>NC_064881.1:2045923-2362654 GCF_929443795.1 Astur gentilis | reverse complement strand
TAAACCCAAATGCTGTAAGTGGATGCCCTACTGCTGACTTAGCTTCTTTACATGAGGCACTGTTGGATTAAGTGATTCATGTTATGGATGAAGGAAATGGTGAATAGCGACAGGTAATCAATCAATCATAGTTTGGATGTAGTTGATAAATTTGTATTTACTTAATCTGATTTTACCTCTCTTTCAATTTTACATCCTTCTACCGTGAGACTGACAGAAATCAAAAGTGCATCTTTGTTTCCTGATTATCTTCATTTCATCAGACTGCATTTAACGTCCCAGCTGAGACATAATTTGTCTGGTAAGTACTTTATATAGGATGAATAATGTACGTAGTTTGGCTACAGATATGATCATATTTCATGAGAATGAGAACATCACTTCAGACTCCACCTAACCAAGCTACAACAAAGGAACTGTCCTCTTGTAGAAAGCAAAATAACAAAGTTTTCTGAAAATGTCTCAATTTCATGTGTTCTGTTTTGTTCTGTCAGACTAAAGAAATAGAGAATAAATGACAATTATTCTGTTTTCTTTTTGAAAGGTTCGTCTGGTTTAACCTCTTCCGTATGAATATATGTAACTGCCCCCAATATTCTAGGCAAAGCTTAATGGAATGATGATGCCAGCTTTGCTATTAATAGAATGAGTTCAGGCTGATTAGTCAAGCTTAACCTACTTGTTTTGACAAGGTCTTCAAGTTTACTTCTGTTTAAACAAGAATAGAAAGTTTCTCACTGGTATTTATTAAGTATGAAACCATATTTTCCTGTAATGGCAGTGAAATGAAAAAAATATTTCAAAGGTGCCAAACAAACATTTTGAAGTATACTTTGCAGAATAAGTGACCCTTGTCTGGTTTGTTTCTTCAGATGTAGTGAAAATCCCCAACCCACGTAATAACAGGAGGCAAGCCAGCGTCAAATTCCTTTGTTAGAGGGTGAGCAAGAAATATTATTTTATGCATTTATTAGGCAAAAGAATGGGTATTATTCACTCTTAAAACTGTCATTTAATGGAAGGATCTGCATTACTATCAGGAAACTGTAAGTTACAACTCTGTATAGTAAATTTTAGTTAAATGTTACTTGATCTCGACAAAAAGAAACCTAAACTCTAAATGTGAGGCTAGGTCAGATGCACACAAGGCATTTAAGAACTCCAACCCCTCTTATCTACTGAATTCAATGTATTGGCCAGATACTTTGTTTTCCACTGGGTATCCTAAGACCCTTTCTCCGCTATATCCTCCTCCTTCAGACAGTGGCACCTAAGGAGACAATTAAGCCCTTAATGGAGGAATGTCACTGAGGCAGGAGAGGACAGGAGCCCTTTTATTTGGTAATGCAGAACAGTGGCTGGACAATTTCCCCTGAAGCTATGGCTCTTAAACTCAAACTGCAGATGAGTTCCTGTGCAGTTTCTACAGCTGTTCCTCATCTCCTTTGGGCTCATCACCCAATTAGTGAAAGTTTTTGTGGCAAGTATCACAATGTGATCCATCATGCCATGCTTTCCCATGTGTGTTTTAGCTTGCATCTATGCAAACATCCTAGGTGCCAGTCCGCTGGCTGTGTAGGCAGTGTAGGTTGTGCAGGCATGTCAGGGTTGGGTGGACAGGGGATATGGCTGGCTGATGCACACCAGTGTCTAATGTCAATCTGGAAACACAGCACAGCCTGGACCAAGAAACTGGAAGTGAAGACAGCTCTGATAACTGACATATTGCCCGAGCATCCTTGTCCGCAATTAAAACATTACTTATCAATCTGAAAAGACGCATAGCTCCATAACGATCCAGTTCTCTTTCAACCACAGTCCTGAACCGTCAGACTGAAGCTTATCTGTCCTGACTTGTAATAACAACCAGCCTGGTGGGGTGGCACCAAGGAGCACAGGGGACTGGCTTTCAGGTCTGGTGGGATGGGGAGGAGGGCAGAGGAGGAGCTGTCTGCACAGCAGACCACAGGCGACTCAGCTCCTGGGAGAAGCTTGCTGGAGGCAGTTTCTAACATCTGGTTTGAGAAAGAGCTGTGATTTGCTGATCCACATAACTGAGATGCCTCTCTGGAATTAAGTGTCTCAAGAGGAAACTCAGCATCTGAGCAAGTAAGACAACCAGGAAGGATGTGGTATTGAGATACGTGAAAGTTGGGTCTCCCATCTCTTTGTTTGTGTGCTAAACATCTTTCTTGGGTACCTTGCTTCTTCACCGGAGATTTATAATGGGCAGTGTCAGTGCTGCAGCCTCCCAGGATCACCATGTGGAAGTTAGTAGCTCGTGACTAATCCTGTGTCTCTGCTCATGGTGTTTGAGCTGACAGACATGCATCCATCTCCCTGTCAGTGCAGAGCTCTTGCCCAGGAGGCATTTTGAGTCCTTTGTCCAGTCTCTGTCTTCAGACACCAGAATTTCCCTTTGGACTCTTTTCCATTCCAACAGTGCCAGGGTATTTCCCATTATATTTAGGCTATTTTTTTGCTACTTTGATCTCTTTGCACTACCGCACACCATTCTGCTCTCACCTCAGCTGCCAGCCCCTATGGCGATGGTCCAGCATTTCTCTCCACACTCCTGTATCAAATGCTCAAATTCTCCTTTTCTTAAAAAGCCTGTTCCTCCTGGCCTCTAATCAATATCTTTTTTTGATGAAACTCTCTGGGAATGCTTTTTATATGTATTCCTAATAAATGGCTCTCCCATCCCAAATGTTGCTTTGAGTATTAAGGGGAAAGGAGAGATGGAGGAGGCAGGGATCAGGAGAAAGACAAGAAACAATAATAGAAATACTTTACGTTCCCCAAAATGCATGAAACTGTGTCTCTCATATCACAATTAAAAAGTAGGATTCAGCTGCCTTTCCCCAGAGCATTTTGAAATTACAGGCATAATTTTTGCAGTTGGGAGAAAGCTAAGACATTTCTGAAATACATCATAGAGCAAAGGCAGCCTTCACTGGATTTTTTTTACCAAGATAATTTCCTGTCAGAGCTAATTTCTTATTAAAAAACAAACACATCACTTCTAGTTGTCTTGAGAGCGTGCCTCTTACATAGATGAAAACTGGTTTTCAATTGTATCTGCCACAGTTAAAATTTTTTGGGAAAATGCAACAGTTACAAATAATACAAATGATTGCTCCCTCAATCACACCCAATGGCCATGAAAGTGGTCTCCTCTGCTCGCCAGTACATGAGGCTGAGCCAGACCTTGAGCTCTTGCTTGTGCTTTACATGGGGCACCAACCCTTCAAGCAATTTGAAGTGACGCACTCTCAGCTTCTGCTAGGGCCAGGGCAGGCAGCTCCAGAAGACAATCCTGGGTACATCAACACTTGTTAACTCTGAGGTCAGATTTGTGCTTAAGCCTGAATATCGGATTGTGCACACTGCCTACATGAATCTTCAAGCTCTGGCTGATGTCCCAAGCAAGCTAGTAGGCTGACAATGAGAACAGCTCAGGAACAAGGGAGGAACTGGCCCTTTCCTTCAGTATAGAAAGCAGCGCTTCGAGGCACACTTCAGCAAATTAAAGTCCAAATTTTGGTGTGGCAGAATAGATGTAGCCAAGGAGACTTAGACTCTGGAACAGAAATTTGAGGTGGTTAGCACACCCAAAAATCAGGGCTTTTGTTACCATGCCTGGCTAAGCAGCTACCTCCCTAATGTAATATACCCACACTGAGGAAACTGACTCAAATCCTTAGAGAATTTAAAATTTTTGGTATCATCTGCGGGAATTTTTAATTGCCTAGTAGAGCAAATTTATATCTCAAGTTATCTTTGCCTCATAAAGTCCTGAGCTCTTCTATTCCAGGGACGGAAAGTGCAGAAGACAAATCCACCCACAAAGACACAAAACCATCATATGCAAATCTCCCTTCTTGTGACTATGCATAAAGATAATAATGTTGCAAAGTTGTCAAGAAGTTTGTGTTACTGCAACTTGTAAAAAGTGAAATATTCCTCATTCTTCAACTAACATTCCTAAATACCTTATTATTTAAATGGGGTTATTTAAATGGCAGACACATAAATGCTATATAAACACCTCTCTTACAACAATGATTACTTACTTTATATGAAAATATGAATCTATTTCTCACTGATTCTATATCATTGCATAAACAAGAACAGAAAAATCACAGCTTAGTATGTAGCAAAAAGCCTAACATTTAAACTGGGATCATGTCTCTGCTGTGAAAGACATAGGCTTCTTAAACTGTGATATTTTGGGGAAAAGTGCACAGTTAATTGCTCCCAGCACTCTGTTATGTCTTGGGTCTAAAGCTAAGAGTTGTCATACTGAAACTTGCAGGAGCTCTGGCTTAAAAGTGCAGAAAAATATTACTGCTATGAACCCTAGATCCTTAGGGTTATACCAGTTATGCTTCTGGCCCAGAGCATGAGTCTTTTCTCATTTAAAACCCAGCCAATACTCATGTAAATTATGTGGGCTGATCTCAGGTTTTTTTTGGGAAATGGACAAACTGTGGTGAAACAGCTTTTCTCTAGTGGCTGAACCCTGCAGGTCCCTATAGCCCATGCTAAACTTCTCTCCTATAAGTTACTTTAAAAGCGTTTAACTTCAACAGACCTTCCCTAGACAAAGCTTAGAATAATATCTCCTGAAGATATCTTTAGCTAATTGAGCATTCACGCATTTAATTTCTGCAAAGATGTTATTACTAGTCCTTTCTGAATAGCTCTGCTTGTGGTCATTTAGGTATATGTATTTACCGAAGCTGAGCTGCATTCTTTTTGGACTCCTGTTGACTTGGACAGAGGCTGTAGATTGAGTTGAAGTTTTGTTCACGCAGAGTGAAGTCAACAGGAGTATTTCCAGGGACTCAGATAAACTTTGATGGGGCCTAGCCCAGGACAAGATTTTATAGTGTCTGGAGCCAGAAAAACCTGAATGAGATCATGTGGTTCGATCTCTTGTTAATCACAGGATGTGCAAGTTTTATCCAGATATACCAGTACCGAAATAGCATTTTTTAATTTGGGAGATTAGAAAACGTGTGCCATGGAGAAGAGAAGCGGAGGTCCCTTCCTCACGGTGTGACACCCTGGCTGCTGGGACCTGCTCAGCCGAGATGTTCCTGGGTGACTCCAGCTCCATTGCCAGCCACCACAATGCAGCCAACTGCACAGCATGATACCCACTTCCTTCCCAAATCCTGAAGGAAGCTGAGGATTGTCAGACTGCTGAAGAAAATTTAATCAATGCTGTTTCCCATTAAACTCATGAACAAAGGTGGTAAGCAGAAGTCAGGCTGACATACTTTAGGGCCAGAAAAGACTGCAAATACCAGTCAGCCTAGTCCTCTCACTATGTGTGTATATAAAATACAATATCAGAAAGAAATATGGTTGTACAAAGTTAAATCAAAAATATGTCTAGCCCAGTACTACTTCCAAAAGTAGCAGATGCTTACAAGAAATACAAAAAGCAGGGCAATATAAAGTCAGCTGTCTTGTAATCAGTGGTTTAGGAATCTCTTGAGCTGGAGGCTGGACCTGGACCAGTATACTGCAATAAACTGGTGGAGGGGTCTCTCCTCCAGGAACTGCCTGATTTTATTTTTTTTAAGCCATTGAGTTTACTCCCAGAATCTGGATTAATCCACTTTTTCTTTTAATATATTTACTGTCATTATAAGAACTCTATGTGAGGGTAAATCCACTTCCTTCTCATAAGCTGTCTCAATATTTTCCTCACAGCTATGAGGAAATGTCTTATTTCAAGGCTGGATTTTTCCAAGTCTAACTTCCCGGTGCTAGATCTTATCACGCCTTTGTCAGCACACTTGAAACAGGATGGAAAACAGATTTTTCTCTTTCCCTTCCCCTGTTGTACTGTATCCATTTTTAAGTAATAGCCACTCAGATTTTTAAAATCCTGATCCAGAGGACCATTTAATCACATGATTTACTTTAAGTATGTAAGTAATCCTATTGATTTCAAAGGGACTACTCTCAGGTTAAAAGTTAAATGCGTGGTTAAGTGCTTTGCTTGAATAGTATTTAAGTTCTTTTTAATTTCTCATTTACCCTCATTCCTTGCTCATGATACTTGATCTGTACAATGTGTTGGAAGTGTAGCATTTCAAGTAAATAGCATGGGATCACGTAGGTTACAACACAGCAATTTCCATTGCAGCTTTTGTCTAGCACTGAAGGAATTCTGACTGATGGATACCAAAGGCTTTTTCGATGTTATTTTCTCTGAGGAACTAATGCTCTTCATTCCTGCTAATTCCCTCTGCTGCCTAGTTTATTTGTTCAGCAGTGCCCTAAACAAGAAAGGTTTCCTTCAAACAATAGGCTGCTTTGCACTCTGTGTGTGTGGTTTACTGAATCCAGACCTAGGGAAAATGTACTGGTCTTCAGCTGGTATGAATCAGTGCTGTTTGCAGACATGAGGGAGCTACGCTTATTTACATCAGCTAAGGGTCTGACCTGTTGTCTGTTGTGTTAATATATAAATGTGTGTATGTGTGCAGTTAAACATGTAAGACCTGGGCAGAGGAATAGGCCTTCAATAATTTGCTCTTGGGATATGAGATATAATATTAGAGACACAAGGGAAAAAGGCTGACATGAAAGCTTATTTCTTCCTGAGGAAGAAATGTATATGAAAATACATAATATGGCATTGTCTCCCAGTACCAATAGCAAAATACTTTTGAATAATGTTTGCAACATAATTAGATCTGTACTATGGACCTTCGAAAGCTTTCCACTTCAGGTGTTTCAAATGAATCTGCATTATTTCAGAATTTTTAGTATTACTCACTGACCATTCCTGTGTCCTACATATATATGACCAGGGGCCCTGGCTCCTTTTGCAAACAATGCAAAGTGGCCGTTTCAGATCAGCCAAGCTAGGAAGTTAAGTATTGCCTAACTCATGGTTTCAATTTCTTTCTGAAGGCTTCTATATCTGTCTGTTGACCAGATGCGGAGCCAAACCCCTTCTGTAAGGTGCTTAGAATATACAGTGAGACTACTCCCTAAAATACAGTACTACCTCAATACTCCAGATTTTTGTCAATAGTCCAGAGTAAACCCTTTTTTCATTAAAGTGCCTATTAGTAATTTGCATATACAAACTATATTGTACATAACAGAGGTCCAATTCTTAAAGAACTAAATAAAATTCAACTTGAATGAGCAAATGGTTATTTTTTTCTCCCTGCTTTCCAACTGGAGTTGAGGTGAATATTTTTACATCTCCAAATTTTATAAAAATCTCAATGTAGAGGTGCAAAATAGCCTTCATTTGCACAGGAGGCAGCTTAGTTTTCCAAAGCTCAGGAAAGGCAGGGCTCCACTGTAACAAGAGCCCCTAAGAGCAAAATGGTCATCACCCCAACAATTTCTGGAATAACATTTTGATGCAATTGCTGAGTCAGACAAGCAAAGCCACAAAAAAACCCTGTTCCACTGAAAAACAGTGAAGTATCTTGCTTTAGCATTTTTTTGAGAAAATAAATACCTCCCAGCTAAATCGTCCACTAGATCAGGTTGCCCAAAGCCCCACCCAACCTGACTTTGAACACTTCCAATAATGGGGCATCCACAACTTCTCTGGGCAACCTGTCCCAGTGTCTCACCACCCTCATTATATAAAAATTCTTCCTTATATTCAGTCTAAATCTACCCTTTTTCATTTTAAAAGTGTTACCCTTTGTCCTATCACTACAGGCCCTGGTAAAAAGTCTGTCTCCAACTTTCTTAATGCCCCCTTTAACTATTTATTGAAAGGCTGTCATAAGGTCTCCCCAGAGCCTTCTCTTCTCTGGGCTGAATGACTTCAACTCTCTCAGCCTTTCCTCACAGGAAAGGTGTTCCAGCCCTCTGACCATTTTTGTGTCCCTCCTCTGGACCTGCTCTAACAGGTCCATGTCTTTTTTATATTGGGGTCCCCAAAGTTGGATAAACACGGAAATCACAGGACTGTTGTGGTTTGCAGGGACCTCTTAAGATCTTCTAGTCAAACGCCCTGCTTGAGCAGGGCCACCTAGAGGTGGTTGCCCAGGACCATGTCTAGTCAGGTTTTGAATACCTCTACAGAAAGACTCCACGACCTCACTGGGCAACCTGTCCCAATGTCTGACCATCCTTACGGTAAAAAAGTGTTTTCTTGTGTTCAGATGTAATATCATCCGTTTTGTGCCCATTGCCTCTTGTCCTGTCACTGGGCAACACTGAAAAGGGTCTAGCTCCCTTGTCTTCATTCCCTCCCATCAGGAATATACACACATTGATAGGATTTCCCTGAGCCTTCTCTTCTCCAAGCTGAAGACTCCCAGCTTTTTTGGCCTCTCCTCATATGAAAGATGCAGCAGTCCATTAATTATCTTTATAGCCCAGCACTGGACTTGCTCCACTGTACCAAGTCTCTTTTACTGGGGAGCCCACAACTGGACCCAGCACTCCAGGTGTGGCCTCACCAGTGCTGAGTAGAAAGGAAGGATCACCTCACTTGACTTGATGGCAATCCTCTTCTTAATCCAGCTCAGGATGCTGCTGGCAAGCACAAAAATGCCAGGTCTTGCTGAAAACTGCATGTCACATCAATGAGATTAATTTGTCCCAGGTTTAGAGAGCTACATTTAGGTTAGTCTGCTGTGTTCACTTACTAGTCAGGGGACAAAACCAGGGTCTTCCAAAGTGCAGCTCATCTAACTCTGAGGTCAAGGTCTACAGTAGGTCAGTTAAATTGCAGCTTAGCCTAGAGCTCTTATTTGGCTACAAAGAAAACCTAGATCACTCACTAGCTTAGGTGCACACACTGTGCATACTCAAATCTGGACTGATTAGTCCCACAGTTCTTTTCTTAGTGCTTAGTATTTCACAGTGCCTGCAAATGTATTAAGCAACTTGAAGTGTGGGCAAATCCCCCAGGCTTTGGCAGAATGGTTTTATACCAGAGCAGAAAGGAACAGGAGGAACAAGAAAGGATTTCAAGGGTTATATAGTTCTGTTCTGCCACATGTGCATCTTCATGGAGTTCCTATATTATTGTTGTTTGCAATAACTGATTAGCTGTTGGTAGAGGATATGGAAATGTATTTTACTTAATATACTTCCAATTGGAGAGACTGTTCCCATCAGTGTCTCCCCTGACATTTTGGTACTTTGCAGTCTTTCCCACCTCACCTTCATTTCCCTTTCTGCCTTTTTTGTCTCATTCCTAAGTCTCATTTGCTCTGAACTCAGTTTTTCTTATTTATTCTCCTCCCATTTGTCAGGTCTCCATAACTAATGTTGTTTTTTCACAGCGCTTTAAAAGCTTTGAGTACTGAGGCAGATGCATGGGGCAGTGTACTAGTTATATAAAAGGACAGCTGTAAAAACATGTGCCATTGCAATTAAGCAAGAACTCTTAGAAGTATGAAGTCATTAATTCTAACTGCAGTAAGGTTCTTCTTAGAAATTGTCCCTAACATTTGAAATGGAGAAATAGTCAGCTTCAGGCAGCATTCCAGCTTTACTTCCTCCACTTCCATGCTATTGCAAGCAAGGGGACTGCATGTCTCCTATTATTGGCTACATTGAGGAAGCTTTATTTTCAGACATCTCTCTCTGGGCTTGCTGTCCCACAGGCACTGGAGCATGTTCCACTTTAAATGCAGCAGAAGCAAGAGGCCAAGTTACCAGCCAGAGGATTATTCCCCACCAGAGCAATTTCCAGTTTCTTCATCGAATATTATCAAGGCCCTGTCCTGAAGGCCTTCAATTACCTTTAAAGCAAGCAGCAGATTAGCAGCATCTTCAAGAGTTGTTCAGCACCTCACAAAGTGGTAATTCAGTCATTTTAATTTCATTAAACTCCAGAGTTGTTTCCAATAACAGCCACTCTTTTAACTAGCCGAGATAGAGCTGAATGACGGAGATAGGCTTAAGCAAACCAGATGAATACACACACAAGGAACCCTGTTCCTTTCAGCTGCAGGCTGAAAGCCGATATATTACATGTCTGCATGCAATAAAACTTTTTTGTTTTAATGCTCCTAGGGAAGCTTGAAACTAAATCCTTGCAAAACATCTGGTTCAAAACTTCAGCATTTTAATATTAAATGCTTCCTGAAATCTGTTTGTGTAACTGTGCCATGCAGGTTTGCTTCATAGCTTTATAATAAATTGTTTCTAACTCATTCTGTTATCCTTGCACTGAATTTGATATCTCCTGCTGATAACATAACATCAGTAATAGTGCTACTCCAAGTTCAATAGTTAGCTGATATCCCAAACACAAATTCTGAAGACAACCGCACAACTTTTAGGCTTCAGCTTCGTATTGCCTTACATTCAACTCTAAGGTTTTGATTCTCTGTTCCTTAAAATTAATTAAATTTCTTTATGTTATAGATTTGTCTTCCCAAATAGAGTGTTCAGTATCACAATATGTCCCTTCTGCAATGTCTCTGGATAAGGCATGAAGAAACTTTGCATGCCCCCATGAACAACACTTGTCACATTACTGCTGGGACTGGTATTTAGAACTTCATGTGAAAGCACTGGAGGGCTTGGAAAAAAAAGTTCAGCAGTGAAGTGAAAGATTTCTTCCACACACAATGGTCATCCTGAGTGTCCATGGATAGACAAGCAAAAGGAAATCAGAAAAGGCTCATACATTTTAAAGCACACTGAGTGTTGTGAAGATGGTCTTGTTGACCTCAAAAACTGCAGCTTAATAGTTCCAAATAAAGCCACGTTAAATCTTAGTGTGATGCCCTCAGTTACGCAGGCTGATTTCCTGCCTTCAGCTGCCTTCATGTTTGTGCTGAGCACAGTGCAGAGCCCTGATGTGGCATTGCCTGACCCTCCTCCAGACAGGGCAATTGTGTTGGCCCGACTCTGAGCTGCAGGGCTTATGGACTTTGGGATCCTGTCATGCTAGCATAGCTGTGCTACTTTTGGGGCCCGAGCTGGTATTTTTGCAAGATGCGTAGCTTAGACTAACACTAGCTATCCAACTTAGGGTAGCCTCAGCTCCTTAGTCTGAGGCCTTCCAGCATGACTGAGAGCATTTCAGGAGCTTACCTCTCTCTCCAGGCTAAAGAAGGAGCCTTGGTTCCTAACTTAGGCTACGCAGGTAGAGCTCAAAGACAGACTGAATACAAACTGAAGGAGGGCTCCAAGAGCCTCTGAAATACAGGAGAAAGCAAAATCCTCTCGGGGGCTCCTGAAGTACTAGAAAGGATTAAAAACAAAACAAAACAAAACTTCACACAATGAAAGTTCAACTCTGTAGCCTTAAAACCCATACTAACTGTTAGCAAAGCTTTGTGCATGCTTTAGATTAGCCATGTAATTACACTATAAACCCCCACAAGGATTTAATTTCAATTGAAAGCAGTGGAACTAATGGTGTGCTTACAAACAAAGCTAATTAAGATTTTGTAGAACTGGGGACTTTTTCATAAAAGTATCAAGAGATTTAATGTCAATATGTAGCACTCTGCATGACTCATAGACTCTATAAATATGTGCAGGTATTTTCAGCCTGATCATTATATGACTGGCCTAGCTCAGAAAGAAATGTGAAAATACACAGTAGGAAACAACTCTTCCAAAGAGCAAATAATTGTGTAAATATATAACTGGAACAAAATCCTACAGCTGATGTATAACACAGGAAATTCCTTTTCAACATATTTCTTGATGCTTAATCCTGCCAGGTGGAATGGATCAACAAAAAGGGAGAAGTCACAGTACATTGTGAAAAAATGTTACGCATTTGTGGAGGTCATCCAGCAGGACAGAAGGAAACTCCACAAAGCAGCTACAACTCTCATTGCTCAAGTTCAGCTAGGTGCAAGCTCAATGTCTATCTGTATCGTTACAATTATTTACATTTCAATTTATCAGTATCTTGCAAAAAGCCTATTTTTACTGAAATCCCTTTTCAAGCTATTTCCTTTATTTTTTCCAATACATACCTATTAATTTCAATTAAAATATAGCAGTACCGGAATAACAGTCGGGGTGGGGAAAAAGACACTGTCTACAACTTGCTCACAAGAGCTTCTTCAGGCTGTCTCCAGTATGATTCAGTATTAGAAGAGTACCTTATAATTTGCAACAGCATCAGTGAGCACTGTTGGGTTCTTAAGTGAACTTCAAAGATTAAGCTTAAGCCCAAGATTAACTTTAACAGGCATACTATGTCTAGAGAATTTTGTCCTCAAGTTCCTTAGACCTGCTCTTTCAGCCATTAGATATATATGAAATAACACAAGAGCAAAGAACTAGGATTGTGTGTTTTTGTGAAAAGAAATAGATATACATAGTAATGCCAAATTCCATGTGGTTACATAGTGGTTATAATAAAGTGTGAAGAATAACACCTAAGACAATGCAACACACTTCACAATGTTCAAAATCAACCAATTCAGAAAAGGAGTCTGACATCCATCAGGACTCCATGTCTTAGCATCAACTTCAGTACAGATTTCCATTAAGGACTGGCTTTGCAAGGGGCAAGAGTATGTCTGACCAGAGACCCCCACAGAGACCTTCAGAAGCTGGGCAATTCCGAAAATAAGCAGTGATACCTGTGCCAGAGGCAGCCTCCAGCCTCTCTGCCCTGGGACAGGAGTGCTGCTCTCCCTCTCTGCAGGGTTGAGGCAGCCTGCTTTCTTGCCAGTTCCTGGGAACTACGGGTGATGTGTTGAAACCGCCCTTTTTGCTCTGGATTGAGTAAAGCTTTCTCTATATTGAGTCAGGTCCAGAAAGGCCAACAGTAACTTCTTCTAGTAAATTAATATTAGTAAAGATAAGTGCCAAAAATGAGGGGGCAAACTCCTTGTACTGAAAGATTAAAGTCTTTGTTAGGATTCATTACACATGTAGGCTAATAACATGCATTTCACAAGTGTCTGTAATAGATTGTCTTCCTTTGTGCAAACCTATTTTCCATTTACTCTCTATCCTGAGCCAAGCACAGGGCCCAGAGAGGGAGGCTGCCCCTTTTACTTCAGCCCAAGCCCCAGGGGTGCTTAGCAGACAGTCTGGCCGGGGGATTGCCAAGTCTGCGAGGGTGCCTGCTTGCTATTGCCAGAAAAGAGAACTTGAAAGGTTTTGTGTAGTGATGAGTCTCGGTCAAGGAGGACATGCAGACTGAGGACTTGCAGTTCCCATTAGAGCTAACAGGTTCTCCACTCTTCCTGATAACGTTCAAAAATAAAACCCTCAAATCTCTTGCCTTAAGCAGCATTAATCATGCTAGATCTTAACCATCAATCATCAATTGGCTTTTATGAACTATGAGGTAAACAAAAAAGAATGGGATGTTTTAAAACTGCTGTTGCAGACCATGAGCTACAGACATCTACTTTGCCCGTCTCCTCTTTGACTTCAAGGGAGTATTATTGCTGAACATCACAAGATGGGATATGATTTGCTAATGACATTGTCCATATTTTATATCAAGCATCTGTTTAGTATTTAAATATCTCATTTCAAAGTTTCAAAACTTTATGCTGGTCAGATCCCAGACATATTTCACACACATGGATTAACTGAAGAAAATCAAGGCAGCAAACCCCCAAAACATTAGCAAGTATAATGATGTACAAATTGCCAAAATTTGCTTATCTCATATCAGATTCTACTCATAGAGCCTACATCATCTGCATTCCTGATTTTTTCAATTTCTGTATCTTCAGAAGGTATACAAAGAAGGCCATTACATAATCCAGTGTTTTTTATAGCAAACTAAAACTACGCTGAAGAGATTAAATGTTGGAAGCTATTCTTAGCCAAACTAATTGTAACAATTTCACTAAGAACATAAGCTGCAGATGTCACCTAAGGTAAAAAGCAAGATGATGGAAGAGCTAGTTAGACGAAAGGCTACCAACTACAGAAAAATAGCAGGTCAAATTACATAAAATTATGGAATTCTGCCCAACGCTCCCCCTAGTGGTTTTGCCCACAGAGATGAGCATGAAGTTCCATGCACGCAAAATCCTGCAGCCTAACGACAAAACGTCCCGTTAATAGGATTAAGTACCTTCTCATCAGATAAGTAGAACATGGCAAAATCCCTGACACTCCCAGCAATCAGATCAGAACACAGCCCGACCCCTTCCTGACGCGGGGAGCAATTTTGCAGAGGAAGTGTTTCAGTATTAATGGTAAATATGTTGGGGTTTTTTACTTTTCTTTGGTAATGGGTTTGTATTTCTTTGCAAAGTTAATTGTTTTTTTGCTAGAAATGTAAAGTTACAATATGCAAATAACTATAGAAGTAAATCCAGGCTATAAATAAATCCAGGCTCTTAACTTACACACACATTTGTAGCTGATAACTGCATCTCCAAGGAGGCTATACTGGCTAAAAAAGCACTTAAATACTGTGTTCACTTAATCAGTTGAGAGCTAGAAAGTGTAGTTGCATGGTTTCTAGAAAATAAACCTTTCTCCTCTAACTGCTCTTGGGAGGGAAATAAAGCAAATGGCATTTCTTTCCCCTGTTTTGTAGGAATTTCTTTCAATTGCTGATGTGTTTCTTTACAAAACTGATCTAATTGCCCATTTCTTGGCACACCTGTTATTGCATCTGCTATATTAAGTATTATCCTGAAGGACAATGAAAGGAATTGCATGTTTGGAGACAAGGAAGGGAACAACATTCTAGAAATTTCCCGTTTTAAATTTGGCAATAATGTTTAGCATGGATGCATTTACAATATGAGCTAAGAACATAGTGTGAGATCAGTAATTAGTGAGTTTCACAAGGTAGAAAAGGGACAGACTGAGCTGCATAAGCTTTCAGTTTTATATATCTATGTCCTGATTCTGTTACACCACTCTGCAAACTCAGTGAAATGCATCTAGTTAGTCTGAATAGATAATTACAATGAGGTCAAGCTTCTTACTCATGTGTTTTCGCTAACAGTAGCACTTAGGTGCATGTTATAGATCTCAGAAACCATAGTTAAAGTCAAAATTAATGGGAACTTGTATAATACTTAGTAAACATTACACCTAGGCATTTGAGCATCATGAAGATGCTTACATTTAACTGCACCTACCTGCTTCTTTTACAGAAAGAACATGAAGTCCTCTTGGTTATTTATAATATATGTGCTATGGCTGAATGGTCATCAGTGTGCACCAACAAGGCAGGAGGAAATGAATCTCCGGGAAAACCTGAAGCGTATGTATGTTTTTCTTATCAGGGGTGTGCTGGAAGCCCCTGGGCCCACGTCTCCAGTCTCGTGGTGCATTTTGACTTGCACACTCACTGGTGTCAAGAGGATCCGCTTTCATGTGTGGAGCTTAGAAACCACCATATAGCTGACTACATGCATCCACACACACACAACGGGGAGATAAGAACAACCGGGATGAGAAAGTAAAGGGATAAACAGATAAGCATCCCCTTACAAAAAAAGTATTTACAGCATTTTTATAGGTTATTTTGTCCCTCATAGATCATTAGAATATAAACTGAAGCCAAAATTCAATTCAACAAATTTTGAATTATTTTGTTTGTTTAAATAATCATTGAAAATGCTTATTCTACAATTATACACTTTGCTGGAAAACACGGTTACTACAAGTAATCGAAATAAAATTACTTAATTTAGAAAAAAGCAACTACTATGCATATACTCACCATTAAGCATGGCTTTACTTTGTGGATAGGAATCCCAAGAGGAACAGCCATGAAATATTCCTTTGCTTCGGTCTACATTAATAATATTGCTGTAACAAAGAAAAAGTTCGGGGAAGGGAAGAAAGACATAAGAGAAGAAATGACTAGCATGCTTTTGGCACTCTCAGAGATATGTGTTCTTTACTTGTTTTGTATAGCTCCAGTGATATTCAGGGTATTTCTGCAAAGGAAACAAATGCAGATAAAGCATAGGCAATCATGCAGAGCTTCAAGGTGCAACATCTGGGCCAACCCAGGCTTTCACCAAAACTCTGTGGTCATTACTTCACAGGAAGTCTAGAGATTGTATTTTTCTGCAGGTTGAAGTCACCTGTAATCTACATTTTCAAAATGTAAAGGGAAGCTGTCACAGGCTGCTTGCAGATCAAAGATAAATATACTGGTTATGTCATTAGAAAACTGATGAGTAATCCTTGGAGTTATCCAAAACCCAGGATGAGGACCTTAGCAACCTGCTCTAGTTGACCCTGCTTTGAGCAGGGGGGTTGGACTCCGTGATCTCCAGAGGCACCTTCCAGCCTCAACTGTTCTGGGATTCAGTGATCAGCACTGGCACAGCCCGGTATATAGCCTGAGTTACACACAGCTGATTACTGGCAAAGGCTCCGGGCCAGACTCCTATCTGATGGAAATTGTCTTGGCTCTGTTATTCTGCATTCACTATCTCAAGATTTGGCTCTGCCACAGTAGGGAAACAGAGCTGTTTTCATTCTTCTTTGTCAGTGCATGACAATTTGTGATAGTGTTAAAATCTGATTAAGTCACTGTATAATTTGGATTTTTAGTATTATCTGAAGTTGGAGAGAAGTATGTAGACGAAGAAGTAAAGAAAGCCTTGATTGGTATTAAGCAGATGAAAATTATGATGGAAAGAAATGAAGAAAAGCATGTAAATCTGATGAAAACCTTGAAGAAGAGCAGTGAAGAAAAACAGGTAACTGAAGTGCATCTGGGATTTTTTGTTTGTATTTTTGTTAAGTTCTGGCTATTTTTAATCAAAGATGAGGCAGGTCATACATGGATTTAGCCTACCTCCTGGAAGTAGTAGAGCATGCCATTGTGTTTAGGCCAATAAGCAACCCAGAAGGGATCCCTTGGTGTCTCCCCTTTTCTGGGAAGGATGTGAACCACATTGTATGTACACTGAGTAGCATACACCTCTTTATGTGGTCACAGGATTGATAGGCAATCCGCTTCTAACACTTTCTTTCACTGCCAGAAGAAAACTCTCATGGCACCTCTATAGAGGTTCTCACTGCCTGTCTCCTGGAAGCAGGAGTTGGGCCAATAGACATCATTTACTAGCCTACCAGGAACCTGGATGTTCATATTTCAGAAGAAGTTAAAACATTAGTTTAAATTTGCCAATTTCTTAAGAAAGAGCTTGCTTGCTGGCAGGACCCTAGCAGACTGAGTCTTCAACCCTGAGGGAAGCTTTCAGACTGTCCTGGAATAAAGTACTGAACAAGAGCACTGTCTGCCTCACTGGCGCCTCTTCCAGATTGCATGGTTCTTTTGAAAGCTACATGTGAAAAGTTTCTGTCTTTCCTCAGAAATACAGCTTTCTGAGTGGCATACTGTTAATTTTTCCCTGTGGCTGAATGTCTAAGCTATTTCTAAAATGAAACTGAAATAGTGAGCACTAGACAAAATACAGCTGAGTTACCACTAGTTACTTCTCTCAGCCCATCCTGGTTGCAAGGTAAAACATGTTGTCTGACACAGCTTCCCTTGGATTTGAGCTCTCTCACTTTATTCTGCAGTTGGGAGGTAGCCAGCAGCAGCCTAGGCATAGTGAAGCTGATGGTGACCACCATGTGGAAACACAGAAGTCCCACAGTAAAAAGAGACATTAAGTGCTGTATGTAGACTCAAACATTACTTTGGAGAGAGAACCTGAGTTTTGTAACATCCAGAAGGCACAGCTGCTGCAACAGCAATGTGTTGAATAAAGTATCGCACTTACTGCTTATTTCTAGAAATCCCCTGCTTCACTGAATTCATGTCAAGGCAACTACAAGCAACTGTATAAAGGTGTTTTGTGCAGAAAGTCCAGCAGCTCAGCCCTGCATGTCTTTATACACCTCAGGCCACAAGACGTTTCCCAGCTTGCTTTGCAAACTTTTGACTTTCAGAAAAATATCAAAGCCACAAATGATAACATGCTCTAGAGAAAGTACAGGGATCAGGGGAATTTCCAATGTCCTAGTGCAATGCCTAGGCTCAGAGCCACGTGCTCAGATGATCCTGAGAAACAGACATCACTGTATATTTAAAAAAATACTAAGATCCTAACTATTGCTTTCAATGAAGTTGAAGGAAAATTCCCTCTTGCCCCAACATCTGGTAGTTAGTTTAAACTATTTGTATTAGCAAGCCAAAAACTACCTGATAGCTTTCTCATATCTTTAGGAGCACCAGTACACTCCCATGATCTATGCTGTTGCTAGCTCTTACTGGATGATTTCATTTACACAGAACTTACATCCACAGCGAGAGTTCATAAAACACTGAATAAATGTATTAGAAAGATCAGAAAATAATAGACTATGAAGACCACAGTTACTGTCTCCACCAAGCACATTCTGACAGTTTTCTTTTCTGTCAGCCTCTTCTCTATTGAAATGCTGCCAGAAAGGAGTAAGACTGACCAATTAAAAGGTTTCTGTTATACTTAGGAGCAACTTGGAACATTGTCTGAAAACCTAAATTATTAAAATATCTTGTACTTGCAGAAATAAATTAATGATGTGCAATCTACTTCTGTAGGAAAAACTCTTCCGTCTTTCCATTGCCGAGTCTATTCTAAAATGCTGCTTCTGATCGGCTCAGCTTTGTGCTCTACCTGATGAAGAACGATCCAGTAAATAGAAGCAGCATTGTAAAATGCATCTTGTTTCCCTTCAGTATGGAAGGAGTGCCTCACAATTCCACAAGAGCAGGAAGAAACCCCCTCACTACTGTCTTTTGATTAGTATAATCCCAGAGGAAATGCTATACCTCTACATATTTCCACATTAGAGAAAGAATTTATGTATGGCAAGGACCTAGCCTCATGAAATATCAGTCCTTTTAAGAATAGAGCAAAGCAACAAAAAAGGGCTATTTGTGGAACAGATGAATACTGCAGATATGATACGGAGAAAAAATGATAAAAGTTGAGCACATGACCTTGTGAGAGGTTGAATGCTTCTTGCACAGAAAGTTGTGTGGGTTTTTTCATAACCTCAGAGATCCAGCTAGACTGTAGAGATCCATTTGGTTTTGTAGGCTGTGCCGTCTGAGAGAACAACATCAGAAAAACTCTGTAAGGAAAAGTTTTTCAATTTTCAGTTCCCTCCATATGTGACTGCAGCTGAGAAGATAACCTACCCTAACGGTTAGGGATTAGCAAAAAAAGTTACATAAATAGCCAAAATGAGTGATCAACACTGGGATAAGTAGTTAGAATATTAATCTGAAAATTGCCCTCAACTGAATCTTTTTTCTTACTTAGCAAGCTTTGCGACTTATGGATGAAGTAAAGGAAAGATTAGAAGAAGAAGAAAGACAATGTCAAGTATCCTTGAAAAATTTATGGGATGAATGTGAATCTTGTTTAGAAAGTACCTGCATGAGATATTATACAACTTGCAAACATGGTTTGTCAACATTTAGAACAAAGGTAGGAAGAAATTTTGTATCTGGAAATACTCTTGAATTCCCCTAACAGTTTTAGAGAGAACACATTTTATTTTCTCAATACCCAGATCCGCCATTTATATCAGGTTACTAAAATTAATTTGATTTGGAGAGTCTGGAAATGTGAAGTTTTATGGCAGAGATTACATGTGATTATATTCATTGAACACTGAGCCAAAATACGTTCGGTTCCACCCTGGTGTGACTCCATGGACACTGTTTATTCCCCTGACTCCAACAGAGTCACTCCAGATGTACAGTGTTGTCTCTCACAGTAGGACTTGCATTAAGATGCTTAATAACTGTTTGTGAAAAATACCAGATAGATTCTTTACGGTCTGTCTGAAAATCAGCAGAGTTAAAAGTGTAGATATAGTTAGCAAAATTCCATGGGGAAAAAAAAAATCACCTACTTATACAACATCATTCTTTCCTATATTTATTTTATTTTAAATCTACTCTTTAAGTAAGAAAATAGCTTTAAAATGCTTAACTGTTTTTTAATAAAGGAAACTGTCAGCAAAGGAGATTCCCCTAATTCTACCAGAAAGAAAACATGCTTTCCTGGCTGGCACGTTATTATTACAAGACTTAACAAAATTGTTATCACATTTCTAATTTGGGCATATGCTTTAAGTGCAGCTGAACAACTGAAACCGTGCAATTAATGCTACTAAAATTTTAGCCAGACTACCTAGCTTTCACATCCCCAGGCACTGAAAAATACAATAACTTAAAAATTAAACATGGTGTGTTTCAGAAGTGACAAGCTTTAGAGCAAAGGTGTTTAACATTTGTGCATATTCTTAAAACTGTTCAGGTAAAAATGTGGAAGATATTACATTTAAGACTATTGATGATGTTTTTGGCTTTTTTGATACCTCTCACAGATACCTCAAATATATCTCTTGGACTTTCAAGAGTCTGTGGATGTCACGTTGAAATTATTGCAGTAAAAGTTACAGACTGCACTGTCACTGTCTTTGACCATCTTGATAACTGCCTCAGTGAGCTATATAGTTTATCTGAAGCTTTCAAAGTCAGAAATGTGTTGTGAGCTAAATAATTTTTTTAAAAAAGGAGACAAAGACAATAGCTGTGGCTGATGACACACAGGCAGCAGGGGCAACACTGGCTTAGGTGTCACAATTCACCTTCCCTCTGAGCTGCACTACTGGTCAGATCAAGCAGCTGATCTGATTTAAAAAAAAAAAAAAGTAAATGGATATCTATATGTGTGTGTTTGGCAGGGTGCTTCTTAACCCTTAGCAGTTTTCTAACACCATGAAGTGTGACTCCACAAAACACTACACCTGCTCAGGCAAAGGTAGGGTATTAAAGCACGGAGCAGGGAACCAGTGGCTGAGACCCAGGGACCGGGAACTTAGCAAAGCAGTCGACCCTCAGCCTCTTCCATCACCAAACCATGGATCCGGAGCCACTGTTCCATTGATTTTAATGGGTTTCAGTTTGCACAAGGACATGAGGACTTGGCCATTGGTGAGGGAGGGTAGGGTGTTTACAGACCACAGCGAGAACAATCGCCTTCTGTTCCCTACACTGCACATAAGTACCACAGAAATGTTTCCAAGATAAAGTCCAAATTGTTTGTTGGAAGAACCCCGAACGACGATATTAACTTTGAGCCTCCATAGATTAAAGGCCAACTGGCAACCCTTTTACTCCAGATCTGATTTGGAGCTAATGATTTAGACTGAATGTACTTTCACCCTTTAGAGTCTAGTGTCCTTAAATTCAGAGAACATGCTTTTTGTAGTTACTAAGAGGGCATTGTTTCTATGGGTATTTGAAAGAGAAAAATTAGAGCCACTTCCCTGAGAGATGAAAAACTGATAACTTGTCAGGCAGCTGATCTGTCTCCTTCTTATAAACAGGTTGAAGATTTTTTGAGGAAAATACCTCCACTCATTTTTACTTTTCATGAGGATCAAGGAAAAGACATCCAGTTTAACGAAAAGCCTGAGAAAGAGGATACCCAGCTAGTAAAAATGGAAGATTTATTTAGCCAACTATTATTGGACATGGGCTCAATATTTGACAGAAGTTTCATTTTTTTTAAGCAGATGCAAAAAGAGTTTGACCAGTCTTTTCAGACATATTTCATGTCTGATCTGGACTTGAATGAGTCCCCCAGCATGCCAGCTTTACCTGAAGACACCCCCAGAAATGATGGCTCACAGAAAGTCTGGGGTATACCTGGCTTCTTACAGATAGTTTTTGATTTCAGTAAGACGGTGTTTGAAGGTGTCACCGAGGTGATTACCGAAGTATTTGATGAATACAGAGATAACAGAAGAAATGTGCCAGAACAAGCCAAAGGCAAGTGTTAGAAAATGAAAATCAACTGCACTGTCAATGACATCAAACCCCTCAGGACTGCTAAACTATGTTTAATGATTCCGTTTGCAGGACGTTAGTCTGAGATACTATATGAAAGCTCTGGGGGCTTTCTTGGTTAAACAGGCATGGGTCAAGGATAACTTTATTGGTTAAATGAAAAGGTACAAATCACCTAGAAATCTCAGAGAAATGTCACAGGGGGACTGATGGGTCCTACACAGCCTGATTTTAACGGCAATTCTCAAAGCATTTGCAGGAGTTCTTCAGGGGTGCTGGAATTCATGATGGATGCAGGTTTTCATAAAGCTGACTGACAGGTCTGATCTCATCATTTGTCAGGATATGATTTGTATCATATCATATTGACATGTCACCAATTCTAAAAAAAAGAGGGTAATTCTGTGAGATGTCAAGGGATATCACTGCCCTTGCCAAATGACATTAAGCTCAGCCAGGCAGCTGAAAGCCCTGTTCCAGGCTACTGTAGCAATGTAGCGTGACAATCAAATACAGACTAGCCATCATGTTTTCCAGTGACCAGAAAAATTCTGGGCATAACATTGGTTTCAGATGATAACTCTCAATGGAGGAAAAAACACATGGTCAACTTTTAGAATATAAATAAGCCTTATCCTTCCTATCTTACTAGTGCAAATAGAAAAACAAGCATCATTCCAATACATGCTGGTGCCTGTCTATAAGCAGATCACAGTAAGCACACGCCATAACTCTGAGTGGCAGGTGACATAACCATTATATGGTCATAGAAAATACAAGGTTAAGGGATTCTTCAACAGCATTTTTTAATTTTTCCTGTATCATGACCCATGTTACCTCAGAAATAAGCTTTGGTACTGTGCTCTCCTCTAGCTGTATGTGATTATGAAGCATCTTGACTTCTAAGGGTCAAAAAGATCTTACCAGAACTCACATGTTGTAGAAATAACATGTAATAATATCAGCAATTGTTTGGCTATTAGTGGGCAATATGCTACTATGCCTTTATAAGGGAATATGCTATAGTGGCATGAATTCCTTGAAAGAAAACATGCTTTCTATTTTCTCCAGACTTCTGCATTTTAAAGCTTTATTCCCTTTTTTTTTTTTTTTTGGGGGGGGGGGGGACAGGAATTATGCCAGATATTTTGGATTAAGGGCAAGAAATTATATTCTAGCACACAGAGTAGGTAACAAACGTATACTTATCAAGACCTTAAGTTTAACAGCAGTCTAAAAATACTGTGACTTCGTTCTAGATCCTGACAGAAGTGGCACGTTCTCAAAAATTGTGTCAGGGCACCAGAGACCTCTGTGCCGGGAGCTTCGGGAGAACTCCTCTGGATGCCCACAGTTCCGTGAGAGATGTCAGAAATGTCAAGACAATCTTTTGCATGGTAAATAGCTATTTTCCGTTTTTTTTTTCTGTAATGCGTTGGTCACTGATTTGTAGATTTTGAGGCTGTCATTTTCTACTTTGCTGTTTCCATTTTTATTTTTTTTTAATTAACATTTGGTCACTGAGTTTTTACTGTAACTATGGTTACAAACACTATTCTTCATTCCAGATGATTTCAATTACCTTTCCCCACTGTCTCCACAGAGTGTCAGTATAACTCAGTTGTTAACATACCGCTGGAGGTCCAAAGTTCTACACTATAACAAAGTACCTATGTATTTTGTTAGTTACCATACTGCAGAGAAGCAAGAGGTCAGGCAGTAATCGGTCCTGCCTGGGTGCAGAAGTGCTGAGCAGAAAGTGAGGAGAAGCTCGAACTCCTGACACCCGCTTCTCCTGCAGACAACCAGATGTAACAGGTAGCATTCAGCTCCTCACAAGGAAAGCAAGCGCTGAAGAGCCTGTAATTATTCTTTGTTGAACCATGTTGGCAAACAGCACTGACATGAAGGACAAAAAGGGTACTGCTTGTCCATATGTAAGAAGATGGCAAAGCTCTGGCATCTGTGGTTACTGTATTGTCAGTCTGAAGGTGTCCCTTGACAGTCCTATTTGACAGAGAATAAACTGAATTTTTCCATAGTAATTTTTGTATAGGTTTAACATAACATTCTTGTTTAAAATCTGTATTTTAGTAAAGAAAAAAACAGCAATCTTCTGTTCTGAATTCATGGCAGATGATACTAGTCACATACTAATGTCTAGCTATTGTTAGATAAATATTAGGCCTTAACAATCAGCAGGAATACTAACATACATTACAGGTTTTCTTGTAATAATATGTACCACAGAATCATAGAATAGTTTGGGTTGGAAAGGACCTTTAAAGGTCATCTAGTCCAACCCCTCTGCAATGAGCAGGGACATCTTCAACTAGATCAGGTAGCTCAGAGCCCCGTCCAACCTGGCCTTGAGTGTTCCCAGGGATGGGGCGTCTACCACCTTTGTGGGCAGCCTGTTCCAGTGTTCCACCACCCTCATCACAGAAAAGTTCTTCCTTCTATCTAGGCTAAATCCACCCTCTTTTACGTTAAAACCATTACCCCTTGTCCTATCGCAACAGGCCCTACTAAAAAGTCTGTCCCCATCTTTCTTATAAGCCCCCTTCAAGTACTGGAAGGCTGCAGTAAGGTCTCCCCGGAGCCTTCTCCTCTCCAGGCTGAACAACCCCAGCTCTCTCAGCCTGTCCTCACGGGAGAGGTGTTCCATCCCTCTGATCGTTTTTGTGGCCCTCCTCTGGACCCGCTCGGAGAGGCCCATGTCTTCCCTGTGCTGAGGACCCCAGAGCTGGAGGCAGCGCTCCAGGTGGGGTCTCACCAGAGCGGAGCAGAGGGGCAGAATCCCCTCCCTCGACCCGCTGGCCACGCTGCTCTGGATGCAGCCCAGGCTACGGCTGGCTTTCTGGGCTGCGAGCGCACGTTGCCGGCTCATGTCCAGCTTTTCATCCACCACTACCCCCAAGTCCTTCTCCACAGGGCTGCTCTCAATCCCTTCATCCCCCACCTTGTATTGATACCGGGGATTGCCCTGACCAAGGTGCAGGACCTTGCACTTGGCCTTGCTGAACCTCATGACGTTCACACAGGCCCACTTCTCGAGCTTGTCCAGGTCCCTCTAGATGGCATCCTGTCCCTCTGACATGTCAACTGTACCACTCAGCTTGGTGTCATCTGCAAACTTGCTGAGGATGCACTCAGGGAAGAGATTGTTCCCCTGTATGCGGCACTGGTGAGGCCGCACCTTGAATACCGTGTTCAGTTTTGGACCCCTCATGACAGGAAAGGCATTGAGGTGCTGGAGTGTGTCCAGAGAAGGACAACCAAGTTGGTGAGGGGCCTGGAGCACAAGTCTTATGAGGAGCAGCTGAGGGAACTGGGGTTGTTTAGTCTGGAGAAAAGGAGGCTGCGGGGAGACCTTATCGCTCTCTACAACTACCTGAAAGGGGGCTGTAGCAAGGTGGGTGCTGATCTCTTCTGTCAGGTGCTGGAGATAGGACAAGAGGAAATGGCCTCAAGTTGTGGCAGGAGAGGTTTAGGTTGGATATTAGGAAAAATTTCTTTACTGAAAGGGTTGTCAGGTATTGGAACAGACTGCCCAGGGAAGTGGTTGAGTCACCATCCCTGAAGGTATTCAAAAAGCGCATAGACAAGGTACTCCAGAACATGGTTTAGTGGACATGGCTGATGGTTGGACTTTATGATCTTGAAGGTCTTTTCCAACCTATATGATTCTATGATTCTATGTCATTGATGAAGACATTAAGCAGTACTGGTCCCAATACGGACCCCTGAGGGACACCACTTGTCACCGATCTCCATCTGGACATTGAGACATTGACCACTACTCTCTGGATGTGACCATCCAATCAATTCCTCATCCACTGAACAGTCCATCCATCAAATCTGTATCTCTCCAATTTAGAGAGAAGGATGTTGTGGGGGCCTCTGTCAAAGGCCTTACAGAAGTCCAGATAGACAACATCCATAGCTCTTCCCCTGTCCACTGATGTAGGCACTCCATCATAGAAGGCCACTATTTTGGTCAGGCAGGGCTTGCCCTTGGTGAAGCCATGCTGGCTGTCTCGAATCACCTCCCTGTCCTCCATGTGCCTTAGCATAGCTTCTAGGAGGATCTGTTCCATGATCTTCCCAGGCACAGAGGTGAGGCTGACAGATTGGTAGTTCCCAGGTTCTCCTTTTACCCTTTTTAAAAATGGGTGCAACGTTTCCCTTTTTCCAGTCACCAGGGGCTTCACCTGACAGCCATGACTTCTCAAATATCACGGAGAGTAGCTTGGCAACTACATCAGCCAGTTCCCTCAGGACTCTGGGATGCATCTCCTGAGGTCCCATAGACTTACATATATTCAGGTTCCTTGGGTGGTCTTGAACCTGATCTTCTCTTACAGTGGGAGGGACTTTGCTACCCCAGTCCCTGCCTTGTTGTCTATATACTTGGGGTGACAATGGAATATGAACCATTAAAAAAAAAAAAAAGATTATCACGAGGAGATTATGAAGTTGCTATATGTAAAATCTACCAGTTCTTATGTAGCATAACCAAATCTATTGCCATGAAATATGACATAAACCTAAAAGTACTTGGGAAGTCATTGTAATACAGCAAATGGGATAATTAATCTATTTAGTCATCAGGAGCCTGAACTAAATCTACCAAAATAGGTCAGCAAGAATTACTTTTTTGTTTTTAGCATTATTTAAACACCAACTCAAAATATGCCTCCTTTTTTACAGTATTCTATACTTCACATAGAAAGACAAAGTACAAGAGATATTACTTTCCTATAAGCTTTATGCTGGTTGTCTTTTCTAACAGATTGCCCAAATGTTCCCGAACTGCACGTAAAGTTTGATGAAGCCTTTAAGCTGGTTAATCTCTCGGGGGAGCAGTATGAGCAGATTCTCCAGGTGGTTCAGCGTCATACAGAAGACACTTCCTACTTGCTAAACAAAATGAAAGAAAGATTTGGGTGGGTGTCTGAGTTATCCAACATGACCATTGGACCAGAAAACATTTTCAATATAGTTAAGGTAAGGGTTGTCTTCCAAAGGGAGCTATTGCACAGTGCTGTCTTTGACGTATGCTTTGCTTCTACTTACACTCTTGGGGATTGTGGATGTTTGTACACATGTAATGTTTGGCTATTATAATACAAAGTTCCTACTCATCTTGAATTTATGTATGCTTGATAATCTCTCAATGAGCTGAAACTCCAGAGAGTAGAAACTATTTTGCTCTAAATCCTTTTAGTCTGATAGATGGCTGACAGGCTAACCTGAATCACTGTCTGATA
Organism: Astur gentilis; assembly: GCF_929443795.1. Classification (NCBI taxonomy): domain Eukaryota; kingdom Metazoa; phylum Chordata; class Aves; order Accipitriformes; family Accipitridae; genus Astur; species Astur gentilis. Next base: position 2,335,639 of record NC_064881.1, on the reverse strand, counting down.
AGAGTAAATTGACACTAGCAGCTTTGACTGGCCTCAGATTACCTTCACGGATAAATTTCACTGTACCAGTCAGTGACACATCCTTATCGGATCACTGAATGTCTATATTCACTATATGTCTATGTCTGTACCTATATATCCCAAAGCTCAAAGAAGGCAAATGTTATGCAGATTATTGCAGTGGAAGCTGCATATCTGTAACAGCATCTGTCAATATTCCAATAACTACATCATGATTAACTATATCTCACACACAAGAATATATCCAAGGTAAATTCAATCCATTTTCCTGGGCAAGGGATAAATCCTATTCTCCCTTCCAACTCAGATATCCAACGCACTACTATTACTACAAGAACTTGATATGAAATGATTGTGCAATCCACCAAAAAAAGCACAAAATAAGGAACAAGGGGCCAGGCAATATTTAAGCACTATTTCCCAACCGAGCCTGAGCTATCTGCTCTAGAAAAATAATGATACAGAACTAAGTCTGGTTTAGAAAAACACATAGGAATTAGTAACTTCAATCACACAAACTTTGTCTTGAAATTAGCGGGATGACTCACTCACAAGTTTTCATTAGGAGAACAGAACCTCATTATAGATGTAGTTCATGATATAAATATTAACATGCAGTTCTTTAATATGGTCTTGCACTGGTATGTCAGCTCTTCTCACCACCTACCATAAGCTTTGGTATAAATTCAGACACCCACCGTCTTTTCAGAAGAAATTTAAAGAAAGTAGACAAGTCTAAAATATTCCTCTATTTAATTTTCCCCTATTAAAGACAGTAGGCACAGTAGGTATAAACAAAACTGAAAGTACACAGTAGTTTGTAGTGTCTAAAGTACTCATTTGTTCTCTTCTAGGTGGTACCTGGGGATCCCTCTGGTAAAAATGAAACTGTGGTAGATGTGAATATTCTGACTTCACCTACTTTCACCATTAAAGTTCCTCCCAATTTAGACCCAAAGAGTGCTGAATTCATTGAATACATAGCTGGAAAAGCACTGCAACTATATAAGCAGAATTTTTAAGTGGTAAGTTCATTCTTTTTCCTTTCACAGAGAATGCAATTCTTCATAAAGAGGTGCTTACATTACAATAAACTTTTAGTTGGAACAGGATTCAGTCTTGGTATATAAAAGACCGTCTCCTCAGAAATGACACATTGATTTAGACAAACACAGGCATTACGGGAAACAAACCCAAACGTTCAGTATTCTAGTCTGCAAAACATAGACATGATGATATTAAAAGATTTGACTTATTTGACTGTGAAACCCTTGATCTTTAAGTAACATCTGGAATGAGGTAATGTGATGATAAATATTCCTTCAGAAGAGGATTGCCTCACAACCACAGTCCAGAGCCTTGGCATTGGAAACCATGTCTTCGTGTTCATTAATCACGAATTAACTGGAATTACCACTATTCATTATGGTTTTTATTTTTGGTGGAGTTTAAGAGTGTGCTCCGTATTATTTTTGATGATAAAGGAGTGCAAAGTTAGAGTCAGCATCAGGTCTTGAAAGAGCTCTCTTACCATAACATTTTCCCATTAGCAGCACTCTGCTCAGATTAACAGTGTTTATATAGAGTCTGCCGTTTGACTCGTAGGAACATGCACAGAAAGATTGTTCTCATGGGCTTCTAACCATTTTTGTAGAAAGGGCTCACACAGGCCTCTCTCCATGCTTAAGAGATTTCCAGATGGGGAGGGAAGAACCAGGCAGAGAGGCAGGGCTAAACAATGCTTCATATTCTCTAACCTCACAGGAAATCTCCATGAAAGATGGGGTGGTTTCAGGTGGCATCATGCTGCTGTGGGGCTAGCCAGCCACTCAGGGAAACCCAGGGGGCTCTGGGATGCACAGCTCTGGTGGCCTCCAACTATCACAGCTGGCTCTCCCAGGGGCCAGAGCCACAAGACACGTGAGACCTACAGGCAAATAAATCACTGCAGTGTCCCCCCAGTCTTCTGAGGAGGCACTAGATTTGGACTTGGCTGCTCTTTAGGTCATGGGCGCCTGGCATTCTCACCTCAGCAAATAAAGCACGACCTGAAGCACACAGAAGTCTCAGGAGGCACGTAAAAAGGATTCAATAATAATAAAGTAGATGAAGAAAGAAAATTACAGCATTTCATATTGATTCTGGTTGTTCTTGGGAGGTCAGACTCACCATTTTTAAACAGATGAAAGAAATCACTTCCACCAGAGAGGCTGAGGTGGGCTGCAGAATTTAGAATGTAAGACGCCTCACCATGAACTTTGCTTGGGTAAATACTGATGAAGTTATGTGTACATTACATTGAAAATACAAACTCTTTTAAGATTTATAAACGTATCAAATAAAACGCTAAGCACAATTTCCCTACAGTTTTTCTTCAAAATTCTCTGCAATTTATATGCAGTTATTGATGATACATACCCTTTCAGGTCACACAGGCCTAATGATGACAATATTCATTTCCTTATTCTGATTATGATTTTTAGCCTGAATCTTAGTCTGATTTTCCTGTGCAACAGATCTTGTGTAGCCATTTCATACCTGAGAGAAGTAAGTGGCATTAATTTCCAAATCACAATACAATTTTCCGTTCATTTTGCACAACAGATTTAGGGTACATGAAAGTGGGATGAAAGGGAAGGATCTGTAAGAAGGGAAAAAGAGAAAAAAAATCTGCTTCTCTGTGGTTTTTAAGTCATGTATGTTTCTATAGCAGGCCACTGATACATTCCACATACAATTACTTTTCTAACATCTTTTTTTTCAGTCCAAAACCAAAATGTTTAAGAAATTTATTCTTTTTTCTCCTAGGAAAGAAGAGGCACGAAATCTTACTTCCTGAAATCCAGTATATACTCCCTAGGTGAAACACCTCTAAGCGTGACGTACAGATAGTTTTTAAATGTTGATGGTTAGAATAGTTGCATATAAATAAAATTTTGCTTAATAAATACTGTGAGATATGAGCTAGCAACGAAAGATTGTAGAAATCTTTTGACTCAAAACCAAATTCAAATCCATTTTAATATTCATTTATTTAGATAAAATGTTATTTATGTTGTAAATTAGGTAATCTTTGATAACCAGCTATGGCCCTGGTTATGCGAAGATTTAAGGAAATAATCAGCTGTAAGCATACAAATAATTCCTATTTGCACATTTAAATTCAAGAACATTCTTAAGCCTTTTCAAGATTGGTCCCTAGAGATGTTGCACATTCAGCTATGTCTGAATCAACCAAATTTCCATATGCATGTAGCATATTATTTTCCAATGAAAATGTTCCATTTCTTCTTCGAGTTCCTTTTGATGTTTATCTTGTACAGTAAATGACTTTTCTGAATATGCAGTAATGAGTAAGTCTTCTGCCTTTGGCATTTCTTACTTGTAGTTTGCTTCTGGAGATAATTTTTTAATTAATTAACAGGGAAGCCTTTATCAGAAAAGATGTTTGTTTTTTCCTAAATTATACACATTAGCTTTCAATGTTTTTTTTCAAATTATAATAAAGGTTAAGAACTGATATATCTCCCAGTTAGAAGCAGAGCTCTAGGTGATTTAGTTTCATTTGCTGTGCCTGGCATTTCTAAACATTTTTTGCACAGTTATATTCACCATTTCCAACTGCATCTCTGCTAAATAAATTGTATTCATTTCAAAGTGTACAAACCCATCTATATTAGATATCAATACAGAAAAATAACAGTACCCTAATTACACCATACCTTTTCCTTTACTTCTATACATGCAAGTAAGTATACATTTATACAAGAAAAAGACCATTTCATTGTTTTAATTAGTGGGAAAGATGTTTTCCTGCCTGCTGTTAAGGAGAAGTAGCATTTTCTAGTCCACAGTCCTCCGTTCCATTCAACCTCCCTTATACATGCCTCTATTACAGGCTCCTAATCATGAGAGATTAGCAGTCATAACTCCTGTAATCACACCAGTTGTCAGAAAGTTGGGCTTTATTGGAGAGATAAGTGAATCTTACAAAATGCTTGACTTCTAAGATATACTAACAAAGAAATACTCATAGAAGAGTCAGTTTGTTTTGACTAACAGAGAGGCACACCTAGAAAAACTTCAGAGGACACCACATTGGGAGCAGTTGCAATCGGTGTGGAAGACACGGGTCAGAAAGCAAAATGACACTGAGAAATGGGAGAGAGAAGCTGAGATCAACAAGACGAAACTCGATAAAAGCAAGTGCCAAGTACTGCCCTCGCCAAGAAAGCAAATGTATAAACAAAATATGAAGCAGGGAGCAGCTAACGTGTGGCATAAAACGATCTCGGCTGCAAAATCGCAGGTTGGTGTAACGCTGCCACAACACGGAAGACAAGCCCGTGCGCGGGGCACGGCACTGCAGGAGCACCACACCAAAGACAAGGGAGGCCAGCTGCAGGCTGAATGTGGGCCTGGGGCGGTTTGGGATGTCCTGGCTGGCGGGATCCCTTGCCAGACGCGTGTGGCCTTCCAGGCCCAGCCGAAGGCTTCAGCTGTATTCAGCTCTGAAATGGAAACACCCGAGGCCGCAGAGAGGGAAGAAGATGACAAACGCCAACAGCGCTTTCCAGAGCCTGGAGAGCCGTTCCTTTGCCCTTGGGGCACAGCAAGGTAAAATCATCACGGTTCGGAGCACAGACTTGGGTTAGGTGCTCGGGACAGCCCCCCATCAGGGTACAAGCCCCGTGCGGGGCCAGACAGGGTGGCTGTGGAGGACCTCCAGTGCGACATGAGCATCTTTGCACGGGTGGCCAAGGAACAGGAACAGGCCACCTGCCCCACCGCGGCCGTGGGGCTTTCTTATCCCTGCTGACGTCTTCAGGGCCCCTCAGCGGCCTTGCACCTCGACGCCGCGACAGTCACACAATAGTTACTGCCTTGCCATTGTCATACCGCTCTTGCAGCCCCCTTCAGGCCTCGTGTGCGGCGCGGGGCTGAGCCGGGCGCGGGGCTGAGGAGGAGCCGGGCCCGGGGCTGGGGAGGTGGCGCAGCTGCCCTCCCCGCCAGGCAGGCAGGAGGCGGCGGCGGCGGCGGCGGCGGCACTGAGGGACCCCGGGCGCGGAGAGGCCCGCCGCCCGGAGGAAAGCGAAGGGGAAGAGGAAGGGCGGGAGAAGGCGGCGGCGCCGCCCCGCTCTGCCCGCCCCTCGGCGCCGCTTGGCGGGAAAGGCCGGGCTTTGGCGGGCTCGGAGGAGAGGCGAGCTGCGGGAGGGGGCAGCCGGAGCGCAGGGACAGGCCCGGGACGCCTCTCGCCCAGCATGCCTGCCGAGGGGGAGCTGCGCAGGCCGGCGGCCGCCGGCCCGGAGAACGACGAGCCGCAGTACCTGCGGCAGGTGCAGCACATCCTGCAGCACGGCCACCGGAAGCAGGACCGCACCGGCACCGGCACCATCTCCGTCTTCGGCATGCAGGCGCGCTACAGCCTGAGAGGTTGGCACCGCCGGGATCCGCGGCCCTCGCCCCGGCCCCCCACCCTGCCCGCCGCCGCTCCCGCGGTCGCCGCCCTGCGCCGGGGGGGGGGGGGGGGGAGGGACGCCATCTTTTCCCCCGGCGCTGTCCCGCTCCGGCGCGCTGAGAGCGAGGCCTCCCCCCATTCGGGGCCGAGGCTTGGACCCGCTGCAGGGGCCTGTGGAGGCGTTTAGGTGCGTCCCGTCAGCTCCTTCGCCCTCTCCCTGCCCGCCGGCCGGCCTGAGGCAACTCGGACCCCTCCTCTCCCTCGGCCCAACGGCCAGGCCTGGCCGGGCGCCATAGCTGTTAACTGGTGAAAAACCGGATTAGATCTTGAAATAGCTTATCCTGGTCCTTCCTACCGTTCGAGCATTGTAGGAAGGATGGTTGTGAAATAGATCTGCCAACGATTTTATCTTAAGGCTTCGCTTTCCCTTGCGAATGCCTACATGTGCTTGGGTGCGCTGCACCGCGGTGTCCTCATGGCAGAGTTCATCCAGGTCCCCCCGGATAATTCCATCCAGGTCCCCCCGGATAATTCACCTTCCCTCACTGTCCAGGAAACATAAGTCAGGTTCTTCTCTTCCTTGATCTGAATATGAGAACTGCACATCCTTTCCCAACTCCTTCGTTCATCTCCAAGCCTCTGAATGTAAGATAGTGGCATTACCCTGTATGTGGAGAAAAACCGAGGTCGGTTCACCCTGAAAAATTAATTGCTGACCTTTGACACTCTGAAACTCTTTTTCAGATCAGTTTCCACTGCTAACAACAAAGAGGGTGTTCTGGAAAGGAGTGCTGGAGGAGCTGCTGTGGTTCATCAAGGTTTGGTATTTGGATGTCTCTGTGGCTGATGTGCCTGCGAGTGGTATCAAGATAACAAACTAGTGTTGGAGTGGATTAAGGAATTTGGGGTAACTGCAGATGCTCCGGTTTGTATGACAGAACAGAAGAAGTGCAACAACCTAATATTTTGACTACATGCGGAAGGCTGTTATCTTCAAGACATTCTGTGCATTTTAGTGGAGACTATTGCATTGTTACCAATCAGAAGAGTTTTTCTTCTGTTTCTTTTTAAGGGAAATAGTCTGAAATAGTGAGGGCTTATGCTGATTTGACTATACCCCACAGTTATAAAACCTAGTACAGTATCTTTTGTTAGTGTTTGAATAAGAAATAAGAATATGAAGTAGATTGTAGGCAATTTAATAATCTGCTTTTTAATATTGAGGTAGCTTGTATTGATTTGAACAGAAACAAGCAGTACAGAACCACAGGTGAAGTAAGACTGATGTAAATCCTAGGCTTTTTAGTAGCAAAAACCTGAGTTCTAATAGAGCTACTAGCTGTAGTTAGAGTATTAAAATTCAACTGTAGATAATACATTACAACGTAGGTGGTCCTTTATATGTTGTGATGTTCTGCAAGTATGGGAAGGTCTGTCTAACTATTTGCCAGATAACAGGACTCAAATACACTTCATTTTTTAAAAATATCTTTTTTCAAATATAAAAGACTAGACAATCCCCAAACCAGAACACTTTCTATGTTGGATTTTTGCGTGTGCTGATTTGGACATGTTGCAGAACTTGGGGAAATTTGTCTGGGTCATGTTGTCATTTTTGTCATTTTAACAAAAGAATTTTTAAGACCTTAAGCTCATTATAGGTGGCTTGGCAAAAACAATGCCTAGGCCATAAATTTTTTGTTTGTCTTATTTTCATGCATCTGTAAAGTCAAATCTTGTTCTCTGCAAATGTGTGTATGAAATGATATACCACAATTGACCTTGAGGCTGTACCATTTGTGCATTCACAAAGTTAGAGGAATCCTGAATTAAATAACAGCAGCATGGCACTTCCGACTTCATCCTAGTATGTTGCTCGTAAGTTTTATTCTGTCCATGTGCAAGAACCTCATCTAGTACATTAATCAGACTGTTCATCCTTTTAAGTGGAGAAATACTTTAGACTAGCAAAGCTTAATAGAGCTGTTTCAGATCATGTCCTCTGTGTTGGGATTAGGAGAGAGACTTCTTACTGTCTGTGTTTTGTAGGGTTCTACAAATGCCAAAGAGCTCTCTGCAAAAGGTGTGAAGATTTGGGATGCTAATGGATCACGTGAGTTCCTGGATAAGCAGGGTTTTAGCACCAGAGAGGAGGGGGATTTGGGACCAGTTTATGGTTTCCAGTGGAGGCACTTTGGAGCAGAATACAAAGATATGCACACAGGTAATCACATACAAATAGAATCTTGATTGCTTAGTGAGACGACTGTGACACCTCACTTCCCAGAACTCTGGGTGGAATGGACTACTGTTAAAGGGACTGTTCACAGTGTGAACTGATAGCCAGAATAAACAGTGTTTGAGAGGGTTAATTTTTTATTTTTTTTTTACTCAATCTAATTATCCTGAAAGATGTAGCTTGATATATTGTAGTTTGATATTTGTAGAACAGATGAATCATAAGGCATACGTTGGTTTACTTTAGGCTAGAGCAAGTATGGTCACTGGCAGATGGAAGGACGTGTCTGTTGCAGTCCAGAACATGAGCTAGCTCCATTTGATAGCAGTGGAACACAGGCTACCATCTCTGAATACCAATGCAGGGTCCTGATTTCCATGATACAATTGTGCTGGCAAGAACTGATGTTAGTGCACTACATTCATTGGGGACTGTGGAAGAGAAAGATTTTCCCATTCTGCAGCTGGCACACAGTAAGATGTATCCATCTGAGGCTGCGGACAGAACAGCTGTAACAAGTTATGATGTGATGCAGTACCTGGTGGTATTATTTTCCGTGGAACTGGTTCATTAAACTTACTCTGAACTGTCTTGATAGCTCTTTTCTAAGTCACCGAAGGAGAGGATGTACAAAACGTCTAGAGGACTGACATTAAAAAAAGAGTCCAAAAAAGATTTTCTTTATCTGGTTGGTGCGACTTTTAACTCAGATTAACAACATGGTTAGTTATATTTTTTCCTCTTGTTTTTTTGTCAATACAGTCTCAAAGTTCACATTACTTACATATATTGGACTTAGTGTTGGCATGTTGACTGCTGGCAGAATACAGTTTTATGCTAACACAAGTAATGCAAATTGTGAACTGAAACATCTCTAAACACTTATTAAAATGTTTCAGCATTCCTGAACTTAAAAGGTCTGAGGCATAACAGTTTGGGAAAAAAACCCGAAGATAAATTCCCATAGGTTTCATTACTAATAGATTTCCTTAAGTTGCATTACTAATGGATAGGTAATTAGGTTCAGGAACTAACATAACCATTTGACAAGACTTCTGGCACAGTATTGCTTGCAGAAGAATTCCCTGAGATGCTAATTATATATTACTACCTTGTTTGCCAGCTTGGGTCTCCCTGTAACCATAATTTGGTGTTGCTTTGCAATAGGAGTTATTAGAAAAAGTTAGTTACCAGCCATGCCGATTTACTTGCACGAGTCAGGACAATGAGTAACAATTAATGACTCTTTTATTCTGGAATCCATCTAATTCCAGTGAATTTCTTATATAACTGATATTGAGCCTAAAAATCAGCCTCTGAGCGTCATTGAGTGAAATGTAGTATCTTATGCTATACATGATTAAAGTTCCCTTCTGGTACTGAATGCTATGGAAATTTAGTCTTCCTACATGACCTTGTGAGTGCTAGATGGATGGGTTCATTCATCTGTCAAAAACTTCCTCCTTTTGAGCATGCAGAGAATGCTGGTACCCCATGTTACTGGTCTGGGCATAATTTTTATTTTTTTTAAGAAGGAGCACTGTAGCATGCAAGTTTAGCATCTAGAAAGGCATCTTAATCCAGAAATGCAATGAGCAAATTACTTTAAATACCATGAATGAATGACTAGTTGCTAATACCTTACCCATTCCAGTACAGCTTTTGTCCTATTTAGGTAACAAGACGTCATGAATGATAAAGTAACATGCTTTGTCCAATTGATTTTTTTGTATTGCAGCTTTTCTTTCCTGGGAGGTAGGTACTGTTTATGCAGACTCCTTATTTGTTCTTAAAAAATGTCTAGTTGTTGAGGCTTGGAATAAAGTGTTCTAAATAGGAATGGTCCTATTTCAATGGGGGCTAAAGGTACTCAAAGCACACAAAATACCATCCTGAGAATTTCACAAGCCTTAGAGCACCCTAAGGAAGACCAAGAATAGCCTACATTTGGAGGGTGCCAGCTGATAAATTTTATCACTTTCAAAGTTAAAATAAAATATTCAGAGGTTGTCATTTGGGTATCACTTTTCAGTGGGGTGTGGGCTGGGCTTTTAAAAAATACCATGACTTGAATCTACCTGGCTTACATCTTGTTTGGTATCTTTCTTCAGATTACTCCAACCAAGGAGTTGATCAGTTGCAAAAAGTTATTGAAACAATCAAAACCAATCCAGATGACAGAAGAATCATTATGTGTGCTTGGAATCCCAAAGGTATTGAACAGCAGACTTTAAGTGAATGCAGTTGCACATTATCTTATCGTATGCTAAACTATGTTCTAATCCTGTGTCAACAGTCAGTTCCATTTGGTGTCCTTGCTTATTCTTTATAAAACTACCAGGAATGCAGTAAAAATGGGCAGGGGTTATAAGCTTGATTCTCTTTCTACTTAATTCTCACGTTCAGACCTCAAATATTTTGAACCATTACTTCTAAGTTTGTCTCTCCAGGTCGAAGTGAGGGATATACCTGGCTATGTACCAGCGTCTTTGACATACAGTCTCTGTTCAAAGACAGCAATTCTTATTTTAAAAAGGTTAAAAAAAAAACAACCAAAAAAGAGTATACAAAAGCAGTGTGTCTGTTTTTTTGCTATATAATAAATAGTAAACTTAACAAAAACCATTAAACTAGAGGACAAAAATATTATTTGTGTTGTAATCATCTCCTTGAACATGGGTTGTCTAGATATCCATTCATTCTGTAGGGGTACTTCTAAATAAGACCTAGTGCCAGAGAATGTTTAACTTCAGCAGCAGTAGATCTGTGTATAAAAGAAATGACCCAGCATTTTCCACTCTTGTCTCTGAAAGGGGATGCCACATGCTGTTGCTGTTACTTTTAAAGTTAAACTTCCTAAGGTATCAGGAGATACCTGGTTAGTTTTTCTTACCAAGCTTATCTGCACTTTTAAGTGTAGATAAACGCTCAAAAGATCTTTTGTTTTCTGATTACTATTTTTTATTTATCATTACTTTTATATTTCAACAAGCAGTAAGGGCACATTGCAATGGGAAGAGAGTAATATGAAGCAGTTGGAAGTTGCTTCAGGGTACACGCTTAATTTTACCCATAACGTCTTCCTTTAGGGAAATCAACTGTCGCACTGAGGTGAGTAAAACTAAACTGCTGTGCAGCATTATGGCATAAATCTGTTATGTGGAATATCTGTTTATGACTTTTCTGGTCATACAGCCCAGGAGACAGCTTGTCATGACCCAGACTTAATTGCTTAGGCAGCAGGTGCTTTTAGACAAGAGAAAAAGCAATGGAATGATAGCGCAGTTGGATTTTTGTTGTCTACTGTATTTCATTAAATGCTTGTTCAGGTTTTGCATTTCACTAATGCTAATTACATTTGCACTAATGCTGCTATGATTTTTTTTTCCCCTCCCTCCTTCCTGTACTGCAATTCCTAGATATTTCTCTGATGGCTCTGCCTCCATGCCATGCCCTTTGCCAGTTCTATGTTCTAAATGGTGAATTGTCTTGCCAACTCTATCAGAGGTCTGGAGATATGGGACTAGGAGTGCCTTTCAATATTGCCAGCTATTCACTGCTCACTTACATGATTGCCCATGTCACAGGGCTAAAGGTAGGCTATTTAATCATTTTACTTTATCTTGTTTGAGAAGTGAGGGACTGAAAGATAAGACTCTTCATGTCATGTCCAAGAAAAAATGGAATTAACCTACTGTTCAAAATCTTGCTGAAATACGCGTAGGAAGGGGCCCCCTGAATTTAACGTGAATTGTCTCAGGTCTGTATGAGCAGTTAGGTTCATCAATGTAAGAATTCTTAAATTTGGGTCAAATGGACAGAAGATCCTCCAGGTCTTTTTAACTGAACATGTCAAAACTGACCTGTTCCACTAGTCCACTTCTTAGAAATCTGAACTGAGCACTTGTCCTTATGGGATAATAACACACAAGTGATTAAATTTTGTAGCATGTGTTTTTTATTGGAAGCAAACAGTAGCTCAGTGGTGGCTGTCAAGGTTCCAGTTTGGATATTCTGCCCACCTAACTTCCAGCTATAATCTCAACTGGGTATTTTTTTAATTTCCTACTGTAGATGATTATGTAGAGTGGTAGTATGTGCTCAAATAGCTACTGCCCTGAGTCCAGAGCTGTATTTTGTCATCTCGCGGAGTAATTTAAATGCACCGCAATCATGTACAAGTCAAACCCCCTTTTCTTTAGAGATTGTAAAAAATTAGACTAGCTAAGCCATTTGGGCCTGATCCTTCTGCTACCAGCAACATGAAGGGGAACTTAAAATAGGGAAGAATTGGACTTCACGGCAATTGCAGACATACTTAAGAAATTAGGCCAAGGTACTAGAAAAAGTGAAGTTTAACGTTATGTCCGTAAAGCAGGTGTTGCCTCTTAGTCACTTCCTCTCACAGCTTTGCTGGGTTTTAGCATAACACATCTGAGGGCTGATCTACATTGGTCAGAAGCCAATAAAATAGCTGATAAAACCTACGTAAATTAAATTAGATTGCTCAGGGGCTACAAAGTCACAGAACTTGGAAGCTTGCAAAACCCATCTGGATGCTTGATAAGTGCTTTGGGGTTTAGCCTGTGACTGACACCTCCACTGCCACAAACTACTTTGTTTCTTAGTGGCTAAGGCAACCAGTCTGAAACCAGCTTTGGCAAGTCCTACTTATTACAAGTGGAGTGGAAAAGCTGGATGTCACTGCTCCATCTGTTGCCACCTTGATGAGCAGATCTGTAGTGCTCCATTCATTTACCAAAGCTATTATCCTAACAGGATTTCAAAGATAATTTTTTTTGGTAAGCTAGTGGAAATTTCATTATATTTTTCATTAATTATGCATTAGTGTGGGAAGATAGTGTCCTTCAAAGCCTGCAAGGATGTCTTGATAATCCAACCTAGTACAGAAGCTGCAATTCCACACTAGATGTAAGATGCTGAGAATCAATACAGTAAGCATTGTAATGTTTTGCTTTCTTGAAACATGACTTTTTGAAAACCATGTGTATTCCTTTTTCTCTTCAGCCTGGAGAGTTCATACACACGTTGGGAGATGCTCACATATATCTGAATCATGTGGAACCTCTAAAAGTTCAAGTAAGTACTTAATCTGTATTTTTGTGTCTTTTTATCTTCCACAATGCTTATCCAGTACAAAAGTATCTTGGTATTACGAATATCCTTTTGCAAATATTAATTTTTGTGGCTTTTTTTCTCATTTCTGCCCTAATAATTATAGTACCTTAACCTCTGTTCAACTCGGGTTGCACAGAAATACAGTACAAACATGATTGAAATGTACATCAGTGTACTATTCTAGAAGCAAGTTAGAGATCTAGAAGAAAGTTAGAGATCCAGAATCTGTACCCCTACGTTTGACTTCTTCATTCCAAAACCTTAGAAAACCATTCCACCTAATATAGATAAACACAAAATAAAATTTCTTTGTAGTATATCAGAAAAGGATAACTTACCAATTCACAGAGTTAATCAGTATTACTATTTGGCTGAATAAGGCTATATTTTCTTCAGGATGTAATTTGTTGCAGTAGGAGCAAATCAGAATTTTATTTGATTAGAATAATCAGACTGAATGTCCTCGCCATTAGTATGGTTCAGAACCATCCAGAGAACTAGTTATTGGTTTGGACCGGAATGTTCCTGTGAGAAGCTGCAACACATTTACACACGTCTGGGTCAGAATTTCCAATTTAGTTTCCCCTGGAAGGAATCTAATCTGTAACCACTGGAATTGCACTGCAAACTGAAAATGCTTGCAGTGCATTGGATGATCAGGGAATCCACTTTAAAATTATGCTACTGCTCCCTATCAAAATACTAAAGTAGATTCCACTTAGTTGTATTATAATTTTCTTTTGAGTATAAGTCTTCTTGGGGAGGAGGGAAAATCTACATAGACAAATCTGAATTGAGATTAATGAGATCTAATTTATAATGCAAAATCTCTGCCTTCAAGTATCAGCTTTATAAGCTTGCTTTTTTTTTCAGCTTCAGAGGGAGCCAAGACCTTTCCCCAAACTCAGAATTCTACGTAAAGTTGAAGACATCAGTGACTTTAAAGCAGAAGACTTTCAGATTGAAGATTATAATCCTCATCCACCTATTAAAATGGAGATGGCTGTTTAATGCTATAAAGCAGCTACTATTAATGTGGAAATGCACCTAAGCTACTTAGCTTTCTCTGTACTTAAAGTTATGGGGTTTTTGTATACTTCAAAAGATATATACTTAATTATTGAAAAGAAACAGATACTAGTAGACCAGTACTGCCTTCAGTACTACACTGGAGTCATACAGAACAGATGATTGTTTTTTCCTGCTGTGCTATGCAGATACTAACCCAGTTTTAAGTTGTTAGTGAGATGACAGTTTTCTACAGATTGTTTCAGTTACCGGTGGCTGCTTCTGTTACCATTCAGTTACTATGTGTGAGTAGCACTTGCTTCCATGCTTTATGCAGTACTGAAAATAAGGACTTTTATGTATGGTAGAGGATTCCTTCAAGGTTGTAGAAGTCTTTAAATGTGTTCTAAAGAGTATATGTTTAATAAAGCTTTTTAAAAAAAATCTTCTAGAAGGGATGATGCATATTTAATTTAGTATGTTTGTTTGTAGTTAGTAAATAAGAGTGGGAAAGCAAAGGTAAACGGTTTTATTTTAGCATCTCAGAGGGTTAGATGGAAGAAAAAACAAACTCAAACTTCCCATGGTCTTCATAGATGAACCAGCAGGAAGACAAAAGATCTTAATGGAGCCTTGTCTGAAATGCAGTATCTGCACATCTCTGTATCAGCATTTTTTTTTATTCCCCAACCCTACATGAATGATGAATTTGATATAAAACAAATAGACCTGCAGTTAAACAGAGGTTACCAGATAGTACTAGTAATAATCTGTCTGTCATCATTTAAAACTAGATTCCACAAGCACATGGATTAATTTTGCAGCCTGGAATAGTAAAAGTTAGAGATAGTAGTATTTGTGGGATTGGAGCTTATTAATTAAATCTTAGCAGACTTAAGCTTTCATCTCTTCTTATCCTTGCAAATTCTGCAATAACTTCAGTCCTTATAAAATTCCTCTTCAGGAACTGAATTGTGAATAGATATACGGTTAATACTCAGACATAGCATATTCAATACATGCTTGAACACATGGAGAAATGCATAGTAAAAGTCAGTAAACTGGTAAACATCATTGTAAAATTGTACAATTTGAGATAATACTAAGAATTTAATAAACAGTGCGCTTTGATTCCATTTATTCAGAGGCCTGCATAAGAGGACTGTTGCATCTTTCTTAAAACTGATCACAACTTCCAACAGCATATTTTGCATCAAAATTATTTGCAAATCTCATTATACTGATCTTCATTATACCAATTGCTGATCTTCAGACTAAATTTTTTGTAGTGCCACGCTCAAAAAATGTTGTTCTCTTTTCCTGGCATTTAGCCCAACACAACAAAATTGCAGAAAAAGGTTGTCCTTATCTTTTTTAAGTACATAATATGTAAATAGGCTACTGCTTATAAGAAATGTTCGCCTCAGTATCTACTGTAGTTCATTTTTCTTGAACAGAGATCATTAAACTACATGCTATTTCAGCTGAGATCATAAAAGAAACTTGATACATGGAAGTATCAAACCTACCTTGTTCTGTGGCTGCATTAAATGGATGCTCAGTAGCCAGCCTGTAGTTAGACGTACTTGGGTCTTACCTTCTTTCAAATTACTGAACTCAGAGATAAGTAGCAGTATTCTTGTCACAAGACCTGAAAGCCATGTCACATGCTTTTTCTAATAAATTCATCTCAGGTCTGCAAGTCTTATATTTTAAAGTTGCCTAGTTTGTATATTGCAGGTGTCATCTACTTAATGATGCCTCCCAGCTGTAGGTTGTCAGCAGCTTTTTACCATACACATTCTTTTATAAGTTAAAGTTCTTGAGTGTATTTACAGTCCTCTGAAGTACAAGAAAAACAATTTAGTTTGCAAATTCACTTGACAGTTCTGCCTACACTTAGCAAGTTAAGTTCCTTTTGCTGGATACCACTTTATGTGACATGTCGGATAAGGTGGAATCTGCAGGGCATTTTAGCAAGTGTAGCCAGAGAGGATGTGAAACAAAATGTTGGCCTCAGGGCTTGACTAGTGGGAATTAGCAGTCTTGGTGAAGTTAACCAGGACAGGAATACCCAGCCAAGAGAAGAATTTAGAATGGGAATCATTTACTTCCCTTCATAAATTAAAGAGGAGTTAGTACCATCAGAAGGAAAATTTTAAAAACACTTTAAAGTATTACCTTTATGAAACATGACAAATGGTCTATTCTCACATAGGTGTATGGACAGTTACGGTGTGCTTAAACAGACCAGTATTTATAGCTGTGGAAAAGCTACTGCTTTTCAGTATAGGAATTAACTACTACTTCACAGTTCCCTTTTATCAACGCAATTAACTACCAATGGCAGTTGTTGAAATAAAGTTTGTACCTTGAAGTCCAAGAAGCTTTATGCTACTCAAAAGATCAGAAAGCTGTAAAAAGCAGACTTTACACAGCAGACTTTAATGTGAATAAAAGTGAAAATACACATATATTAATAGGTATGAGACTGCTATGGTTTCAAGCAAAAAATATGAATATTCAAAGAATTTGAATATATAGACTTAAACAGGAGTTACTCAAGGAATTTTGATTTGCAGAATATGGACACTGTTCACTGCTGCAAAATGACTAGTATGACTGCAGGCTGTATTCGGAGCAGTATTTTAGACAAAACACGGGATATTGTTAGATCCTTTTGGGAAGCTATGAAAGGAGCCCATAGGCCTACTGAGTGAAGGGGGTGTTCTTGGACTTACTTCCTGATGAATAAGCTGTCCCAGCAGCTCCCTGTCCCTTGCACTCCCCAGCTGATGACTTAAAGAGCTGTACAGGTGGCATTGGAAGTCAGTCCTTAGCAGCTCTGCATATCCATAGCATTTCTGAGTCCTTGCCATTTGTCCTGCTGACTGCTACACTCATTCTGCCTCACAATTTGGCCTTGAAGAGTTTCCTCTTTTCTGTCATTCCCCCTCCAAATGCATCCTTTTATAATTTCCCCACTTTCCAAGGGCAATTTAATCAACTTGGAGATAGCAAAGAAATTTCTTACCACTTTGCTCAAATACCAACTCCCTCTATGTTCTGCTTTCTTAGTCAAGCTTTTGTAACCCACATTATTTCTGACATGTTGTGATACGTTGCAAAATTGGCCTTACTGCAATACCAGAAAGAATATTAGTTATCTATCTGGTCATGTTAGATGAGGTGTCAGAAAAGAAGAAACTGTTTCTGAATTTTGAGGCAAACACCTACCTGATCAGCCATCAAAATCAATAGTCTATTAATTAGTCTGACTTCATGAGTTTGCCACCATAGTGACTAGCATCTGTGAAATGTCTGAATGTGGAATACAGCCCAGGTTTCAAGTACTTTTATCAATACCACAAACTGTTCACTTTCACGTGCTTGAAGTTTAATCCACACTTCTAACTTACCTTTGTAGCCTACAGGTAGGTGGGCTTGTAGGGTAACAAGACAAATGCATGCTGTAACCACTGTGTGGCAACATCTTTTTTAAGAAAAAAACCCAAACCTATCACCGTAGTCAGTTGCTACTGGAGTATTTTGTATAACTAACCTGCTTTCAAGGCTTTCAGATACGAGGATATAATTAAATATTATCAAGTGCTGGACTAATTCAGAGAGACCCCCAAGTCCATACTAGAGAAAGGCAGTGCCCAATATCAAGACATCAAAAGCCCTTTGGTGCAGACCTACAGCATGCATGACATGAAACAAAGAAAATTACAGAAGTGCATGCAAGCTTATGCTCAGAAATCACAAGCATGACAGCTGAAGAAAATAATCAGACTAGCTTGGAGTGTGGGGAGAGAAAGATTTTCTCATTGTTGCTGCAGTTTGCAGAGCCTTACTCCGGAATTTTTTGGCCATCAGCAGCACAGACAAGTTTTCATTCACACTTCCCAGCCTGCAGCTGTCAATTTGGAGATAACTCAAGTCATTAGCTTGTAGAAGCTGTTTAAATATCACTCTGCTGTGGCAGTATAAGGGAAAAAATAAAAAGTTAAGACCTGAAGTCTCCCAAATTAACATATTACAAGAGCTGCTGGCAACTCATGTAAAAACATTTGTACAGTGTCCCTCCTGTGTATCTCAATAAAACCAAATTATTTTAATTACTCCATTTAAATGAGAGATCACATGAGAATTTGGATGCAGTGAAGTTCAAGGATGTTGCCAATATTAAAAATAATGAGCTTATGCTTGTAATGTTAAGAGCACTACACCTGACACAATGAACTGAGGTATACTGAAAAAAAAATTACTGTCTGCCAAAGGGCATAGTTGTACTGGAATTAGTTTGGAAATTCCTGCCCCTTAACTGGATGTTGAACTGCATAAGTGAAAGTGAAGCAAAAACGCCAAGTCAAAATGGCTCTTCCATTCCAGGATAAGGACAGGGGCTTAACCTACGCAAAGGTGGCTGAGTTTGTAGTGAAACCATTATGTAATGCTCACACAAACTGATTGGGCAGCTCTGCCAGATAATTGCCTCACAGACTGACTCAAAATCTTTTTAGGATTTAGGCTCCTTTAGGAACCAACTCAGCCCCATCTGGTCACCCAGCCATGTCCCCAGGCAAGGACTTGGAGTACACCAGGGACTGGACTGTCTTAGCCCCACTCCAGCATGCTCAGGACTGCATAGCTTTGGCATGTGCTTGCCTATGTAAATGAGCAGCTGTTCCCATTTTGAGACAGCTAAAGTGAATATAGCAGTGATTCTGCTGTAGGAAATCATTCCTTCTTCTGGAGATCAGGCCAGCCAAATGAGAGATGGCCTTGTAGACAAGATACGTTTGGATAAGAGTCAGGGTTCAATTTTTAGCTGTGCTACAGATTTCCTGTCTGGAGCTTGGCTGAGCTGTTCAGTCAGTTCAGGCCTCAGATTAAATTCCCGTGTTTGTAGTACGGATATGTCGTGGTTTAACCCCAGCCAGCAACTAAGCACCACGCAGCTGCTCACTTACTCCCCCACCATCCAGTGGGATGGGGGAGAAAATCGGGAAAAAAAAGTAAAATTCGTGGGTTGAGATAAGAACGGTTTAATAGAACAGAAAAGAAGAAACTAATAATGATAACACTAATAAAATGACAACAGCAGTAATAAAAGGATGGGAATGTACAAATGATGCGCAGGGCAATTGCTCACCACCCGCCGACCAACACCCAGCCAGTCCCCGAGCAGCGATTCCCCGCCCCCCACCTCCCAGTTCCTATACTAGATGGGACGTCCCATGGTATGGAATATCCTTTAGGCCAGTTTGGGTCAGGTGCCCTGGCTGTGTCCTGTGCCAACTTCTTGTGCCCCTCCAGCTTTCTCGCTGGCTGGGCATGAGAAGCTGAAAAATCCTTGACTTTAGTCTAAACACTACTGAGCAACAACTGAAAACATCAGTGTTATCAACATTCTTTGCATACTGAACTCAAAACATAGCACTGTACCAGCTACCAGGAAGACAGTTAACTCTATCCCAGCTGAAACCAAGACAGGTTAATAGTACTCCCCTTATTGACAGGGGAATTCTGTGGATAAATACATTAAATGCTTATGTTGTTCTCAGATGTTATGGTGAAAAGAAGAAAAAGGTTATACAAACCACCAAATACAGCCAGTATTCATGACTTGCCTTTACTTTGTAAAGCAAGGCTATACTAATGGGTAATTCAAACCCATCCTAATACATGTTCATTATAAAATACTCCCCTTCCCAAATTAAGTGTCCTATCTACTGGTAGACAACAGCTGAGACCGAGAAGCACAGTGAAATATGTTGATAGCAGGGCTTGGCACGAGAAACTGGCAGCAGAGAAACTATGCTAATACAGTCACTGTTGTCTCCAGTTGCTGCAGACAACCGAGAATTTGTTAATTCACATCGTTTGGCTCTGTAGAATTGGTGTCAAGACTTGGCAAAGAGATGGGTGCAATAAAAAACAATTTCCTTTAGGCTGAAGATTGGTATTGTAAAAGGTACCAGCCTCTCTATTGACACCTCGCAATTTATGACATATCTGAGAATTAGTTCTGGTCTTTGGACACATTAAAAATATTTCATGTGAGAAGCATTTAAATATAGCTGATGGCAGTGACTTACTACTAATGCTAGCAATGAGTTTCCCTGGGGGAAAGCAAAGGTTTCAACCTTATAAAATAGCTGCATATATACCAGTCAAATTCTTCCTAAGGCCAGACAGGGCACTGAGTGCACGGACAGGCCTCATCCTGACCAGTCTCACCTGGGGCCCACACCCTCTGCCCATGGGCCTTAGTTTCTGCCCAGGCTGCATTGCAGGTGTACCTGCTTCCAGCTGTAGTACAGCTGTGGATGTGTCTGGCCAGGGACCAACCCCCAACCTGGCCTCATGACTACAGTCCTGCTCTGCCATGGCCCTGCCCAGGCACACCCGGGGCTGTGTCTGACCTTGGTTGCACTCACTAGGCCTGATCCTGAACCCCACTGACATACTTCTGGCCTGGCCTGAGCCCATCCCCGTCCTTGTCCCCAGGGAGGTGCCCAGTGCTTGGGGCTGGGGCTACCCCCTGTGCCCCACCAACCTTGCTCCTGACTGGAGGTGGGATGGGCTTGGCTAGGAGGTCTCCATCCTGCTGCCCCCATAGGGACCTCCTGCAGCTCCCAGTCCCCTGGTTGCAGCTGGCCCCTGTGGTACCTTGCCCGTTATCTCCGGCTGTCTCAAGCCCTCGCCTAGCACCACAGAGCTAGGGCTGCAGAAGGCCTTACCCCACAAACCTGGCCTGGCTCTGGGCTCTGACCCTCCCACAGCACCAGTCCCTGCCTAAACCCAAGCTTCTGAGTGAACCCCTCACAGGGGGCCTTCAGGGGCCACCTGAGAATCCCCCCTTCGCCCCCTGCCCCGTAAGCTTGCCAAGCCTCTGGGCCTATTCAGGGTCTGTGTGAGCCCCCCACCTGGCTCTAATCCCCCCCTGCCATGTCCCTTTCCTATTTCCCTGTCCCTGCCCTGGCTCTGTGTCCCCTAAAATGCCCCACAGCAATTAAATCACTCAGCAAGTCCCATTTGAGCCCAGATCTCTGTCGGTGGGAGGACACATCCCTCTGAGAGGGAGTTGCCATCAGGGCACTGTGGGCAGGAGTGGCCTTGCTGGCCCTGTCCAGCCTCATCAGAGGCCTTCCCCCATCACACCTGCCCTCGGGACCCATCTCAGCTCAGGCCATGGCCCCCAGTCCCTGCCTGAGCTACCCCCAGCTGTGACTGTCTCCTGTCGCATTGGAGCTGTGCCAAGCCGTAGACCTTACTGATCCAGACCCTGAACCACAGGCTGATGGCGCAGATCAATCTAGGTCCAACTTCATCACCGTGGACAGGCTGGCAGTCACTGGGCTGCATCTGACCCTGGTCCCTGTCACTGGGCCAGGCCCTGCCCTCAGAGCTGTCTCCTCACCATGACCTTGTCTGGCAACCTTCTTCTCAGCTCATGGCCCCAGACCTGCCCTGCCAGCCCTGCTGTCAGCTCCTGGCTCCCCAGCCCTCCCTGCACCCCTGACAGTGCCCCTGGTGCCACCAAGAGGATGAACTACAACTTGCTAACAGCATGATTTTCTAGATTTTGATCTTTACAGTTGAGTTAGTGCAGCACAAATAGAGTTGATACAAGAAGAGGAGCCAGGAACCTCTCCACTCTAAAAACCACACCTTCATATAGCCACTGCAAGGTCATGGCTACGCATGCACTGCGTGCTGAGCAAAAGACTTGCTTAAGCACCAAATCCACAGAGCAAAATGGGAGCTGTCATAACTATCTTTGGGCTACAGGGGATATCAGCTTCAGCAGCCCTGCAGCTCACTGCAGACCACATTGTCTGGCCTACTCTGTTCTCCGCAGATGTTATGCAATCCGTCTTATGGAGCTGCAGTGTGCTCCAAAGAGCAGCATGGACTTACTCTTTGTACCTTGCTTTTCTACCTTTCAGATGGGCAATCACAACCAGGAAACATTCTTTCATACTTCTCACTGATGTGAGAATATGAAATTTTAGCAGTTACTCTCGTAATAATAATTAAAAAATCAGGTATTTCCAGGTTGTTCACAGAAATCATGTGTGGGAAGAATGAACCAGAGAGGTAAGGGAGGCAACCTCGGTAGGGAACAGCTGAAATAGATACCAAGTAATTTTCAGCTGTAGCATTTAACTTTAGTGAGAAATGCAGAGGAGTTTTGGCACCAGCTCCAAAGGTTATGCAGTAGTTGCATTAAACAAGTAGTAATTAGGAAAAAGCCCAAAGCACTTATACATATACTCACATGTTCTCTGGTTGCCACACCAATTTCTAGCAGTGCTAAGGCCTGCAAGGACATAACAAACATTCAAGGCTTGCTTCTGGTTTTTAATTCCCAATGGACTGAAATAACAGATGATTCAGCATATTGTTTTCTACTCATTTTATAGAAAATGTAACATGTTATAAATTTTTTTATTGATTTTTTTTTCAGCTTTTTCTGCTCCACAAGCCATGTAAAGGATTGTATAGCAGAGTGTGTGGATCAGTAAAGAAATGCACACACTGTACATCTGGGGTTTTAACAGTAGCGCTAAGTATAGCGTGTTGGGAGCACAAATTCTGAATCAAACTTCCAATTCCACTGGAAACCACACTTTTTTTTTTTTTTTAAAAAAAAGGCCTTTTCATACTAAATGTTGGCTGCCTTCCTCATGCAGGCATTACAGTCCTTTAACATTTTTTTTTTAGAAACAAACTATTTCTTTAAACTTAAGGGAATACATGTGCAGAATGCGTGTCAAGGTCCTGTAACAAATACATTTAATAGTACTCTGAATAACTAGTTCAACATGAACTCTGAATATGCGAAGTATCAACAGTACACTACAGTACCGACTGGAGTCACTGTATTCTTATTGAAATAAAAAAATTAACTCTCCAGCCTTTGAAATGGTTGCATGTCCTGTCTGGAAAGGCATATCCTCATCTGGAAAAGTTGGCTCCTTAATCCACAAGGGTTTAAACTCAGATGGTTTAGTGACCCACTCTATTGCTTCCTTTATTTCCCATTGTTTGTTTGCATCTAGCATCTGGGGATAAGGAAAATAAGAATCAAATACACTGAAAGATTCTACTGACATTTTTTTCCTGTCAAACTCTCATAAAGAGCTGCAAAATCAATATGAAGTGGTAGAAATTCAGGAAATAGGAAGGAAATGAAAAGCTGGAATTGCCATTCTGTTCCTATTGTACTTTTGGCCACACTTACACTGAGTTGCAATGACTACAGCAATATCCAGACTAGGCTTGAACCAAGGAGGTCAGGAGCTGTAGGAAGTAGAGCAGAGTCTTCTGTGGGAATGGGTGGATCTTGGCAGCGTGTACTTAAGTAAAGCACCCTAAAACATGGACATGGCTGCCTGAAGTTTTCAACAGAAAAGCTTCTTGACAAAAAAATGCAGTAGTTTAAAAGAGTTGCTCAAGCAGCACCTCTCTCCCACACAAGGGAGAATTTTTCTCCCTACAAAAAGTGAAACATCTGAAAATGACACTACAGTTCCTCTGCAAGCTCTTCAGGTCCTTGCCATCCTGTATTCACGAAGTTCCTGGTTTGGCATTTCATGATATATGGCATCCCATTAAAGCTCCATGCTACACTGCAGCACCCAGAGTAAGTTGGCAGCTTTGGAGTGTCAGGGAACACATGGGGCAAAGAATCCAGCTCATAGCAGTCAACAGAGTAACATTTCCAAATCAAAATGTGTGACTTCTATCTAATTACTCCTTTTCATTCAAATACTTTAGTTTGAAAAAAATATTTTCCAGTTTATTTTCAGCCAAGCATAAGTGAAAAAATATTAACAGGCTTTCCTCTGGAAGCCTCCCTGGATGTAAAAGGCACTTAAAATCTTCTAGAAGACAATCCTGGAAATGGGGTTCCCCACAGTCTTGAATGGAAATTCTGGCACAGAAATACAGGATAAAATTCTTAGTACTACATCTACTTTGGTCATGTCCAGTACTGCTCTTTGTTGATATATATAAACATTTGTTGCCATTGTTATTCAGGATTTGAAGAAGGAAGAAAAAATATTTGTCAAGAAATGTATATAATGAGAGATTTTTCATCAAATGGTTTTAAATGCAAAATAACATAGTGTAGTAGCAAAAAGTGATACTCACCATTATTTTGTCTGGACCAATCATTTCTCTTACAAATCTGCATCTGCAAATATCCTGCAGATCTGCACCCACCTTTACTCTGAACCTAGATGCATATTTGGAACAAGATATAGATCACTTAATGATTAATGCAGCAGTAAACTGGAATCCATAAACTAGAATTTATAATTTCAGCATCACTGTCTTACAGAAAGAACTTTCTTATTACTTCTCTTCCCTTGTGAGAAAGCTTCATCCTACTGTGAAAATAAAAAAGCAATGCTTTTTTCAGAAATCAATGGAAACAGGTTTATCTTCATTTGTGATCAGCCCTCAGCTTTGCCATACCTTTACTGTTTTCCTGCAATGCAGCTTTATGCAGTAGTAGAAGGAGGAAGTGTCTCTCAGACATCTTCTCAGATACAGAAGCAAAGTCATCACTGTCCATATCATAGACCTGGAAGAGTTAAGACTAGGTCTAGTCCATCTGTTCAAAGCATAAAACACAGAAGAATAATACTCAATACAAACGTTTACTATACATTGTCCAGCCTTCTCTCAAGGCTTATGTGCGTAACTGCAAGCAAAGTTACATTGATTATACATCTCCAAATAACTCTATCACACTGCATCTAGAATAATATTAATTTACACATTTTCAGAGTAAAAATAAGCTTTTTATGTCTTCCTGGGAGGTAGCAGAAAACCATCAGAAAATGAGATCAGATATATGAATAACATCCAGCTGAACCAAACTCCTCAACCCAGCTGTGACATATGATAAATTTTCTAACCCAGGTATGAACATCCCATAACTCAGCAACACTATTTCTAGATATACCAAGGTGTATATTTCCCAGATGATAAATCCCAGCTGTATTAACTAAATCTGACACCAATAAATTGTCCAAAGGTTTCACAGCATTTCACAGAAAGCCAAGCACATGCAACTCTCTCTGGCAATGAGGATGTTTTATGAAGGAAGCTAAGGACCTTCTGCTGCTGACAGTTTCAGAGTATCCCTCAAAGCCAAGGCAACCAGAAGTTCTAGAAGAAACCAGCAATTATCAATTTTTGAGGTTCATGTTGTCTGTGAAGGAGACATCCCCATTTCTCATCTATTAAGTTACTGCAGGTTAAGGGCATCTATGCTTCTGAACATAGCTATCCAAGCACAGATTTTATGTGTTTTCATTAACACTCCTAATGATCACACTTTTGGTTAATTCATATCACTCTCTGGAGTATCCCTATGTGCATAAGCTCCTTAATCCAACACTGCTGCACCTATGCAAACTCGCTGTTACACACAATATATCAATATAAAGAGACTTCTATTTCTAGCCTAATACCTTGTTCTCTATACTCATATTCCTTGGGTATATCCTTGATCATAGACAGGACTGTAACATTCTGCCTTACTGGGAAAATTACTTAAATGGCATTTGGCCTGCTTTTTACCTCCCAAAATGGATCTGCAATGTTACATTTTTATTCAGTCCAGCAAAACTTCTAGAGTGTTTAGGAGCGAGCAGCGAGAATTGATCATCATCTGTTAGCATTTCCCCACTTCACATACCATTTAAAATCTTACTATTGTAAAATCAAACATTCAAACCTGTTTTAACTGCTGGTCTGAGTAGCTCAGCCAGGCACAGGATGTTGTATAAGCCAGATATCCATGCTTCAACATTTGCTCTTCTGAAGTGCATGAGGATGGTTTCAAGTCAGGCTGTGTTTTAGTCAGCAGAGGATTATTTTGTTAAATAGTACATCAAAGAATGTTCTTTGGGAAACTGAAGGATTGGAGGTGTTTTGACTTTTTTTCCTTGAAAGCCATAATTTTAATCAAATAGATCAATTTTGCTGAATAAGTCCTTCCCTCTTCTCCCTAGATATTTCATTGCAAGAGAACTCCTAACCAGATTGTCCTCGTTTTGGCTGGGATAGAGTTAATTTTCTTTCTAATAGCTAGTATAGTGATATGTTTTGAATTTAGTATTGGAAAAATGTTGATAACACACTGATGGTTTTGGTTGTTGCTGAGTAGTGTTTAGACTAAAGTCAAGGATTTTTCAGTTTCTCATGCCCAGCCAGCAAGAAGGCTGGAGGGGCACAAGAAGTTGGGAGGGGACACAGCCAGGGCAGCTGACCCAAACTGGCCTAAAGGGTATTCCATACCATGTGACGTCATGTCCAGTATATAAACTGGGGGGAGTTGGCCTGGGGGGGATCGCTGCTCAGGAACTAACTGGGCATCTGTCAGCGAGTGGTGAGCAATTGCATTGTGCAGCACTTGTTTTGTGTATTCTTTTATTAGTAGTACTGTAATTTATTATTATTAATAATAATTATTATCATTATTTTCTTCCTTTCTGTCCTATTAAACTGTCTTTATATCAACTGACAAGTTTTACTTTTTTTTTTATTTTGTCCCCCATCCCACCTTCTGGGGGGGGAGTAAGCAAGCGGCTGCATGGTGTTTAGTTGCCAGCTGGGGTTAAACTATGACACAGATAAATCCTTGGAGGAAGCAAAGAACAGCACAATGTCCTTGCTAATCCAACACAAGATGTTATATGGCAAAAAGTCACCAATGTAGCACAAACTGAATGTCTACTTTGCATTCCTGGAACACGTGTGAAGGTGCAAGCAAACAACAGGCTTCATCTCACACAGTCCCCTTCCCATTCTCCTAGAGATGCAGAGTAACGGTTTTCATCAAGTATAGAACTGTTTAAGCTCACCCCTTTCCTTTTTCCCAAGCAGGCCACTTTGGAGTATTTCTGAAGTGGAACAAGCATAAATATCAAATTACACTGAACAACAACTTCTCCTCACCCTCCAGATTTCATCATTATGGTTGTCCCTCCAACCTCTCTTAGTCTCACAGGCTGGTGATGTATTCCTGAGTGAGCTACTCCCATCAAAACTGATGAGAAAACTCAAAGATTAGGAAGATGGAGGGTACCAAAGTCCAGCTTTGAAGGAAAGATGACTTACCATAAGCTTCTTCATCTGTTAGAACATCAGTAATATATCTGAAATCCAGGCAGAATAGCAATTGTTTGGCATCCTGATTCAAGGTTGACATATAAAATAAAAAAACATAGCATAATAAAATAGTATGATGAAAAAAATATTAAGTAGTGCTAGTCACTTGAGGAAGGGCTGTCAATCTTTTCCTTATTTCTCTGAAGCAAGCAGGGAATTGAGACAGTAGATACTGTAAGCCTTCCCTCCCAACCACCTCATTAGTCTGTGTTGCACTGCCAAACGTGTGTAAGCCTAATTTCATGGCTATGAGTAGTTGATAATAAGTCCTTTTCAGCTTCCTTTTAAACTCTATCCAAGCAGGATAAAAAAAAACTAAACAGGAAAGCCAAGTCACAGTTTTCAGCTGTCAAATTAAGACAGAGAAACACCCCTGTTGTTACATCTCCTGGAAAGGAAAAGCCAGGTTATTTTAGAACAGGCTCTTTTAGATCTTAATACTGAACAGAATTCCCCCCAAATGACTGACCACTTCAGCAAAGAGATCAACACGCAAGGCCTGAGCATTTGCTAGCAGACAATGATAGCATACGCAGTTCAATTACTGAGTTTTAAGTAAGGAGTTATTTTTGGAAAAAGACCCAGCAATTAAAAAAAAATAAAACAACCCCCCAGTTATCCAGACTTAAAGAAAAGCAGCTCCTTGGCCAAATCATAAACAAAGACCTACAGATTAAAGCACAATCTTTAAGTACACAGCTTCCTATTAACACTAGACATCAGTTCCCACTGCCCAGCTATGACAGAGCTGGACAAGACAACCTGTCCAGTTTCCCCAGAAGAGGGGCTAGTTTACATCTCTGTATGAGGGTAGACACATGAAGAAGGTAATGTTGGGAGGGAAGAACATCTCTGAGCAGAAAGTAACACCTGCCACCAGGGAAACAGCTTCTGTCTGAAATGAGCTGTAAGACCATTTTAGTTTGGACACCAACTAAAACATGTACTCTTCTAATACAGTTAAAAATAATAGGATCCAGTTGCCTTTAGACTGGAAATATAACAAGATTTCCTTACCATGTCAACTAGTAATTTCCACATAAACTAGAAAACAAAACAAATTAAATAACTGGAACCTCATGGCTGCCGTAAAAGAGATAACATACAGATGCTTTTTTCTTTATTAGGAAGTGTCATGAAGTGCAAGTGTGTTTACATTTGGCACACAACATTGATTACTGACACCAAAGCAATGTGGTTCTCAACCCCAGGCAAAAACATTAGACACTTTCCCCTGAAAATCATTAAGGATTGAGCATCCTTCTTAACCTGGTTTCATTAGGGAAGCAATATGGGTGGGATGATTATTAAAAAGAAAAAAAGCGCCTCATACCAGCAATCTGAAACGGTGACCTTCCCTCCGGCCCCCTCCCTTGCTGGAAATCATCATCATACCCTTTCAACATATCAGGTGTCTCTTTGTGAATTTTTTGATGAGCCTCTTTTTTTGGGCTGTGTTATGCTCTTGGGCTTTGGCAAGCTGAAGTTTGCTGGCTGCTTTCACAAGCAATGATACATGAAGGCTCAATCCAGTAGAGCAGAAGTAAAGAAAAAGAGTGTATGCTGGCAGGTCTGAGATGGTGGGACTCAAGCCCACTCTCCCCTGCAAACTCTACAGTCACGGTAGTGCGGTGGCATGTCCCAAGCCACATGCTACATGAGTGTACACAGCGGCAACTCCAGTCAGTGCTAGCTACAGCTTTTTGCTGTTTCTGTCCTCTTAAATCAGAAGGTCTGCAAAACAGCAAGCCTGTCCAACTGTGCCTGTCAGGATATGGCCACAGCAACATTGTACCAGGTATTACTTGTCCTCCTGCAGGGGCCTGACATGCTAGTTCTGGACTAGGACTCCACCATACCAAGGGTTTTAAGCTCACAGAGCAAAAGGCCAATTTCTGACTGTCACAAGCTAAAGGGTTACCTGGCTTACAGGTGTGGAGACATCACAACTGTGGGTTTGTAGGATTCTGTAATATTCAAGGACATGGAAGTTTTAGCCTCTAAATTTCTGTACTTTATTACAAATTACCACAAATACCACAAAAATCACCACAAGCAAGTATACTACCACAAAAATCGCCATTAGCAAACATATCTACAATTAATAAAATTAATATGAACGAACATATATCAAGCTATTACAAATTACTATCAGCAATCAATAATATAGTATCAATCAATAGTATGGTATCAATCAATAATAGCATCAATCAGTATTGTAGTACAACCAATAACAGCAGCAGCCAGGTAGCTATGTACTATTCCAGATTACTACAGCTTATCATTAATGAAGCAAACTTATAAACAATATAACAGCAGATATATTTAAGATAAATTACTTACATGAATATATAAAATATCTATATGAAGTGAATTAGACAGATTTCAGATCCCAGTGGGACACCAACCATCCCCAAAAGAGGGGAGGACAGACTGAGCCAGTAAGACAGCAGGAAGAGTCTCAGTTCCAAAATGATCTGCATCCCAGACTCTGATTTCAGCCAGGCATCTCTGGGGACAGCCCAAGAGCTCATAGAAAGTTAGTCTGGGATTCAACTGGGAAGTTCTCAGAAAGACAGAGGCTCCATTTTTGGATAAAAATTGTGTCTTTTTTATATCACAGAGACATAAGAGGGAGTAGGACATTGAACAGCCAATAGATGCTGTTAATTTCTATTTTTCACCTGTAACAGCCAATAGATGATGCTGTTTTCTGTTCCTTCAGAGCAATTTTTTTTTTTTCAGACTGTTTTCCACCTTCTCAGATGAAAATTGGTGTTACAGTCCCTTGTTTTCCACTTATCAGTGGTATCTGTGGATTTCTCTGGTTTCTAGGTACCCCAGCAGCACTTCAAAGAGGCCAGCTGCAATTTTCAAGGATGTTTTTTTATAGTTCACAGTGCTAATCCCCAGGCTCACACTTCCAGGCTGGCAACCCTTTCTTTGTCAGTGTCTTTGACCAGACAATCTCTTTTTTTCAGTAATTTCCCCTTCTAACGAGGCCACCTTTATGGTTGCTCACATCACTGCCTGAATAGGTTACTTTTAATATCCAGTAACATGCTAAGTATACAAGATTTGGCTCCTAGATCAAGAGTTTTAAATCTGAGATTAAAATCTCCAAGTAAGAAAGATTAAATCAAGAGAAGGGCATACAAAGAAACATTTGATAAGCAGGGCTAGGCAAAAATATTTTCTTTCAGAAATGTCAGAACTCCGACAAAATTACTCTGAAACGTTTTGACCAGTTCCACCACTAAGCACTGTGCAGTTGCTACAATTTTCCAGCTTGCAAAAATTGGGCATGTGCAGAGTATCCAAGAACTCAGTGATGCCTGTACTTTATTTGGTATTTTAAAGCTAAACATATGTATAAATTACTGCAAAATCAAGACCAGATGTGCAAATAGGAGCAACCAGGAGCAAGGAATCTCTCTGAATTAATGAGCATTCTTATATGGAGATCCCACGAGCATTACCTTTCCCCTTCACTTGTCCCATAGAGCACTCAGGACCACAGCTATGGCCAAGTGCACAGCACCTTTCTCTGGTCCAATCTGTGAAGCAAACAAACGTACATCCAGCAGTGTTGTCCACAGTGGTTTGATACTCACCGATGTCTCAGTTTCTGTTAAATGATATTTTGTTCACCAGAGATTAAAAGACAGCACTGTTGATAACACAGCAAGAGGAAAAGACACTGATACAGGAAAAAAAGACCCAAAAAAGGAATCTATATTAGTTAAAAATTATGAAGTAAGCAGATGCTGAAATGTGCGACTTGCATCAAATACTCACCTGGAACTCTCGGAGTGGTCACTTTCACACTGGCTTGCTTTAGCACCAGATATGTTCCCAATTTCCAAGAATAAAAATGGAAATACTTTGTGGAAATCCACAACTTATATGTTTGTTACTATCCATTTCACAGCAGTACCTCCAACGTGTCTTACCCAGCAGAGCTGCCTCTCACTGGTGAGCTCTCTGTAGAAGTCTCCAAAGCCGTTGACAATTTCTCCCATGTCTCTATTGACCACGTGACTAAAGAAAGCCTCGACAGCGGATATGACTGCAAAGTGTAGCAAAATTTACTGCCTCGTGTCATGGTTTCAGCCCAGCTGGTAACAAAGCACCACGCAGCCGCTTGCTCACTCCCTCCCTCCTCCCACCCTCCGGCCGGTGGGATGGGGAGGAGAATCAGAAAGGAGAAAAACAAACAAACGAAAAAACCCCCAGAACCTCGAGAGTTAAGGACAATTTACTGGGACAACTCAAAAAAAAGAAGTTACAACAACAATGGTAGTAATAAAAGAATATACCAAAAGAGCGATGCACAGTGCAACTGCTCACCACCCGGGACCCGACGCTCCGACACTTCCCCCACCGAAAGCCGAGAGAACTCCCCCTGGCCCGCTCCCCATTTATATACTGAGCATGATGGCACATGGTATGGAATAGCTCCTTGGCTCAGGTCAGGTGTCCCGGCTGTGCCCCCCCACCTCCCAAGTTCCTGTAAAAATTAACTCTATCCCAGCTGAACCCCAGGACACCTCGTTACAGCCAAATGCCTGTAACAGAATGACTGTGGGCCCTTTCCTCAGCTGATACTTCGAGAAGTAACCTTTTCTGACAGTCTATGAATTTGAAGTATCAGCATCGAACCATTCACTTTGCACCCAGATCTGGGTGGCCACTGTCAATTTAGTTGCACGGCCATGTTT
The DNA here is from genome assembly GCF_929443795.1 of Astur gentilis. Lineage (NCBI taxonomy): Eukaryota > Metazoa > Chordata > Aves > Accipitriformes > Accipitridae > Astur > Astur gentilis. Next base: position 2,303,850 of record NC_064881.1, on the reverse strand, counting down.
CATCTTATACTTGCCTGTTTCCAGATGGTGATCCCTTCCTCAAAAAAATTAATAAAGGGCTTTCAAGATGAATAGTTGCTCCTGTATCACCTCCCACCCCACAAAGGAAGGAAACAGCCACCCTAGACCAACAGCCCGGAACACTCAGAGAACACTCTTAAAGAGACAGAGGCCATCAGATCCCAACTCCTTTAAGGAAAACAGTTTCTATAAATGAGAGAGCCTTTACATACCACCTCTTGCAAGCAACTGCCGCATCTCCCCAAGTTGTTTTAGTACTTGCAGTCACATTCAAGTTCTCATTTCGTCATAAGGCATTCTGTTTCTGGCAGGGAGGTAATGGCCGTTGTGGTCCAGCTGTTTTAAGTCCCCAAGACTCAGGGTTGAGGCTGAATTCTGTTCTTTTCCAGTCCCCCATACCACTACTTAACATCAACATATATTCCCAGCAAAGATTTTTGTTAGGGTAAACTGCACACAAATCATGTCTAACAAACTGCAGAGTGTCAGAGAAGGACAGACACAGTGTGAAGCCTTGTGCCAACCATCATTTTCTTTAGCAGCATGGAATAAAGAGAGTCTTAAGAAGTATAAGACCATGAGTCCAATCCTGTGAGGTCTCCCCTGTTCAGGGTATTTGCTTGAGATCTGGGAAACCAGTGTCTGAACCTCAGTTTTGTAAGGACCTTTTTGTGTAATTCTGGCTAAGACAATTTACTTGCCTGTGTCTCAGTTCCTCTGCTCTTCCTACCTGCACCGTGGGAAGAACATCCCATCCCTCTTTCCTTGGATGTGATGAATCATGTACTACAGTGGCTGAGGTCACTTATGTATCTAGGCAGGTTGTACCAAGCACATTTGACTCATGATGACAGAAGGGTGTTCAGCATCTTATATTATAACAGACGAGGTGGTACACAGACTCCAATCTTAGACTGACTAAAGATAATGGTTTATCCTTAAAGAAGCTTAAAATAACTGAATATGTACTCACCAGATTGCTTAGTGATTTTTTTTTTTTAAAGTAGACATTTTTGTTAGAAACAATTGCAAAGGTAGATTGAAGGAGGAAAAGGCATGATATCATCAAGTCATAAGTTTTGTGGGTGTTCAGCTGATTGCTTAGAGAGTTTTGACATATTCAGCAGTGTCAGTGAAACACTAGACTTGAGTGGCAAAGAAGGAATTGCTCATGCTATGCCATGCTACGGTCTAGGGCACCGACTGGCTGAAAGGGCACTAGAAAGCCCTTCTAAAGCACTGCTGCAAACCAATTACATATGGAAGTCACATCTGGTATGAGAAGGGAGCAACGAGAACTGCAGTGGAGCTCGTGCATGTGCTCAGTGGATACTGCTCATAGAACAACATTGCAGCCACGTTCTGTCATGACAAACTGCTTTGCCTAACAAAAGCCTCCTGCCCACCTGGCTGTGCGTACCATGGTGTCCGAGACGTGGCAGCTCAGTGAGCTGGGAAGGCAGATGCTGCTGACAGTCACTGCCATCCTCAGAGGCCAAGGTCAAGCGCTTACCCACACGTGGGCTGTCTGTGTGATGGCTAGGTGCACCCCAGGGCCACCTGGGCTAGCCCCAGGCTAAGCATGCCAGGGCCTGGCAGGAGTTCTCAACTCAAGCTCCATGCTGTCTGCACATAGTGATTGATACACCGGCTTTGTGGCAGCCAAATTGCTGTGCGAGGCCCACAGACTTTACCTAGGTTTTTCCTTTGTTTTGGAGTAGCTCAGGTGTCCATTGTGGGGCATAATGGGAAATTACTGCAGACTTTTCTTTCTCTCCAAATCACCTCTGCAAGCTGAAGACCAGGAGTTGAGGTTGGTAGGCAATACTAAAAGATGCCCATCTGAAAGGAAATTCCCAATAGACCAAATGCTAGATTCTGGATGCTGCTTGGTCATGGTCTTCAACTTGATCCTGGATGAGTCAAAATACCTCTTCTCCCTCTGGATTTGTCATCCAGAGATAATGAAACTGATCTCATTTGTGAAGCGTTTGAGAGTGAGAAATGCTATATATTAGATAATAAGGGTTGTTGGGCAAGACGGCAGATGCCTTGGAAACCCCAAAGAGAGATGCTGCGTATCAGTAGATTTCTGCCTATTGCCTGGCATAACAGTGTCTCTCTTGGGACAAAGAACAATGAGGGTTGTGATATTTTGTCAATAAATCAAGTGCATTTGCACAAGGCAGGCTGGCCTGGCAAAGTGGATGTGTATCCTACTACCTTCCTGAATGCCATTTGTCATCCCCAAGCTGCAGAGAGGATCATTCCTTCTTAATGATCAATTGAACTGAGGGGGCATGTCTATTGCTAAGTATACACACACTTGCTCTTCAAAACACTTAGTAGCAGTCTGAAAAGGCTGGGGCCATTCTAATGACAGTGATGCCAGAGGTTTTATTTAGCCTATTAGTAATCTACTTAATATAACCTTAAACCCACTGAAGCTATTGATTGAACTTCAGTTTCATATGGAAAGAAATCTCCCCTTGCAAAGGGTAGTCCTTTGACAAAGGTGGCAAGAAGATTAAATGCACAGATTTCGATGCACTCACCTTAACAAATAACACTAAATTAAAATGTCAATATGGAAAATATTTCTATTGTACTTGCAGTCTTCTAGCACAAAGGAAAGAATATACATTTATGCTAGTCATAAGCCAGTTTGAAAGACAGAGCCATTCCAGAAGTGAAGAGGGTAATACAGAACAAAATCAAAACTCCAGTGAAAGTGATACGGATCTGACCTTGCTCTAATAAGGCTGCTCAATTTGCCAGGCACCTTCCATTTAAAAAAGAAAGAAAAAAAAAAGATGGTACATAAGGCTGCTAAAGGCTTCTAATCTTTAATTCTGTGAATTCTCATATGTGTTCATGCTATTACTGCACAGCCACATGATGGAGAAATAAAAGCCAGGCAGTTGCAGTGAAGAGCAAGCCTCAAGAGGGATGTAAAGGATGGAAGTCATCTAGTCGCCAGCTTCCACTCTTAGAATGTGAGCCAACACTCCTGCCTTTTCTCGGGAACTCTTCAGAAGGACAGAACGACAGACTTGGCCACCTTGTCAGGACTGAACAGGGACTGCAATCTAGCACAGTCATTCACTATGTGACAACACACCTTGACTATCTCTGTGGGTGGTGTATTCCACAGCTGTTGGAGGAGCAGAGTGCCACCCTCACTGTTTTCATGATGAAGCAGTCAAATGATTAGATTTTCTTCTCATTTGTGGCACTTTTATCATAGGAGTCATGCTGAACTTAGATGTATCCTTTTTTGTCTTTGAAAGAGCAGAAATGCTTCCTTTCCCAGCTGATACAACCCTGGCACTTCCAGACACTGAAGCTGAGAGAAGGATCATCAGCCACGGAGCCCCTGGAAGGCTGCCCCAAATGTGAATAGATGGGGGGGTATTGAATGAATGGTGAATGCAGCAGCTGGCACCTGCCAAGGTCCAGGAAAAAAGCGAGTTGTTGGCATGCATGGCATTGATTTTCAGGGCCAAATGTAAGATGCACAGATCTATCCATTTCCCAGTATGTACCTATCAGTAGCTTCAGCTACAGTTTCAATAACCTAGCAGCAAGGCACAAAGGAGAGGGGTGAAGTGCTCCTACTAGGAGTAGCTATTTGATAAAAAAAGGAATGTTTTCACAGCAGTCAGCTTCAATGTTGGTACATGACTGATTCATCAAGAGCGCTTGTATTCAGGTTTCCCTTTTAAATTCCAGTTTGTTCCTTAGACCCTGCTGAGTTTTAAATAGGTAACTGTCCTCTCTCCTCTAAGAAGAACAAATAAAAGCAACACAAGGGCCAACACGTGTTTCTACTCACTTAAAGTAAATGAAATACTAAGGGGAGAAGGACAATGTTCTGTAAAAGTACACAGTGCTATGAATACTTTGATCTCCCAACAACAGTGGTTATTACAATTTGACAAAAAATATGCCTTTAAATTAAAAGAGAATGTTAAAAAAAAAATAACCAATGTGCTACCTACAAGAAGCACGTTTGCATGCAGAACTAACAAGGAAAATAAACTCAAAGAGTAGGACCAGTAAAGAACATGGGTCTCATGGGTAATGCCTAAACTCTGTTAAGTTCCTAGGCATGCTGTACCCATATGGAGGAGGAAAACCTAACACAAAATCCTACATCCACATACATCTACTAGGAAAGAAATGCTAAGCTACTGGCCAGCATCTGAAACGCCATCACTCCAGGGCTGAGCTCCAGAGGCAAGCATCCCTGTCAATTTGGTATGCAGGGGCCAGTATCTCTCTGGTTATGCTCTCTGTATCTTCTTTTTTTTTTCCTAAGAGCTGATCACGTTTCACTCTTACAAATGACAACAGAATGATGCTTGGGACTCCTCAGCTAATATGAAGGGGCTCTGCTGGGAACCAGTCAGGGTGAGCTGACCAGAACCACCAGAGAGAACAGAAGCAGCACTTGACATTAGCTTTGCTCCATTTCCATTGTGCACAAGGGAACAGATGCCCCTCAGTTCCTCCTTTTCAAAATATCAGAGAGAGGAAAACAGGTGACACCTGCTATGCCACACACCTCAACCTGCTTCCTTCTGCCCAGTTAAGTGTAGTACCTCAGCTGCTCACCTCCATCCTTCTGCCTCACTCTTCCCCTTTCCCTCCCCTATGCTAAGGGAGAAGCAGGGAAGCCGTTACGTTTCTCCAGCTAGCACTCTCCCTCTATGTGTCAGAAGGGAAAAGCGCAGAGGAAAAAAAAAAAAGAACCTGGTCCTCGAGCAAACACTTAAGCCTGTGGCTGCGGGTAAAGTCCTGCAGCGAGTTCTGCTCCCCACTCTCAACAACCTCCTAACAGTCTCCCACAGCTGCCAACCACCTGTATAAGATCCACCAGTTATCCAGGATTCTTGATCAGAGCCCAGCTTTTACACTCCAGGCTGTTGTATCAAAAATAGATACAACCATCCCTTTTCCATCTACTGCGTCTTCCCACCCCGTCTTGCAAAGGCGTCTGCCAGCGATGCGCATCATGGGGGTTCCCAGCCCTGCACTGACCGCCAGCCTCCTGCAGGGCCTGGAGGGTCAACGGCAGTCTTGTTCCTGCAGCAGGATCGGGCTGAAGTAGGAGCATGATGTACTGCTATGAAGGCACCTGCACTGCTAGGCATTTGCACAAATAAGACTCCAAGTACCTGCTGCACAAGATAGTAGCTGTTGGATTAATCGCAATTCTGGACTTTAGCAGTTATCTGCCCAGACCTGCTTATGGTGCCCAAATCAGTTATTCAAGTTCAGTCCTAAATTCCTTAGCAAGGTGTGAGAATTTGAGTCTCTGTTTGCAATGTACTGCTTAGCTTAAGTGAGCGCTCCTGTGCTTTAAACCCAACATGACTGCATAGCTCTAAGCAAAGGCTTGTGTGTTGGGGGAAAGTTGGCACAAATAGAGACATCTACAGCATCTCCACAGAAAACTTAAAAACCGAGAAGTTTATTGGATTGAACAGATCAAAATAAATAACAAAAATGGGGGCTCATTAAGTTTAGTTCTTTATATTCATTTATACTCATTCCAGCTGTGGATAATGTTTTAGAATAAACAGTATTGTAGATGACTATGGGTAAGATAGCATTCCAGCTTGATTCCACCCATTAGCAAACTCTAGGGAGACTTTCCAAGGCTACTTTTCAGTGGTAAGAGCTACTCACACCTAATGAAATGACAATTCAGTGGTTGCAAGAATAAGAACGCATAAGGTTCTTTTCATAATGCTTTATGCTAAAATAGGGATGTATTTTATCTAAATAGTAGGATCATACACATTTTTATGTTTGGAAGTTTACTCAAAAATAGTATGAAAATATTCTTCAAATACTACAGCTTGAAACAACGCATGACAGAAAAAATCTGCAGGTGTAACATGCAGAATGGGTAGCACAATGTTCTGGTGGACAACAGGGAGAGTACAGATTACCAGAAATTACATGATTGTGATCATTAAAAATAGTAAAACATTAGTTACATTACAGGAAATACTAAAAATACAGTAAACTTTGCAGTTTGTAGGTTCTGTAAGAAGAACGGTTTTAGTGCTGTATTAATTACTATTGAAACTCAAACAGTACTAGCTTCTTGATCTACAATGGCACTGTATATACATGTCAGGATTTGTGGTTGGAGTTTTACTGGTCATTGAGACAGGTAACATTCAATGAAGTTGAGAAAACATCAGCTACCACAATAACAAATGTATAAAATTCCCTGAAAAATTGCACAGAAGCCAACAGTGGCTGCTAATACCAGATAAAGCAAGAGAGAGGAAATGTGTCTGCCCTACAGTGTGGCACTGACTGCCAGCTGAGAGTCTACGTTGGACTTGCTCTCACAAGAAGCCCAAGTCTGTCTGTCTGTCTGTCAGTCATGGGAGTTAGTGTTAAGTCCAGACAGAATTATTCTAGCCCATTCCTGCCAAGGACTTCTGAACTGCTCTAGAAAATGTCTCCCTTTTCACAGCAATAATGCATCACGAACTCAGCATCTTGTATGAAGATACATTAAAATAGAGGATAAAAATTCCCCTCCTTTCCCCCTCAATATGAAGGCTACTGTGCTTTTGTCCCCCTACTGCCTTCCCCCCTGCTCAAATAAGAAGATGCAATCAAGGAGAAATTTATTTTGAACCAATTCTGCAAAACAGTTCAACAATGCCATACTTTATAAAAATACTTAGTTACATAATTAAACTTATTACTATTTATACAAAAAGTGTGAATGTGAATTTTAAACTCTGTTAGGGTAAGAACCACATCAAGGTCTTCAGGTGAAACAAATACATTTTCATAAACATACAAACTCTTTTGGAGAAGTCTTATAATACACAATCATTTACAATGAACATGTTCATTAAGTTAGTGTTTTATTCCTTTACTATACAAGTGTTATTACAATGAACTGTTCCATTCAGTAATTAAAAATCCAAACAATGCCAGTGTCATTTTTGGCATTTTTTGTTATAACTGTATTAATACATAAACTCATATGATTGTGTTATTCATTTTAAAATATTTAGAAAAATTAAAATTCCATTGTATTTGGGGTTTTTTATTATTTTTGTGTGTGTGGTTTTTTATTTTTGTTTTTCTTACATAAAGCCCTTTTAAAATCTGATAACCACATATGAGCAATGACGAAGGAAAATGAAAAATGATGGCACTGTTCTTACAAAGATCTGTTTGGAAGTGGTATTCAATGTAGTGTAAACCCATGAAGAATGTTAAGTTTAGTACCAGAACTATATTACCAGTTTTTCTGAAATTCATTTGTTGGATAGCTTTACAATGATAATATGAATTCCAACCTGGTAGCTAAGTAAGAGTTTAGTGTTTCAAAATTAAAGTACATAAGTTGATCAGAAATTCTAGAACCTCATGCAAATTGTTGAGTAAAAGACATGATGTTATTGCTTGATATGTCAGTAGCCAAAGAGAATAAATCTAGATGTAGTGTCAGCTGGGCTGCATGCCAGCAAATTTCAATGTCACTATTTGGACAATATTAAATATATTTTATCCCTTTAGTTTTTAAACTTTCACATTTTCTTTTGTTCATTTTTCGTTAAATAATTCTGTAGGAAGGGCAGAAGTGGGAAGAGCAACTGCATGTAAGTGTCTCTTAATAGTCAAGAAAAGCAAAAGTGCAATCAAATCCCTGAACTAGTGACAGCTAGCATTTGCGGCACCCACCCTTGTTAACACATATAAGCCACATACAACAGTACCAAACCCGACTCTGAAAAAGGACTAAAAAGTGGCCATTTACCAGCTTCAGTCTTGCTTTCCTGGTGAGCTTTGTTCAGGTAGTCTTTCCATACAAAAGTTCGCTGTTGGATTGGAGCTTAAAAGATTAAAGGCTTCCCCCCCCGATTGTATTACATAGCTTCAAGTTCAAATATCATCATACTTTATCAACACAATTTTATAAAATATTACCTCATTTCCTAGTTACCTTCATTATTCTTAATTAGCTATGCAGAAAGAGAAAAAGAAAAATCTCTCATGCTACTTTCCAGTTATATTAATAAAAGTATTAACACAGTGCATTATATGCTCTCTAATTTCACTATTGAGGTCTACCATTTAGATCAAGTTTGCCATTCACTGTTCCAATTTCTCTTTTAACCTGCCTACCCTAATTAAGTCCATGCAAGAGGAAGCTTAAAGATCAAGACTATATATCAAATACAGTTGTACCATCTTTTTTTTTTTTTTTTTTTTTTTTTTTTTTTTTTTTTTGAGTGGTGAGGCGCGCACACATGTAATTTTTAACACAGGGAGTTTTACAGAACTGGAATAGAATTGCTTGGTCCCACAAAGTTCTTCTGCTTTAAAAATGTCTTAACCCAAGAGCACTAATTCCAGACAATTCCCTCTTTAGTAGAATGATTATCAAACATTGGGAAAATAAAGGATTTGAAACATTGGTTTTTCTTCTGTTGTTCACACCAACACTCATTTTTCTACCCTGTATTTTCGGTAAGCTTCCTTTGGACCCTGAAAATAAGCTGGGAGAGAGGAAAAAAAAACCAACATCATTGGTAAGTTAGATTATAACACTTTAAAAGTGGTTTTGTGCAACTGCATTACGAAATTCCAGTTTGCCATTAAAAGCATGCAAAGTAACGAAGATTTTCTTTCCTTTGATTCCTTACAGACATCAGGAATTCTTTGCAAGTCTTTTACATTTGGCAGATTTGTGCATGTTATATAGACTATTGGCTTATAAATTGTCTCCAGGCTGGTACTGTGGTTCTGTAGCAGTAAAGTAGTCCTCCAAGAAAGACTGTATATATTCAAATGTTGGTCTCTCATCAGGGTCCTTCTTCCAACAGAGTTTCATTAACTCATGGAGAGACTCTGGGCAGCCTTGTGGGCAAGGCATCCTATATCCACGTTCCACTTGTTCCAGAACTTCCCGATTCACCATCCCTAAAAGGAAAGCATTTTAGCTCTAAATGACATTATACAAAGAACAGTTTCCCAAAATTTTTCAAGTGTCTCTCCAGCTGCAATGCACGTGAATCTACCATAACAGAACCTTTAACGAATGCACTTTATAACGAATTAATTTTTTACATTTTGCATTAAATACATTTTCTGAAAATTATTTCATTACACTGGTAATTCCTCAATATCTGGTCCTTCTTCCATTTGTACACTTTCTCATTCATATCCTTTCCCACTGCCTTGGGTCTGTCCTTTCAATAAGGAGACTCAAGCACAAATACCTTCTGCCTGCCTTAGGTTCCATTCAAGGACCACTTAATTTGAAATCAGGCCAACAAAAAGGCATTTTATGCCTAACAGAACCGCCTTACAAATTCCAGTCACGGCAAAATATTTGACAAAATATGTTACATATGCTTAGTTTCAAAAACTGGTCTAGCAGGTTCATGCTACCGATGCTCACTGTAGCCTGGGAAAATGTCAAAAGTAGAAATTTCAGGAACAGACAGATAGGAAAACATAAGGATACCACCTAATCTGAAATGAACTATCAGTCACATTTACAAATGCTATTATCTTAAAACACTTTAAAAAATATATAATAGTTAATCTGTAAATAAAACAAAGTAGCTTTGTGAACAAAAGAACCAGTGAAGCATGACTAAGTTTTTGTCTCTGCTTGTCAACTGTGGGCTCTGAATGAAGGCAAAAAGTACAGAAGGTAGCTTCAGAAGCACAGAATACAACAAAGAAAAGAAAAATCTATTATATTTTCCTCTTACCTGGATATGGCACTCTCCCCTTTGTTACCAGCTCTGTCAGTAAAATTCCAAATGACCACACATCTGACTTGATTGTAAACCGACCATATAATGCTGCTTCTGGAGCAGTCCATTTAATTGGAAATTTAGCTCCTACAAACATTGGGAAGACAGATACTCAATTTTCCCTTGCTTATGCATCATTTGCTTACACTTCAAAATATTTTAGAAAGAATACTGCACTCGAAAAATTTTTACATTTTGCTTTGTTGACAAAATGCGAGGTGGTTTAGTATTTTAGTATTTCAAACTGGAAACCAGTTTCAAACTAGGGGAGTGACTACCAGCTACAATTTTTGGAAGCAGCTAAGACATCTGGGATTCTTAATTAAATATATTTCAAAAAGTGGGATGATATTCAGAATCTGATGAGCAACCTCTCTGGAATTTCAGCTCTCTTCAAAATGTAGCAAGTTTTACCCCCCAAAAATAACTAAAAACATTCTTGAAAACATAAGCAAACTGCCAGACAATTTTGAACATTAAAAAGTTTACTAAAATTCCACTTAGGCGAGGGGACCAGTTAAACATAGCTGTGAAAGCACATTTATATGCATAATCTTTATTCATCCAGACAGAATACACAGACACACTCTGCTAAATATAATAGTTCTAAGTAATTTGAAAGTAACTGGTCTTATTTATTCAGTAAATAAATCGGTCTTACCTTGTCTTGCAGTGTACTCATTGTCCTCTATTAACCTTGCTAAACCAAAGTCTGCTATTTTACACACAAGATTGTCTCCTACAAGAATGTTAGCTGCCCGGAGATCCCTGTGGATGTAGTTCATTCTTTCAATGTAAGCCATGCCATCAGCAATCTTAAAAATAAAGTTTTATTAAAGATTATTTTTCATTACTATATAAGTTTCTCCCAAGCATTAAGCTGTACCCCTTTATCTTAACTCCATTCTCATTGTGTAAGTATAGGAAGTATAGCACGGCAAGAGCTTGTGACAGCACTGATGAGAGTGTGTCTGGCTATACCGTATCTGCTAATTGGGAACTATACTGTTTCTTTTTGAGAAATTACAAACCTACAACACAAGATGTAAGACAGAACAGCATACAACAGCCAGAGTGCTCAAGGGCTAGTTTAGTTTAGTTGATATGTCATATACTTTTAAATCTCTTTCCTAAGCAATAAATCCAGTTTTCTCGGTTTATACAATGTACCTGAGCAGCCATGTCCACAAGCTGTGGGAGTTTTAAGTATTTCCCTTCTCCTTCTTTAAGGAAGTCTAGCAAGCTGCCTGTAAAAGATGACACATTTGGGGAAAAAAAGGACAAAATCCAAAACATTAATTTCACCTGAAAACATGAATGATTTTTTTTTTCCTAGACATTACAATATAGACATTCATCTCTCAAAATCTGTGTTTGAAAAACCTGTCATTTAACAGAATACATGACTCAATGACTATACCTGTAGTTGACTCTGCCCTGATAACTAGTTAGTGCAAGTTTTATTCAAGTATTTTGGAATCCATTTCAATAATTCAGCTAACTAAACACTAATAAAACAGACTGCTGCTTGATGATTAAATGGCAATACATAAGGATTTTTCCCAATATTCCTGGTATCAACACACTTCCTAGTTGGACTTTTTTCCACAGTGAGATTTATAATTAGAGAATAAAACACCTCCTATCCACTACTTAAATTTTTTTGCCAGCTCAATTATATACGAAAGAAATGATTCTGAAATCATTGCTTTTATTTTTGCATTGTCTTCCTTACAGGGGAAAACCAAACTTGCATTATTCCATTCTTTACTATATATTATCTTCTCCCATTTACATAATGCAATCATTTCCAGAACATTACAACATAAGTAGTATTTGAAATCAGTTCCAAGGACCTGTGCTCCTTTTAAGACATTAACCTTTACATGCATGGTAAAACTTTGTCTCAGACATAAGAACTTTCCTTACAGGTGTTATTAAGCCATAAGGGTATAGCAACGTGATCTCTTTCTTAAGAAACTTGTGAGGACTGATAACTAATCAGTCTCATCACAGTCAAAATTGCAATGACAAAATTGCAAGTGTGATGATGGTGGGGAAAAACACACTGAACTGCAGATCTTGCAGTGGATTCATGGCTGTAGCTGTGAATTAGATACCTCTGATGTGGTTTTAGTCACTTGCTGTATTTTTGCATTGAAAGTGAAAGTGTGGCAGGCCAGACCCACACTGCTGGTGATGTTTGCTGGGTGTGTTTGCACAGACTTTTCTCCAGCTTGGTTCATGAGCTCAAAGGACTTAAGAAGAGCAAAGATTTCATGTTTACCTCTAGTAACTGGTCCACATTGGAAAAAAATTTTGGGTACTGTGCAGTTCATACCCACCTCTTTCCCTTGTAAAAGGAGAAAGAAAAAGAAAAGGAAAAAAAAATGTTCTACTAACTTTCAAGTATGAACCACCAAAGAGGTTTTATGCTTTTGGTAAAATGTGAGAAGTTTTCGAAATGAAAACAGAGGCTTCCAATGGCATTTTGAATCCGTAACTTAGATAAACATGCAACTACTTTTCCAATTCTTTACTTCTGCTTTTGCAAGGTAATATCCCAGTTCCGGTTTTAATCTTTACTTTTTCTTAGGCAGAATACTACAGAGCTTTTTTTTTTTTTTCCCTGACTGTCTGGCCAAAACCTGGTTTCTGAACAATGAAAACTGATTTTACATGGCAGCTTTAAGATCTGACAGAGTGACTGTCTAGTGTTATTTAGGAACAACACCACAGAAGGAACTTTTTATATTTTCTACTCCTTTCTACCTTTTAAAATTATACAATGCCTAAAAACCCCATCCAAGCAGGAACACCCCCCCCCATATCTGTGGCAGAGTACTGAACACAAGCAGCCACTCTCTTGGACTTTAAGACTGTTTCTATTTCTTATAAGGATAGCAAAATTTCTCTGTGAGGTGAACAGAAGTCTGCATTTTATAAAACTGGAATAATTGACTTGAAAATCTGCTGCTTCTTAACACTAATATGCTTATGATGTTTATTTCTACATTCAGCCTAAATCTCTATATGTCTGTTTCAGCAGCAGGGGGAGGGGGAAATGATATAGAGCAAGGGAAGAAGGATGAAAGACCGAAAACAAGGAGGTAAGGGAGGGAGTCTAGAAAAAACCCTCAAGCTTTTTAAAATTTACTATTACACTCCTGGAAAAGAAAAACTAAAAAAAAAACCAAAAAAACCCACCTCAACAAAAAAACCCCAACAAACCCAAACCCAACTGATTCTGTTGCTGTGAGCACGATCTGTCTACAGGCAGGTGTATTCTCATAATAATATTCCCAGCTATACCATCCAATTTAAATGAAACAGGCAGTACACACTAAAAAAAATGAGGGGGAAAACCCCCCAATCTTGTACTTGGAAGATTAGCAAGGGTGACAGAGATGTGCAAAAAAATCATGCCTCCACCCACGATCTAAATCAGAACTGCTTCAAGTAGGTCAAGCGTTGCTCATTTTAATTTAATCAAAATTACCACTTCCACTCCAGTCAGCTTAAACCTAACATTAATTAAACATTTAGTTTGTTGCTGGGATCTTAAATAATCTTTTAAATGTAGTATCTTCAAACTGTTCTGTAACACACCTTTTGTCATGAATTCAGTGACAATGTAGATTGGTTCCTCAGAAACGACGGCATAGAGCGGAACAAGTTTGTCATGTCGTAATTTCTTCATGATCTGAGCCTCCTGCAGGAAAGCTTCTGGCATCATTGTACCAGGTTTTAGTGTCTTGATCGCTACTTTCGTGGTTCCATTCCATGTTCCTAGAGAAAGAAATTAGATTTTATTCTCCTGTATAATACTGAAGAGATTTTCTGTTGAAACTGCTTTTTGCTTCCGTTTTGTTAGCTAACAGTATAATTATAAATTACAACTATATTGAATATTATTTTTACCTTTATGTGACTGATTGTAATTGGTACTTTTTCTGTTCAATTCTTTATCAGATTATCTTTTTAGATCCCAATACTGATTTACTGAAAATACTATTAAAACATTCACGTGAACAACTGAAAGGTGTCACATTAAGCTCTTACCCATCCATACTTCACCGAAACATCCTTGGCCCAACTTAACTTCCAGCCTCAAGGATTCTCTAGGAATTTCCCAGGCATCTTTTGCTAGTCCCTGTGTTTGTGGTTTCACAGTGGGACACACGGTTGTTAGCTTATGACACAGCCCATCAGCATGTTCTGGAAAATGGAAAAGATAAGCTTTGTCATTAAGCAGGGGTTAAGGCTATAACAAAAGTAAGATCCTAATGTTGATACAAAGAACTAGTCCATTTACTGTTTGTCAAAATAAAGAAGAAATTTAATAATTGTGAATTTTAAAAATAAGCTACATATGCAGGTTTTTTTCCTCATGATAGTCACAAGGTAGCATTGGGACACTAGAACTTGGGCTTACCTCTGTAGTGTTTCACCAACTTCTGCAGAGACTCAAATTGTGCTCTAGTTGTGATATAGTATCCACCATTGTCAAGTTTTCTGATTTTGTAGTGTTTCACATTATCACCTCTGACCTCATCCCAGTCACGTATGGAAAGGGAGTAAGCACCTAGGAAACAAGTCATACTTTGTTCTTCACCAAAAATTTAAAAACGTATTTAATGTATCTCCCCCACTGGCACTATACACATGTGCACATGCATATATAAAATGTGATAGATGTAAAAATGCTCATTATGTCCACCTTGGTGGAGTGGGGAGAGAGAAGAGATATACATACCTTTAGTGGTTTCGCTCTCTCTTACTAAGAAAATACCACGCTGGTTCCCAGGATTTAAAAGTAGCCTTTCTGCATCCTTCCTGCCCATTTTACCAAAATACCACCTAGAAAATGTTAAAGGAAATATGTGTAAGTAAAAGCTTCCTATGCTTTGGTAATCATACAAATACAAGATTTAGAAATCGCAAGCACTGACTGGACTACTAATATCCCAAAGCAGTTACAGAGCAACAAAAGTAATGACATCCATATAATCAAAATATTTAGAAGACCTATTTCTATATGACTCTCATTTCTATTGTTTGCAATATACATGTAAAGAGGCCTCTATCTGCAAATACTGTGTTTTTCTGATGGTTTAACAATGGACAGCAATGGTACTTAACATTGAAAGTAACTTCTGGTTAAGGAGTTCACAGGTCAAGCTGAATCAGATGACACACTTTGGTAGCACACTCAAAACACTGCAGCAGCTGAAACTAACTTCTGTAAGAAGTTTTGGCTGTATGTTAGAAAACCATATTTAATGCAAAGTGGGCGTGCATAAATATCATTGGATCACAGGTTTATTCAGGTTGGAAGGGGCCCTTGGGAGGTCTCTGGTCCAGCCTCCTGCTGCAAGCAGGGCCAGCTGTGAGTTCAGACCTGGTTGCTCATAGTGTTGTTCACTCCAGTCTTGAAATCCTTGAAGGATGGGCCCTGCACAGCCAACCTGGGCAACCTCTGCCCCTGCCTGGCTGTCCTCAGGATAACAAGGTTCTTCTTACATCCAGGTGGAACATCTCCTGTTTCAACTTCTATTGCCTCCCATCCTTCTCTATCTCAGTAGAGGGAGCACTTTTTTCTACTGATCATTTAGAAACAACCCTGTGGTAGGCATCATTTACTTCTCTGAGTAACACTCCATCTTTGTTGCATCATTCTGATACTGAAAAGTAAGCAGATGTTTTAAAACACCACCTGCATTTTTGCTTGCCTTAAGTTCTTTCACAAAAGGAGTTTCTTCTTCTATGTTCCCACACTGTGCTTATCCTGAAGAACAGCCTACGTACAGCTCTGTCCTGAGCTAGTGATAATTTTAAGATCCATCTCCCAGTGAAACCCCAGACTTTGGAATAACACTTATTTCTAACTATATTTTATTTTGGTTGTGTGCCTCAGAAGTCACCATGAAGCAGATTTGGCTTCACGAGTGTTGGGAGAAGAAAAGTAGTGTTGGAAACTGCTGCAAAACAATGGTTTTGTGGGTGAAACACTTGGCAGGGGAAAAAACGTAGGCAAGGAGGGATCATTTTGTTGGCCTGTGAACAGAATGGCCTGTGCAATCACTTGGGAATTTGAAACTTATTCTTGCTTTTTATTGTATTTGCAGTTTGACTGTTTAAGTAGATGTCGAAAGTTAGAATCAGATATAAGACTACATACACTTGAGACAATTTGGATGTAATCAATAATCTTATTGAAGCAAACTTGAACCCTAGTTAATTACTTCACATGAAAATGCCTCTTCCCCAGACTACTACAACAATTTACAAACTATATTGTAAAGTGCTATTTTATTTCATTACCTACAAAATAACAGTAGGGTTTACTTGTTCTTTTTATGAGCATTAAACATTTATACTACAGTATCATTCAAAAGGCACATGGATAACATGGATCCCATCATAAGCAGTTTGTGATATAAATGCCTTCAGCTTAGAAAAGACCACTTAACGAAAATCCTAGCAACTTGGGGCTGCGTATTGTTTTTGCACTTGTAACTCCAACTGCAATCACAACACAAAACCTATAAACGCTATCAAAGCCCAGGGCTACCAAATGAACTCTAAAGCAAATTAACTCTATTCTGAATGCTGTGATGATATTTTAAAAAATTAGCGCTAGTTCTTTAAAATAGTTTAAAAAAGCTTCTTCACTCATCACACCTCACTCTCACCTCCAGTCATCACTTAAACCTATGACAAATCCCACCACCCTGTTTTGCTAGTCTTTAGGAGCAATACTTTCTTGGCAGAAACACCGCATTCTTAGTTTGCAAAGGGCTACTGTTTCCATTTTACCACTACTGCAGCTGTAATGACAATATGCTTTTATTGCATAGTTAAAAAAAAGAAAAAAACAACAAAAAATGCCCAACTTTTTTCCAAAAACAATCTGAAGTCAATGATTTTAAAAGCAGCTGAAACTCAAGGGCATAAAATAACAGTGCATCTTTGATGCAATCATTTTTTAATAGCAAAGAGCCAGGTGAAAGCAGGAGCAACATGCTAAAGTCTCAGCTTGAGATTCAGGAAACATCTTGGAAATCGGGCACTTTGCCCAGAAGAGCAGTAGCAAACACAGAAGTGTGCAGATCACATATCAGGGAATTGCTTACCATAAGAGCTGCGGAGCTTTATATTTCTAGTACAACAAATACAACTAATCCCTTGGAATAAATATAACCTGAAACTGTACCCCAACTCACAGTTCCCACTGTTACTTTATGTGACTTTGTAAGCACTCTGTGATCTTCGTAAATAAATGTAGGAAGTACTGGTACCCAAAGCAACACAATTTTCCCAATTCATAGTAGCTCTTAGTGTGCCTAACAATTTTGTCACCAAAAAGTTGTTATAGATTAATAGATTAGTAATAACTGTCCACACAAATGATTTTTTAGAATGTAAGATTAGGTGCTACCAAGGAAATAACTGATCTTGAATTAGGGTTTGGCAAGCAAAAATAAGGATAAAAACCTAGAATTGATGGTGTGTGAACTCTTTAACTAAAACCCATCCACTTTTGCTTTATATGAAACACAATGCATGTCCCACAATTCTTATATTCATTATTGCATTCTCCCATCCTTTCTCCTTTAGCCCTACATATGGCAAGCAGACATAAAACATTTGCATGACTGCCCACCTCACACTTACTACTAATTATACCTTCGACATCATCCAAGTAGCACTGCTATCCTTCAATTTGCAGTATCCTACTTTACCCTTAAATGTTACATACACTGAATTAAAGGAATAGTGTCACTACAGGGCACAAAGTGTAGAATGCATAATAAGAACAGATTGACAGGATACAATGTCTTACTCTTCTGCTTGAATAGAATCTGCAGGAGCTACATAATTGCTTGGGATGTAGCCTGTTTTTCCTGTAGCAATGGATCTTGCTTCCCACCAGTCTCCTTCCCTGCAATGAAACATCAGTTATCTCTTCCACATATAAATAATACATCATTCCCTAGCACCTATAACATCCTCACATATGAAAGACAGGTTAAATTTAGGTAATGTGTTATTTTAATTATGAAAGCATCTAAAATAGTTTGTGCTGCATCTAAATATATTTTTCTTTTCACTGAGTTTGAATAGTAAAGGTTTGGGTTTTGTTTTTTTTTAAAACATAAAAATAATTTATCACTATATGCAGAACGCAAACCTATAACAAAACATTTTATGGCAGAGATGTGTAAATAAACTTCCCAGTTCTCTAGTCTTCATCTGCCTCTCCCAGATCATTCTGCCTGTGTGCTGACAGTGAGCAATAAAGGAAGCAGGAAGTCAGCTAATAAAATTAGAGAACCGGACGAATGAAAGCTGCTACATATATGAATTAGAACTATTACCACAGCCAAAAGCTGCACGTAAAGAAATCTGCAGGGTGAACAAATTACTTCCTTTTCACTAGACTTCCAGAAATCAGGCTGTAATACTGTTAACGGTGCTGCAATTGAACTAGGACATCAAACTACTAATAAACTATCTGAGCACGGATTTACTGTGGAGGCCAGCTAGACGCACTTCCACGGCGAGATGTCCCTGCCTACAGGCAGTGCACTCACCTCCAGCATTTGCCAGTGCAGTGCTGCTGGCTGCACCCACCTCCCCACAAGATATGGAAACCTGTCAGAGAGAATCTGCAACGTGCAGAGCCTTGGATGGGACAGTATGTGTCTCCACCTCTGCTGCCTTGCTGGAGCAGGGAGTGGAAGGATGCCACCCAACCAACTGAGGACGAGAGGCTTAAAGTTGTCCCAGTCGCTACAGTTCTATATCTGCACCCAAACCATGAGCTCAGCCTGAAGGTTGGTGTCTTACCACTATCAATACTTTAACCCCATGCTTGTTGAACATTGCATGCATTCAAGAAAAAGAAAAAAAAATAAAAATCTACTCTTCACTGAAATAGGATACACGGATTTCAAGAAGAGTTGAGGATCTATTTATTCCGAACAACAACCAAGTGAAGTCTGTGAATGAGAACACTTACGTGTTATTTATTATCTGGAACCGTTCACCTTTCTTAAATGAAAGGTCATCTGTAGTTCTAGCTTCATAATCATATAAGGCCACAAATACAGTAACACCACCTTAGGAGAAAGAGAAAAAACCCGTATGATATAGCAGTAACATTGCAACACTTGATTTAAGGACTTATCTGTGGAACAGCTCATCAGTTTTGATTTGGAACCAACTAAACACTCTGGGTTGCCTCTCATTTTGGAAGCTGGATCAACAATCAGCTCATTTCTTAAGACAGCGGAAAGCCTATAAACAGACACCCTAAAAATATGCTTCCACACCACAAAAGACAGCTAGATACATCACTGGAAGTACATTAATAATTAGAGCACTTATATACAGAAACCTGCACAACATATCAGCAGTAAAAAAAAAAAAGAAAAATCTAGCTTCTTTATTAAACTAGCTTCTTGTTAAGAGATGCAATTCTAGAAGATCCTACAACACCACAACAGTAAACAATCAGAAGTAGTTTCCTGTTGAACTTAGCTATAAATAACTGATGTGTTCCCAGCTTTCTGAGGTTACACATCAAGATCTACTCAAGGAACTGGACCAGAAATAAAAGTATTCTGTCGGGGACAAAGACATTTCTCTGCTTTAGGACTAGTGATTTTCTTAACTCCATCAAGTCTCCCCACCAGTGAAGCAGACCCTTGCTGAGGATGATCCATCAGGGCATTATTCTAGAGAACAAGGACTGAGATAAGTCACAGGACGAGCAGCTGCACTCCACCAGCCCTAAGGAATTTGCCTCCCCATCCCACTTCTGGTATAGGGCATGTTGTTGAACATGTCCCACAAACAGGATACTCGTGTGACAGATGGATGGTAGTGAGGCTCCTATACTTACAGTAGGAAAACTTTTTCTATACTTAAAAGAACTAATGTATAAAACTGGGCTAAAAGAGAAAGAGGGAAAGGAGAACAGGCTATATGAAATGTGCAAGCTACGAGCAAAAATAAAAAACTATGCACCATAACTAGGAGAAAGTTAAAATAGAAAACTGCAGATGGGCAATTCAGAAGGACTTTTTAAGCTCTAGAAATGCCATTTCACACTCTAATGGACATTCAGGAAGCCTAATGATAGTCCAAGCAATAACTTATTTTTAAATGTATACTATTACATCTCTAACATCATCATAATGTAACATATGTACCAGGATATACATGGAAGACCACCAACAGAAACATGTTACGTCTAATTTTATATCTTATACTTAACACAACAGTGATCAGAAAGGAAGAATATATAATGCAACGGGTATTGTCTACATCTAATATTCTTTTGCAGTGTGTACTTTCTGATGTAACAGGTCCCAATCACTTAAATATTTTCATTTGATTTAGGCTTCCTGTGATTACAGTCTCTCAGCAGGCCTCAGATGGAAATGAATTTACAGTTCCTCTAGGAAAAACAGAACAAAAAATCCCCACAGGAGGTTAAAGTAATTGAGGTGTTTTTTTCTGAAGTGTGATTTATGAACTGAAAATGAATTAGAATATTCCCTAGAAGTTAACAGTTCCTAATCTAAGTTAAAAATCAACACAGTTCTACCAATTTTTGCCTGCATAACTACCTTACTGCATTATTTTGATGACAAAACCCGCTACATGGAGCAAGAAAATTGTAGGGATACATACCATATTCGCACAAACAGAAACCAAATGTTACAGAAATAAACCATCCCCAGAGAGTTCTTCAGCAGATGAAGAAAATCAACTCTCAAGTCACAATATCACAAGTTTTTAACTGCATATAAAGAAACTGGGAGACTCCAAGAACTTAAAAATAAACTGTACATCTAGAAAGATACTGCTGTGGGAACAAGAGAAAGATTAATTCCTCTAGACAGTGTAGCACTAGTCAAAGTAATGGATTCAAATGTAAACCATGCAATAAAAGAATTATCAGTAATTATCAATATTTATGTACTCTTAATTATTTTTAAAGAAAGAACTGTAAAAGCTAACATATAATCCTTGGAAGGTTTTGATTTCAGCAATTCAGCTGCCATAAAACCTCTTTATTCTCACTCACAAATGTTATTTATTTCATGGCAAACGATAACGAAATACTTAAGGAGAACAGCATCAGCACAGAATGTTTTTAACAAACAGATACTGCTCAAATGATTTTTGAAGTCTCTTGCAGCTGTTTACTTTGTGAATCACTGCAAGGTGATCTTGTTTAGCTATTTGTGGTCATAATACTTCCCTTAAAGTTTATCCTTTCATTAGGTCAGTATTCCCATCCTCTAAACAAGGACTAGTTTTGGAGAGAAGACTTTACTTTCTTGTTCAGCATGAGGATTACAGAGCACTAGTGCTTACACTGCTTCATGGAAGGCAAGAACAGCAGTCCATTTTTCTGTTTTGATTTTCAGTAATAGTCTATGAATTCCAAGTATCTGATGACTGAGGATGTGTAATACAGGAGCAGTGTGACTAACTCAGATTTTTTTTTCTCCTTTCTGCTCTAGAGGAATAAAAGATGGCTCCACTCTTCCCAGCCTCACTACAGGTCACAGTGACAACCATATCATCCCCTTGTCAGACATCACTGATGGACTGGGTAAGTACTACCGACACTTATGTCCTGTTTGACAAGCCCATCTATTCTCCTCTCTTGCAAAACAAAGGGCCACAGAATGCGATCCAGTGTTCTATTCGTCACAGATAGGAAAAGCTTAGAGCCAGAAGTTTTTCATCTTATACATTCACAAAAACACCCAATTTTGACTGATCTGAAAATTGGTACTGAATGTACCAGTTGCTGGTGCAATTTTTATTTAAAACAACAACAACAACAACAAAACCCAAAACAACAACAAAAAAAGTGTGTGTGTTTGTGGATGGGCTGGTTTTACAAAATGAGGACAAATTATTACATATTCAGTATCATTTTACTTGATTGCAAAATGATGGGGGTGTTCACCCAAATCAGTTTGCCTGGTGATAACTGAATCCACACTGATGAGATATTAGACTATCTTTTCATGAGAAATCTCTCCTGTTGACTCTGGTCCAAGATATAACATGCTTAACTACCAGCAGGAACAGGGACAGGCAAGAGAAATTCCCTTCTGGTCTCTGCAGCAAAGGATTTGTGGTACCTGCGGGGGGCCTACATCCCTGATGTCTGGCAATGCCCAGGAGTGCCTGCATGCACTGCTGGAGGTTCCCACGTGAACAAAGAACCAGATCTACTAAGAAGAAATACACAGAGTTTCTTTGAAGAGATGAAGATTTGTTTAAGCACAATAAACTTTTTTTAGTGGAGCTAATGAATAAAAAGAAAAGCTGCCCTTATTTCATTTCTCCATATGTTCATCCAAAACAGGGGTTCAGAGCTTACTCAAAAATTTTGAGATAGGATAGATGCTCATTTTAATTATTTGGTTTTTGATGAATTCCCAAAAAGGGAATATGAGGTGATCATTACCCAACAATTCATATTTGGTTTTCTGAATTGCTTAATGTCAAGGCCACAGTGGGTTTTCATGGATCTCAAATTTCTTGTGTTTAAAAGATTTTTAAATGCTACTGTAACGAAGCAAATATTTAAGCACTGTATTTGTGCTAATATTAGGGGTTTGTGGGAAGACTAGGAATAGACTAATAAGGAATTACTCACCGTGTTTTGTGAAGTGTCTGTGCAAAGCTTCTAGAATAAGTTACTCTCTCCTTTCTTTCTCAAAAAAGAATGAATTACGGCTTCCTCTCAAAAATACCCAGAAAAACTAAGTGAACTACTGAGATTAGCCATGTGCACAAAATCAATGTGTATGTAATGAAGTTTTAAGATTTTCATATAAAGGTGGGCTTATAACATAAAATGTGTGTATTGCTTTAAAATGCTCTATCTTCAGAGACTATATCTCAGCACCTAGTAAATTCTATTTTTACATTTTCAACTTTGGTTTTAATATGACCAACAACAATCAGAATTTTGCTGTTTTGTTTCACGCATATTGTTCATATAGTAAAGTACACAGAATATACTGCATATCCTGTTTAGCTTTATAAATGAACAGATTTAATGTTGCATTAATATAAGTAACTTATAGGTAATCAAATAAGTCTGAAAAACAGCTTAAACTATACATTTCCTGAGTTTGAAGTAGTTTTCATTTTGCACCTCTCTCCAAAAGTTTAAAGCCATTACCCCATGTGCATCCCTTCAATAGCTTAGAACTTCTACCACAATTTTATCAACTATTCCCATTACTGCCTGCCATGGTTTAACCCCAGCTGGCAACTAAACACCACGCAGCCGCTCACTTACTCCCCCCCACCCAGTGGGATGGAGGAAAGAATTGGAAGGAAAAAGGTAAAACTCGTGGGTTGAGATAAGAACAGTTTAATAGAACAGAAAGGAAGAAACTAATAATGATAACAACAACAATAATAAAATGACAATAATAATAATAATACTAATAAAAGAATTGGAATACACAAAACAAGTGATGCACAATGCAATTGCTCACCACTCGCTGACAGATGGCCAGTTATTTCTTGAGCAGCGATCCCCCCCAGTTTATATACTGGACATGATGTCCCATGGTATGGAATACCCCTTTGGCCAGTTTGGGTCAGGTGCCCTGGCTGTGTCCCCTCCCAACTTCTTGTGCCCCTCCAGCCTTCTTGCTGGCTGGGCATGAGAAGCTGAAAAATCCTTGACTTAGTCTAAACACTACTCAGCAACAACCAAAACCATCAGTGTGTTATCAACATTCTTCTCATACTGAACCCAAAACATAACACTATACCAGCTACTAGAAAGAAAATTAACTCTATCCAGGCCACAACCAGGACACTGCCTTTAATAAGTCTTGAATTTCTCTGTGCTGTGATCCTACTCCCCTGCCCACAAAACCAAAAGCCAAAACACCCAACACCCAAGCCCCAGTCACTAGGGAATATGGGCTGAATTATTATCTGAGCAATAAACATATTAGAAATCAGAAATCCCTAAAAGGCAATTTATTTTAAATTTGCAATTTATTTCTGTGTGGCAAGGGGTATAGTATTTTTTTTTTTTATATGGCTGTCAAGCTTTACTACTACTAACAGTAGCAGCATCTTATGTAACACTCACCTGTTAAAGTACTCGGATATGGACTTGGCACAGCTGAAAATGAAGATGATGCTCCTCCGAAGGGTGTCATTCCTGAGGGCCCTCCAAAAGGAGTCATGGAATGACTATTAAAATTAACTGCTGATCCCTTTATTGATGGTGACTGTGTTGCTTGGCTGGAGTCTGATCCATAATGGCTGACATGGGAAATAACAGGTTCTGGAGTATTATCAGTTCTGTATTTCATGGCTGGACCTTTATCTTCTTTGCTTTTAATGCACCCCATGGTTGCTTCTGTGAGAATGAGGGGAAAAAATAAGTTCATCTCCATGTTCCGTCTTTCAATAGTTAACACAGAAGATTCCCCAAAAGTTACTGAAAATGTTGATTTATTACTGGTTGAAAAAACCAAAACAACCCCAAGCAATTGCTCCCATGTGCAGTTTATAAACTGATGAAAAACTGCTCTGGAATAAAATCTAAGTCATTCCCAGACTAGAGAGGACATAATTATTTTCCCTTACAACAACACATACTAACAGCATATTTGGATTATTCTTCATCCCCGTTCCTTGGTGGACTGTAAATGGTAAAAAAGAAGAAGAAAAAAAAAAAAAAGAAAAAAAAGAGGGAGACAGGCAACAGACAAAGAAAAGACACTGAAGACTTCTATAGCAGGATGGAAGGGGAAACAAAGGTGACAAATCCTGAGTCAATTGTATGAAAAAAAGCCAAAGCAATTACACAAAGAAAATGAGTGGAGCATTCCTACTTCCTTTTTTAAGCATCTGTGCAATATGGTCATGACCTGGTGATGGTATTACAAATAATATCTTTAAAGACGTAGAGAAGTTTTCATCCATTGCCAGCCCCCAAAATACAACTCACAAACAAACCTGGCATATTCATGGCCACAGGATAGGGTTAAACTCTAAAGTCTAACTAGAGCTAGAAAAAAAATTTAGGAGAGTAATTACATCTGTAGTGGTTTAGAAACTGAACTGTGCCCAGACAGGTTACAATCTATAGCCCTGACGGCCCAAGATCGCCACCAGCTCCCACTACAGGCAGACTGTGCCAGAGCTGTTTACTAGGGGGACACTATTACCCCCTGATGGAGGCAACCAGAGAGGAGATGTGTCATCAACAATTAAAATGACTGTGTCTTAAGAAGTCACCATCTGCCATTTATCAGGTGGTGACAACTGATAGCAGGCCTTTTCTGGCTTACCCTGGTGGGGAAATAAATCAGGAAGAAAACAGGAATCTCTATTAGATGCAGCACTAGTCTGGCATGAAAATTCCTGTATTCTTGGGGGGGGAAAAAAGTTAAAAAATCTACTTTAACTTCAAAAGTAGAAACCTCCACAGAAATAGGGAATCAGTTAAAAAAAATAAACAGCAGCAGTCTGAAAGCATTAAAAATATTTGATAACTAGAACAAGATTTTCATGGACCTTAACTAACAATTAGGGAAACACAGTGTTTTCCATTGTGTGCCTATCTATTTATTTCCTTTTCAGTTCTCTCTTACCTTGTTAACTATTAGAAACAGAAATAGGGAATAAAGTAAATCTTACTAAACAAATGCTGCCTTAATATAGTCACACTGAGAGAAACTAGTGCCCTCTGTATAACTAACCATTACAATACTGAAGATCCTGTAATTTCCTCAAGAACTCCAGCAGAGTTCCTGCAAAGAAAGTGGTCCATAGCTGGTGAAACACCATATGAAATTTACTGCTCATAAAGATTAAGAATATTCACCCTGTCAATTCAGGCCCTAATGCTGTAATGTAATACAATTACTGGTGCAGAAACAAGCAGCAACAAAGTCAAATGACTGCCTTTTTACAAATCTCGTCTAAGAGTTTTACACAGAATAATGAACCATCACAAAAGCACACCTTAACTTTTTTTTTTTTACTTCTGGTACTATTATTGCCAACTTACTAATTGTGCACAAATGTTAATAGAGCAAGACTCAAATACATGCATGAAGAATGTAGTGTGTCTAAATACTTTACAAAAGATGCCTTACAAGCTACAGTAGAAAAGCCAGTTATTAATTCACAATATAAGTCAACCAAGCAGCCAATCACGTCTTTTAATTTCTCTACCACTGCAAATAGACATTGTAATTTGAA
Source organism: Astur gentilis (assembly GCF_929443795.1). Taxonomy (NCBI): domain Eukaryota; kingdom Metazoa; phylum Chordata; class Aves; order Accipitriformes; family Accipitridae; genus Astur; species Astur gentilis. The sequence continues at coordinate 2,277,727 of NC_064881.1, read as the reverse complement.
TCACTTTTTTTTGGCCACATGGCTGCCTATTGTGAATTCTTGCCTTACTCTGAGGCCTATTTCTTTGATTCTCTTTAAAAAGCCACAATCAAAGTTTTCTGACATTTGTACGATTACATGTTCATCAGAAATATTTATCCTCCCTTACTTGTGGCATTTGGTTAACTTATAACAGGCTGATAAGACTTCAAGATTAAAAAAAACCCCAAAAAAATGGATAAAAACCGATTTACCAAGTCTGGTAAAACTGCTGGATTCTGCCCATGGTATTGCTGATTTGATTAAATGGCCAGTGACAAAGCTACCCTGTACTACAGTTATAACTGCTATCACCCATACATGCTCACCCACTTAAGCTGTGGTTAGCAGCAAGAAATTACCATTGGTATAGTTCAGTGCCTCAAAAAAAAAAAGCCCTTACTGAAGACCTGAATTCTTTCTAGGGAAATAAAGTCAGCCTTTCCCTTGCTTCTCCCCTCCCCAGCCACTTCACTGTTAAAGTAATCTTCTTTCAGGGGTTAAAGAGATTAACAACAGAGATTCAATCAGCACTTCAAAGAGAAAGACATTCAGAAACAAGGAGACAAAAATTTAAAAGCTCTACTTTTATAACTGCATACCCGCAAAACAAAATTAAGGAAGTAAACTCGTTGGTTTTAAAAGTCAAAAACATAGGTGGAAATTACTATAAAACACTGTATGCATTTATGAGGAGGAATTAGAGGAATGAGGGGAGGGAAGATGACATAAACCAAGAGTGAGTAGTAGAGAAGGGAAAAATGATTGCTCACCGTATGGGGGGGGAACCCAATGACCTATTACTGTTTAGTCTTGTAATAAGTTACTGGATAAAGAAAAGAAATCCCTAAGCAGCTGGTATGCAATGTTGGATTTGATTATTCTGGTACTGCATTTGGTATCAAAAATGTATGTAACTGAAACATATTTACCACTATTTTTATCACCCTTTGTCTGACTAGCAACTATTAAGGAACACATTTCTGTCATAAAATTCATGGCACTCTTTCAGAGGCACTGAACCCTTTTTAGGAATAGCTACAGATGAGAAGTTCCTGTCTGCTCTGTAGAAGTCCATCTATTCAAAGAAATGCTGGCCTAAGGTATGTTATTCACAAGCCACTGACTTCCCACTAGTTAAATCATTATTTTAGACTAGACTGGTGTCTGAAGCAAACTACTTGAGTAACTTCAACAGCTTGTTCTTTCTTTGAAACAGTACTCTCCTATTGGTTCTGATCAGCATGCCCATGCGTTTGATGGGGGGGTAAGGAGTCAGCTTGCTGAAGGTCTATCAGGAAACCATGTTCAGAAAGGCATGGACTAAAAGCACAGATGTCTTGTTCCACCTTCTAGATGAAACCAATCCTATGTTAGAATGTTTTCAAGAAGAAACAGAAGCTAAAATGATTACTGGAAGGACAGCTGAAGGTTAGCAGGATGACCACAAAAATCAACAGAAGAATGAGACTCCTCCAGGAAGTAGTCATCAAATGAGATTTTAGTGACATCTAATTTGACTTGGGCTTTTTGGAGAAGTCCCACAAAGGGCAAAAGTTCATTGTCATTCAATACTCTACAAACACCTCAGACAATGACAGAGGACCCTTAATAACCCCTCTGCCAAACAAGAGAGCTCCACAAAAGTCAATGCTGCCCTCTTATCTTCCCAATTCCGTTTTATAGCAGAGTGCTGGACTATGAAGAAAGCTTTGCTCAACAACAATTGAAAAGTGGGGTCAGTAAAGCCTTTGGGGTGGGTTTTTTTCTGCTTTCCTTTCAGCAAGATGACCTACCAGCCCAAGAAAAATGAGTTTTTCCTCAAGAGCCACCATATCCTAGGATACTGACAAACAGTTCCCTTGGGGTGTCTGCGGCCTCATCCATCCAGCCCAAAGAGGTAGGTGTCACAAGGGAACCACTCATTCATCCAATGCATCTTTGCTCTTTCCAGTTGATAGTTACAGAAGTTATCTACTCATTGGTTCCTTGGGACACAAGGTTCTTAGGAGTGCTTCAAGAAAGGTCTCCTACTGGTATGGAGAAAGATGCTAGAGCTTTCTTTGAAAGAGGTGATTTTAACGCAGGTGGATAAACTGAATCTATTACAGCTAGCTGCCTCAGAGCAAAGCAGTCTGCAAATACTCAAAAGGGTTAGATGTTAGCCTCTGAAACCCTGAAGACCAAAAGCTGGGAGAGCCTCACATTTGTTTCACTTGCTGTAATGGACTTGATAACAAAACCCATTCACTAGAAAAAAACAAGAAAAATTAGTTTTCTCTTGGGGCCAACTGGAGGTACTCTTCTGATCTTGCACTTCTGTTACGATACAGCATATCCCCAGGTGCCTTCCGGAGACTTTGTCATGGTGTAAGACCAGCTGCACATAGCTGTTCTGATGTACCGCAAAGGGAAAGACACTCTAGGGAGCTGTTCTCTTTTCAACCGCTAGACTAAACCAGGTACTAAAACCACACAAGAACTAAAGGGTAGAGCAAAAGAAAAATCACTAAGGGGAAGGGCGGGTTGTAACGCTTCTTTTTCTCATTCCTTTTGATTACTGAATTTTAGTTCATACAGCCAAAACCAGCACATAACTCATTTTTCACTAAGAAAAAAGAGTCCAGTTAGAACAAGCAAGCCAAATCTCTTTCCAGAAGGATAAAATAAGACTGCAAATATCCTCCTGCCTAAAAACAACAACACCAAAACCCTGAAAAACACCCCCCCCCCCCCCCCAACATAAAAAAGAATTTCATTTCAGGTTCACAAATTGCTAATAAAAAGACAAAAAAAAACATTGAAGATTTCCACTGCTACTCTACCTTCACTACTCAGTGTTAGCAAAAAAAGAAATAGTTTCTGTCAAGAAAAGAAGTACATTCACTTCTCAAATGTGAAACAAATGTCTTACAAAAAGGTCCTCTTTCAACTAAAGTCATGATTTAAAGTTATTAAAATTTCATGCAATTGATGAAGACAGGATATTCTGTGGAAAGTTCGCTAATGGATCCATTAGCTGACAGCTGACTACTTCCTCAAAAATGTGCAGAGCTGACTCCATATGTCACCGGAGATGTGCAACCTATACTGGCTTTTCATACACTAGGCAAACAATACAGAGCATCTGCCAAACAGCTGGTTTCAGCTGAAGGTATTGAAAACTCATTTATTAGAAGTGACACAGGCTGAAAGAAATGGAGATAACCAGAAAAGAGGCTAACAACTCCTCTGGCCAATACTATAACATCCAACTAATTCAGTCCACCTTTAACAGGTCACTGCTTTGGTATGAAAATATAGGTGGGCTTTCTTGTCTACAAAGCAACCCACCATGTTTGTAAAGGAAAATAAACTAAAGAATTGTCCTGTGTTCTCTGCAGAGCAGATGCAATTTTTTAAAAATTATGCAGTTTTTATCATATGATATATTTTATCTTTTATGAGCTGTCATAAATTGCAGAGTTTGCTTACTTTACCACGAACAACTCATGGCATTTTAAAGAATTGTGTGTGTTTATAACCAGAGTTTCACCTATGCTATCTGAGATAGTGCAGGTTTCCTTTGACCAGATGTTGTATGCAAGCATAGCTAAAGGTGGCTTTTCCAATTAGACTAGTATGTGGTCAGGAAAGACAGCCTAGAGGTGGAAGAAAGCAAGCCTACTGTAATTTTAAAGAATTTTCTAATCGAAGATCTAGTTCAGTATCCGGTCTTCAATAGTCTTCGTCTCTTTTGTCTCTAACAAGGAGAACTTCCTTCACCATGGGCCTGGGCATGGACTCTGAGAGCGAATAGGGTTGCCCCTTTGCAGAATGAGTAACACCTTGGAAGATGAAAGGAGCAAGGTGAGCACAGACTGCTCCAACCTCCACCAATCTGTAGCTCAGAAAGTCCACAGTCAGATGGAGACTCAGGACGCAGCCACACGAGAGAAGTCCTACAGGTGGACCTAGCTTATGAATTTAAACTAATGTAGTTATTGTTGATGCAACATCTGCACAGGATTTGCATTCCAGTCTGAGTATGTCTTGACTTGAATTGTTTTATGCTGCCTGGTTTAAGTCAGAATAATCATATCCAAGAAAAGAAAAAGTTATTACTATAATGATACAGATTTAAACATTGTAACTTTCTGTTCTAGACAAGGCTTCTGAAAACCCACAGGAGGTAAGTGTTGTAGCCAAGACCTGGACTGAGATCTTCCCAGTGCGACTGTAGTAGCCTGACTTCTAGCCTGATACACCTGAGCAAGCCTTCCTCATCAAAGCTGTTCAAGCACCTGAAAAAACACACATCCATCATCAACCTCCTTGTCTTCCAGTTGCTCACATGAGCAGTCTCCACTTCAGCTGGAAGCTGCCTAACCCCCTGTGCAAAGCAACAGAAAACACAAAAGAAAGAAGATGCTGGGTGGAAAAAACAAACAAAAAAATACCCAGCACCGCAAAGCCACCTGCAGTAGGCACAGAGCCTAGCTGGGGGTACCTGACTGACAGCCAGAGGGACCTGCTTCTAACTTCCAGAGCAGAGCAAATATGTCAAATTTAAATGTTTAAACTTCATTTTAAAAAACCCTTACCAACTGCTAAATAGAATTTCCACTTTAAGAAAGTTTGTTTTCAGGATCTACTCTGAATTTTCAGTGAAGTCAGCATATTGTTAACATCCAGAAAGAGGAAAAAATAATTTGTGCTTTTGCACATCCAACAAAAAACCTGCCCACAAACCTAAGGCAGGTGATGCAAAATACACAACACTGATGGATTAATTTTCTGTATTCCGGCAGTCAAGATCATAAGAGAGAGATTAACTCAAATATCAGAATTACAAAAGCAATTTTATGTGCTGAAATATATAATACATATACATGAGACCATTTTTAAAATTTAGAGTTACAATGTCTAGCTATACAATTTCAAGCCTTTACCACACAGAGACATTTTATCTGACAACAGATACCACAGACAAAACAACCAATATCTTGTCTAGACAGCATTACTGCTGCTGCATTGTCTTGAATGTTTAAGTACACAGTCAATAAATAAATGCAAGCAGAAGAGGACAATTTCTTTTTATTTTTCAGTGTAATAGCTATTTTTATTAATTTGTAAATTATTACAATTATCTTAAAAACTCAAAGTCTGATATATTCAAGAAGTCTGGCCAAAAGATTGTTTCAGATTACAGTAAAACGCATGTCATACTTTGTCAAAGCTATCTAGCCCATTTCAGACAGGATTTAGAGACCAATTTATAAATACAAAGATTTTGTTTTCATCAAATTCTATTTGGAAAACAACAAAACGTATGCCTGGTATCATAAAACATTTTCACACGTTCAGTTTTCAACCATTCTATTTAAGTATATTTCCCCCCAAAATGCCTCCAAAAGTTATTTTAAATCAACTTTTAAATATTGTTTAGTAAAGTCAACTAACATTCTGTTTTCTGGGTCTCACAGCAGGAAGCATGCAAACTGCCTTCCCAAGGGACATCTGCATCACAGAAAAAGTAAACTTGCACAGTAGAAGAACAATTTGCATCATTTTTGTTCTGAAAAATTCTATGAAAATTTAAGAAGTAATTTCTTTCAAAGTTCAACTATGAACTACATATGAAAAATGGACTACAACATTTGCAAGCTCCCCAGAATTCAGAGATACTGAAATTCATATGAATCTATAGTATTTTTCATCTTCTCAGCTGGGCATAGAGCTGAAGTGGCAATTACATTTTAAGATGACAGAGGAATTCAATATCAGCCAGAATCCAGTTTCAACTTCATTTAGTGAACGTAAAAATATGAAGGAAAGGAACAGTCACAGGAACTTAAAAGATGAATCAAAAAAGACCCTGTAATAAATGACTGTTATATCCCCCCCCATTATAGCACAGGAACACTGCTAGGGAATCTCATGGAACTTTGACGCAATTTATTTAGTGTGTGTTTGACACACTGTTACTTTACATTTGTACATACCTGCTTTGTAGAGATGAATTTTCCTAGCTACTGTTTGCCAAATGTCACCCTAAGTTGAAAGTAAATTCTCCTTAATTCTCAATGCTATTTGACCTGAATATAATTGACCATTAGCATGTTAACAAAAAAATCAGTAATTAAAGTATTTAAATCCAATTTCTGACAAAATATTGCCACTCATTTATTCAAGAGCCATATACCCAGATCTCCTTAAGCAATTACCTGTTTGCTGAACAACAGGAATTTCAAGAAGCCAGCTGGAAAATACCAACCTTTTGACTAAAACAAAAAGTAAAAATATGTATAAACAATTACAACTGTTCTTCATGATTCAATAACTTGTGTTTTCCTTTGTACACAAAAAACAAGTGAAAAGTACAATTAAATTGTAAAGAAATTCAAAATTAAACAAACAAACAAAAAAGTAGGATGACACCTGCTAAATAACACCCGTATTAAAAGGGAAGAGCTGGATGAAGTTTTAACTAAACAAGAGTTACTACCCTAATAGCTATCATGACTGCTGTTCTATTGCTTTCTATACTGACAGATGTAATACTGTTCATAGGCAAAATGACCAGGAGAAATTACCTTAATTAACTTGTCAGGCATCTTGCACAATAGAGGGCATAGGGCTGCCCTAAATTAATTTATCTTTTTAAGGTTTTGAATGTACACACATGCTCAAATTCAAAGTGACCTGTTATGAAAAGTCCACCCACACTGGACAGGTCCTAAATTTTAAACACAGTAATCACTAAAAGTACATGCCTTATGTCCCATCTGAATTTAATCCCAACATCCAGGCAGCAATCTTGTTACTCCTTTGCCTTGGAGCCCTACCACCACCCCATTTATGTTCCCTGTGTAAGCAAGCAGCAGATCATGGCTCTCTTCAACCTTTCCCTTGGCTAGACTGATGCAGTCCCACTAGACTCCAGTCTAGCAAGTGCCTTTCCAGTTACTCAACAACCTCATTTTCTCCAAATGCCTCCCATTAACAGGGATCACCAGGAACAGACATGGTACTCCAGGTAAGGGATATCTCTTAATCTTTCTTTCACAGAATCACAGAACGGTTTGAGTTGGAAGGGACCTTCACAGATCACCTAGTTCCAGCCCCCATGGCCACGGGCAGGGACATCTTCACTAGATCAGGTTGCTCAAAGTCCCATCTCACCTGACTTGGAACACTTCCAATATTGTGGCAGCCACAACTTTTCTGGGCAACCTCTTCCAGGGTCTTGCTGCCCTCATCCTAATAAATTTCTTCCTTATGTCCAATCTAAATCTACCCTCTTTCAGTTTAAAACTGTTACCCCTTATCCTGTCACTACAGGCCCTGATAAAAAGCCTGTCTCCATCTTTCTTATAAGCCATTGAAAGTGCAGTAAGGTCTCCCCGGAGCCTTCTCCTCTCCAGGCTGAACAACCCCAACTCTCTCAGCCTGTCCTCACAGGAGAGGTGTTCCATCCCTCTGATCGTTTTTGTGGCCCTCCTCTGGACCCACTCGGAGAGGCCCATGTCTTCCCTGTGCTGAGGACCCCAGAGCTGGAGGCAGCGCTCCAGGTGGGGTCTCACCAGAGCGGAGCAGAGGGGCAGAATCCCCTCCCTCGACCCGCTGGCCACGCTGCTCTGGATGCAGCCCAGGCTACGGCTGGCTTTCTGGGCTGCGGCTCATGTCCAGCTTTTCATCCACCAGTACCCCCAAGTCCTTCTCCACAGGGCTGCTCTCAATCCCTTCATCCCCCACCTTGTATTGATACCGGGGATTGCCCTGACCAAGGTGCAGGACCTTGCACTTGACCTTGCTGAACTTCATGATGTTCACATGGGCCCATTTGAGACTCTAGAACTTATTTTGGCAGCAGCCACTGTCCTTTATGATTCTCAGGTCTTTTTCAGTACTGCTCTAGAACAGAAATTTCCACATCCTGAAAGCATGGCCGTCCTGGGTTCAGCTGGGATAGAATTAATTTTCACAGGAACCTGGGAGGTGGGGGCATAGCCGGGGCAGCTGACCTGAACTAGCCAAGGAGCTATTCCATACCATGGGACATCATGCTCAGTATAGAAATGGGGAGCGGGCTGGGGGGTGGTCTCTGTTTTCGGTGGGGGAAGTGGCGGAGCGTCGGGTCCCGGGTGGTGAGCAGTTGCACTGTGCATCACTCTTTTTGTATACTTTTTTTCCATTAGTGCCGTTGTTGTTGTTGTAATCTCTTTGTGTTTGTCCCAGTAAACTGCCTTTATCTCAACCCTCGAGGTTCCAGTTTCTTTTTCTTTTCTCTCCTCCGGAGGGGGGCGGAGGAGTGAGCGAACGGCTGCGTGGTCCTTTGTTACCGGCCAGGCTGAAACCACGACAGTCCTTTTTGGCGCCCAACGTGGGGCAGAAGGGTTGAGATAACGACAGATCTGGCCAGAGCGTGTTGAAACAAATTTGCCAAACGCATTTCTTAGATATATAGATGTTAGTCACAATGTTGTTTCATTTGTTTACATGGTGGCGTTTTGTAAGCTCTTATATGCTCTATGTATTGCCTGTAGTTGCGTATCTCATCTCTGGGAGAGTGATTGGGATTATCATTTTGCTGTACTGGGCAATGTCGACTTATGAAATGATTACATCACTGGTCATGAGGTTAAGCTGGTATCTGTATGAGGCAGTGATATCATTTCCATACTTTGGGCGCCTTCTGTCGGATTTTATTGGTAATTACACCCAATCCATGGGGAAATTAGGGGGGGATACCTCCCCCCCGTCCGTTCACCTCCCTTTTCTCCTTCCGACTAATTACAACAGCTTCTGAGAATTTTGAATATCCTTGGGATGCGCAAGCCAGTGTGCTGTTAGTGCTATGCCTCCTGAATATGTTTCAGGTCTTCTTTAGGGCTACAAAAAGGCTCTTTAAGAGTACCACTCAGAGATCTCCCCCAAAGCTGGATACTCATGGGTGGCACTGCATGTGGGAGGATATGGGCAAGTATCTAGAGAACTTCTCACCACCAGTGACTTGGAAGTTCACTCCCGAACAACTACAGAACCCTCATGACGTGACAGAATATTTGAAAGAAAAATGCTGTGGCTATTCCAAAGACATACAACTCGCCTCACTGTGCTGGCCCTGGCCAGTATCTACCAAACACTGCTTGATACTAGGCAGCACCCTCAGGGAGAAAAGATGGAAAACAGAACAACAGGCACCGTGGCTGCCCCTACCCCGACAACAGACACCGTGGCTGCCCCTACCCCGGTGACAGACACTTCAGCCTAAACCAGAGAACCAACCTGTGCCAGTATCAGTCGCCCCTGTACAGAAAAAGAAACACACAAAGAAATCAGTTCGCTTAGCGAGAGATGAAGATGAACCAGGGTCATCGCGAGAACAGGAGCTAGAGGCAGAACCTGAAATAATTACCCGATCTCTATCCATGAGTGAGTTGCGTGACATGCGAAAAGATTTTAGCCGCCACCCAGGTGAGCACATTGTTACCTGGCTGCTCTGATGCTGGGATAGCGGGGCTAGTAGTGTGGAATTAGAGGGTAAGGAAGCCAAGCAGTTGGGATCTCTGTCTAGGGAAGGGGGCATCGACAAGGCGATTGGGAGAAAAACACAAGTCCTCAGCCTCTGGAGGCGACTTCTGTTAGGTGTAAAGGAAAGATACCCCTTCAGGGATGAAGTTACATGTCACCAAGGCAAGTGGACCACCATGGAGAGAGGTATCCAGTACCTGAGAGAATTAGCCGTGCTGGAGGTGATTTATAATGATCCAGAAAATGTGTAGTCACCCACAGATCCAGATGAAGTCCAATGCACACAACCCATGTGGCGGAAGTTTCTACGAAGTGCACCACCAACCTATCCCAACTCATTGGCAGTAATGTCCTGGAGAGAAGGCTATGGACAAACGGTGGATGAATTGGCTGTCCAACTCTGGCAATACGAAGGGAGTCTCTCTTCCTCCCTACGGGCCTGTGTCTCAGCTGTAGAGGAGTTGTCCCGAGAGTTCCAGCAATTCAAAGTGGATCTGTCCTCCTCCTCACCTGTACAGGCCCGCATCGCAGTTATTGGGAGTAAGCGTTCCTCTGCCCAAGAGAGGAGAGAGAAAGTACACACGACGGGCTAACCTGTGGTTTTACCTGCGTGACCATGGAGAGGGCATGAGGAAGTGGGATGGAAGACCCACTTCAGTCTTGGATGCACGGGTACAGGAGTTGCGAGAAAAAGCAACCAGAAAAGAGAATTCTTCTTGGAAAACTGCTGCTCCAGTTTCCCGTGAGCAGTCCCCCAGACGCAGTAGATGGGCTGATCTCATTTCTGATCCCCTTGAAGGGACTTCTGATTTACGTGTGCAGAAATTGAGTAACGGATATTCTAACCAGGATTAGAGGGGCCCTGCCTCCAGCCAGGTGGAGGAGAGGGACAACCGAGTCTACTGGACAGTGTGGATTCGATGGCCTGGCACATCAGACCCACAGGAATATAAGGCTCTAGTGGACACTGGTGCACAATGTACCCTAATGCCATCAAGTTATAGAGGGGCAGAACCCATCTGTATCTCTGGTGTGACAGGGGGATCCCAAGAGCTAACCGTATTGGAAGCTGAAATGAGTCTAACCGGGAATGAGTGGCATAAACACCCCATTGCGACTGGCCCAGAGGCCCCGTGCATCCTTGGTATAGATTATCTCAGGAGGGGGTATTTCAAGGACCCAAAAGGGTACCATTGGGCCTTTGGTATAGCTGCATTGGAGACGGAGGAGATTGAACAGCTGTCTACCCTGCCGGGTCTCTCCCAAGACCCTTCGGTTGTGGGGTTGCTGAAGGTTGAAGAACAACAGGTGCCAATTGCTACCACGACGGTGCACCGGCGACAATATCGCACCAACCGAGACTCCCTGATCCCCATCCATAAGCTGATTTGCCAACTGGAAAGCCAAGGAGTGATCAGCAAGACTCACTCACCCTTTAATAGTCCCATATGGCCCGTGCAGAAATCCAATGGGGAATGGCGACTAACAGTAGATTCTCGTGGGCTGAATGAAGTCACGCCACCGCTGAGCGCTGCTGTGCCAGATATGTTAGAGCTTCAATATGAACTGGAATCAAAGGCAGCTAAGTGGTATGCCACAATTGACATTGCTAATGCATTTTTCTCCATTCCTTTGGCAGCGGAGTGCAGGCCTCAGTTTGCTTTCACTTGGAGGGGCGTCCAGTACACCTGGAATCGACTGCCCCAGGGGTGGAAACACAGCCCCACCATTTGCCATGGACCGATGCAGGCTGCACTAGAAAAGGGTGAAGCTCCAGAGCACCTGCAATATATTGATGACATCATCGTATGGGGCAACACGGCAGAAGAAGTTTTTGAGAAAGGGAAGAAAATAATCCAAATCCTTTTGAAGGCTGGTTTTGCCATAAAAGAAAGTAAGGTCAAGGGACCTGCGCAGGAGATCCAGTTCTTAGGAGTAAAATGGCAAGATGGGCATCGTCAGATCCCTGTGGACGTCATCAACAAAATAGCAGCTATGTCCTCACCGACTAATAAAAAGGAAACACAGGCTTTCTTAGGTGTTGTGGGTTTTTGGAGAATGCATATTCCAAATTACAGTCAAATTGTAAGCCCTCTCTACCAAGTTACTCGGAAGAAGAACGATTTTAAATGGGGGCCTGAGCAACGACAAGCCTTTGAACAGATTAAGCAGGAGATTGTTCACGCAGTAGCTCTTGGGCCAGTCCGGACAGGACAAGATATTAAAAATATGCTCTACACTGCAGCTGGGGAGAATGGCCCTACCTGGAGCCTTTGGCAGAAAGCACCTGGGGAGACCCGTGGCCGACCTCTGGGGTTTTGGAGTCGGGGATATCGAGGATCCGAGGCTCGCTATACTCCAACTGAAAAAGAGATCTTGGCAGCATATGAAGGAGTTTGAGCCGCCTCAGAAGTGGTTGGTACTGAAACACAGCTCTTCTTAGTACCCCGACTGCCAGTGCTGGGCTGGATGTTCAAAGGGAAAGTTTCCTCTACGCATCACGCGACTGACACCACGTGGAGTAAGTGGATCGCACTGATCACACAGCGAGCTCGCATAGGAAACCCCAGTCGCCCAGGAATGTTAGAAGTGATCACGGACTGGCCAGAAGGCAAAGATTTTGGAATGTCACCAGAGAAAGAGGTGACATGTGCTGAAGAAGCCCCACTGTATAATAAACTGCCAGAAAATGAGAGGCAATATGCCCTGTTCACTGATGGGTCCTGTCGCATTGTGGGAAAACATCGAAGGTGGAAGGCTGCTGTATGGAGTCCTACACGACTAGTCGCAGAAATTGCTGAAGGAGAAGGTGAATCGAGTCAGTTTGCAGAGGTGAAAGCCATCCAGCTAGCGTTAGACATTGCTGAAAGAGAAAAGTGGCCAGTGCTCTATCTCTATACTGACTCATGGATGGTGGCAAATGCCCTCTGGGGGTGGCTACAGCAATGGAAGAAGGGCAATTGGCAGCGCAGAGGTAAACCCATCTGGGCTGCCGCACTGTGGCAAGATATCGCTGTTCGGATAGAGAAGCTAGTGGTAAAAGTACGTCACGTAAATGTTCATGTACCCAAGAGTCGAGCCACTGAAGAACATCAAAACAACCAGCAGGCGGATCAGGCCGCCAAGATTGAAGTGTCTCAGGTGGACCTGGACTGGCAACATAGGGGTGAGCTATTTATGGCTCAGTGGGCCCACAATACCTCAGGCCATCAGGGAAGAGATGCAACATATGGGCTCGAGATCGAGGGGTGGACTTGACCATGGACACTATCGCACAGGTCATCCATGAATGTGAAACATGTGCTGCAATTAAGCAAGCCAAGCGGCAAAAACCCCTGTCGCATGGAGGGCGATGGCTGAAATATAAACAGTGGGAGGCCTGGCAGATTGACTATATCACACTCCCACGAACACGCCAAGGCAAGTGCCATGTGCTTACAATGGTGGAAGCAACCACTGGGTGGCTGGAAACATACCCTGTGTCCCATGCCACTGCCCAGAACACTATCCTGGGCCTTGAAGAGAAAATTTTATGGCAACACGGCACCCCAGAAAGAATCGAGTTGGACAACGGGACTCACTTCCGAAACAACCTCGTAGACACCTGGGCCAAAGAACATGGCATTGAGTGGGTGTATCACATCCCTTATCACGCACCAGCCTCCGGAAAAATTGAACGGTACAATGGACTGCTGAAAACTACATTGAGAGCGATGGGGGGTGGAACTTTCAAGCATTGGGATACACATTTAACAAAAGCCACCTGGTTAGTTAATACTAGAGGATCCGCCAATCGGGCTGGCCCCGCCCAACCAAGAGATCCACATACTGTAGAAGGGGATAAAGTCCCTGTAGTGTGCATGAGGAGTATGTTAGAAAAGACAGTCTGGGTTAGTCCTCCCTCAAGCAGAGGCAAACCCATTCAAGGGGTTGTTTTTGCTCAAGAACCTGGGTACACCTGGTGGGTGATGCAGAAGGATGGGGAGGTTCGATGTGTACCTCAGGGAGATTTGATTTTGGGAGAGAATAGCCGGTGAAATTGGACTGTGTGATATTTAACTGCTAAATAACCTGCCAATGCATGTCATTGTATCTATAGTGTCTATATGCCATATCAAGGGTATTATTGTGAGAATTATCCAAATGACTACAGGATGGACTTTTGAAACTGAGCCAAGTACAACAGTGATAGAACTTGAACCGGCACCCACCAGTTTCCTCAAGATCAACATCTTCGACCTGCAGACCAGGGGCATGAGTTACACCAAATGTACTAGCCACAAGTTCCAGAGGCAGCGTACAACAACCCAACATCTCACACCATCTCTCTCTTATCCTGAAGAACTGTTACAACAGATAGAGCCCCAAAATCGATGGACACATTAGAGGGATAGCCCATAGGCTAAAGGAACACCGTGTGTGTGTGTGCAAGGTCAGGGGGTGGAGTCCATATACTTATATATAAGGAAAGTTGTAGTGGTTGATTGGGAAAAAAAATGTAAGATCTGGGCATGATGTAGATGGTATAGAATAAGGGGTGGATAATGTCCTGGGTTCAGCTGGGATAGAGTTCATTTTTACAGGAACCTGGGAGGTGGGGGCACAGCCGGGGCAGCTGACCTGAACTAGCCAAGGAGCTATTCCATACCATGTGCCATCATGCTCAGTATATAAATGGGGAGCGGGCCGGGGGGTGGTCTCTGTTTTCGGTGGGGGAAGTGGCGGAGTGTCGGGTCCCGGCTGGTGAGCAGTTGCACTGTGCATCACTCTTTTTGTATACTTTTTCATTAGTGCCGTTGTTGTTGTTGTAATCTCTTTGTGTTTGTCCCAGTAAACTGCCTTTATCTCAACCCTCGAGGTTCCAGTTTCTTTTTCTTTTCTCTCCTCCGTCTCCTCCCCATCCCACCGGAGGGGGGCGGAGGATTGAGCGAGCGGCTGTGTGGTCCTTTGTTACCGGCCGCGTTGAAACCACGACAATGGCCCACATCCTTTTTGCTACAAGTACAATAATTTGCTGTATTAAACAGGCATGACTCAACTGGATTACTCCAATCATGGAGCTGTGAGACAAATTTGGGGGGAAAAAAAAAAAATAAAATATATCACTCCTCTGAAAACAGAGACAACAGAAGACAGTAAGAATCTCACCATTACCCTGCCCAGGGATTCTTACAGTTATCTCCAATACTCCACTGCCCTGTTCATCATCTACCCCATGAGCACCTGGCAATATGTTTTGCAACATGCATGGAGCTCAGCCACGCAGTTCTACCTTCCAAGCTCATCTGCTTCTGCAGGAGAAAGACATTTCTGCTGCACCTCAGCAAGCAGACTGCAGAAGGAAAGCACCAACCTTCTTCTGGTCTTGGGAGGCAAAACTGGCTTATTTGTAGGTTACAGTCACTTGTCCTAGGTCAGGGTTGGCTCCTGCAAAGTAGGTGTATCCTCTGTCTTCAACAGAAAAGTTTTTTTCCAAATGTGGGCATTTTGCTAATGATTGTGTGATCCCGCTACCAAAAAACCCAAAACAAAACAAAACCCACTTTAATTCTTTGGTTTCAAAAGCAAGGTATTACTTTCCTTCATGTTCATGTTGTTCCATTTGCTTAAGGAATCAAAATATTCAACTCTTTCCAGCTCCAGACTAGGCAATTAAGGATGACATGTATGCGTGTACCAAGCCCACAATGATGGCATGTAATGGAAAACCACAGAATGCTCACTTACTATTCCTTGTTGATTTTCCTTTAAACTCATCTTCTGCTGATTTTTCCTCTACCGCTTAAAACTGTTGAAAGGGCTTTAAACACAGTTCATAAAAGCCCTTCTGAAAAAGATGTCAAAGAAACTTTTCCTGAGGGTGTTCTTATTTGATGGACCAAAACAAAGGAGAACCATCTCAGCATTTCCTGTGATGGGGAGGTTTATCAAAATACAGCTCAAAAAAATGTTCAAGTCTTCAGACATCTTCTAAGGATATGTTAAAGATGACATCAGTCTTCTGTTCATCTTTTTAAAAGGTTTTCCATATTAGGCAATGGGCCCTCCCTCTAATTCAGCATTTTCCAGCTCAGGTTACTCCTTACCATGCAGGCAATACCATCCAAGCATGAACTAGCCAGCAGCATATAACACGTTATCAGTCACTACTCTCCAAAGATGTGCAAAGCGAACACAATTGATAACTTTGATAAGTTAGCCACTGTACAGGATAAAAAATAAAACAGGAATAGACAAGAAAACGGTGTGAAGAGGAGACTGAAGAGATGCTATAGCAACTACTGGAGTGCTACCAGTTCTCTTTAAAACAGACAATATTAGTAATCAAAGAACAAAGAAAAGAGCAATAGAAAGTAGTTTTGACATATTTCGTGTAGGTAAATACTGTTAACCTACAATAGGGTACACCACAGCACATAAACATCCTTTGGTTTTTATCAACAGGTTCAGATAACACTCTTCTAAATAGGTAAGTAAAATGCCTTGGCCATTTTGTGTTCGCAACCACTCCAGCACCTTGCTTTCAAGAGTACACAAAGATTCTCTTCAGGCTAAACCACTACTGTTTAGTAGCAAATTTTCTTGTTCCTAACCAGTAAGCAGAACTTTTAGCAATACTCTTTTGACTCCAAAAGTATTGCCAGACGGAAGTAAAGTTTTCATTTTAATTAAATGTTAATGGTAGAAACATTGAAGGGTGGGGGAAAGATATTAGGGATTCAGCAGAAGACTGCATGTCAAACAACTTATTCCTGAGTAACTTCCATGAGTTATTCAAATTTTGGTCACAGGTCAGAAGGATTTAAGTTATGAGTAATAATGAAGGAAACAACAAATTAACAATATTTAAAAAGAATTAATGCTGCCTGATAAAACCATTGCAATGACAGAACTTCTCATCTTTAAAAATTAGCAGCATGCTTAAAAGACCTAAAATATGTACCTCGCTGCAGATTTGACAAGCTCCAACTGAAAATGTCAATAAAAGCAAGTATTTATTGAAAACAAATTTAAAAGATACAAACATTTTAATTAATTCTATTTTATCATGTTCCCATAAAACAAAAGAAAGGGCAGAAAGCTTTGTTCCATGTCTCTCCTGGAGAGTGGGGGAGAGGTATTTTAAGTCCTTTTACGTGGTTTTCTTATTCATTTCAGTGTTTTGGTTCTTCTCATACTGATCTAAACCAATGGTTTACAAATATGTAAAAATTCATATTTGTCACTTGTCACAAGCTTAAATAGGAAGCTGTATCTGAGACAAAGCTAGGGGTGTTCCCTATTCAGCAGAAATGGGATTTCTTTGCTAAGCCTCAAATCGTCTAAACTTAGAAAATTCCTTAAGTCCTCACCGGTTTTATAAACTTAATGCTTCTAAATGTCATCTTTCAAGCAGAAAGCAATGCAGTACTATCATCCCACATCCCACTAACCATCCCAGGTTAACTTTAAGAATCAATTTTGTATATTTTTAAAGAGTCTTCTAGACTAAACATGAAATGAATCTGTTGAAAAACAGGTTCTGCTGTTTGGAGCAATTTGTGGACTGCTTGCTGTCAGAATCCACTGCTATTCACAAAGAATAATACTAAGACTGATAACCCTGAGGCTGAGCAGAATTAGAAGTAAACACCCGTACCTTCAGCCACTAGAGGAGCAGCATAGTTCACTGGTGACAGGTCTGACAGGTAAGATGTGCACAATACAGCACGTAACCCCAAATATACAGTAAGAAGAAAGGAAAAACCAGAAGGGAATAACTTCCTTGGAACAGTCTATAGGGAAGGAATAGGCAGCACTTCATATTCCTACTAAATACTGATTGTAACTCAACATGAAGAAGGGATGTTGTCCTCAAGCCAAGTCCTACCCGGTATCAAGTGAAGAGGTCAGCAACTGCTCCTTATCACACAAACTGACAGGTTTGCATTTTGTGCTCATACAACACCCAGCATTAAGCTGCCAGGCTAGGGATGGGGAGAATTATCCAGCCATTCCCAACTGGAAGAGACTACTGGGTTTTTTTATATCCCCTCTTGCAGGGAAGGTATTTTTTTCTAGGAGTGCCTGGCAATTTCTATTTGACAAATGCTCTGCTAGTGTTAAGGGCTGTCAATGTGCTTCATCTGTCTCATATCTTCCTGTAGCATGTCATAGCTGTGACTTCTGACTTCTACTATTTTTGTTAGAGAGCTGAGAACTGTTTTAGATACGTGTTGGTACAAGTAAGGAGTCCACCTGGTATCTGTACAGCATCCACGTCTCCCAGTTAGGAACCCAAATAACCCTTCAGTTCCAAGATTCCAACCAGTGATCTCCCCTAAGCTCCTACTGAGGAGCTCCTCTTCACACCATGTTTGTATCTGGTGGAAGAAAATGTTCGAAGGATACAGGTTTCTATGATATACATAACCCGAAATGTTTTTCTAATCCCAAATGTTCAGGCTGATGTAGGAAATAAACAAATACTCACTTTAATGTAAAATAAACACAAACCCAAAAAACTTGACAGAGCTCCATCAGCCTTTGCTGTATAACTGAACATAAGTATAATTAATAGGATAGAAAAATAAAAGTGGTACAATAGCACTGGGATTGTTAATAACTTCTTGGTTTTGATTCAGGTATAAGGATGAAGTCTGACGGCAGGACTTGATCAGTGTGATCAAGAGGATAAAGTTGCCACAAATTATGACATAAAAAGCAGAGATCCCAAAAGGAAAGAAAGAGGAAAGAACAGGAGATTGCCACTGACAGGAATCAAGACCTATAAACAGGAAAAAAAGAAGGGGGGGGGGGGGAGAGAATGAAGAGTTTTCAAGCATGGCAGAGTGAGCAAGCATGGCACAGCATGAAAAGTACTTAAAAAGGATACCAGCCATTCCAAGTGTCTGCTCCAGACAAACAGAAACAAAAATTAAGGAAGGTATCTGCACTGTCTACCTTCTGGTCCTGAGAATTTGAAGGCTGGATCACCTTACACAGGCTTCCTGTACAACCAGTGGAGAGGCAGAGGCTCCTCTAGAGGACCAGTGATTTTAAGGACACCTAAACACTTTGAAATTTTTTTTTTCATCCCTAATATTTAACAGAAAGTTTAAAGCAGAAAGAAAATTGTGCTATATGCTCTGCTTTTCTCATTATGCTAATCCCTGTCACCATCCCCCCACCCCAAAAATCAAACCAGTTAGCAACAAGACTAGTCAGATAGCCTCACACAGCTAGATGCTTAGAAATTAGGCAATGTGAATATACCCTGCTTGTTAAGTTTCAAATCTGCCATAAAACCAGAGAAGCTTCAAACAACACAAAATACGAAACAGGCTACAGAGTGTTGATTTTAAACCTCTGAAACCTAATTCATGGAACAAAAGCTAAGACTTCTACTCAATTGCTGTGCCAGTCAAGCTAGTGTCCTTTCAAATAATTCTGTATTTTAAACTAATGACATTTATATTTAGTAATGGACTTAAGGTGGAATCAATTTTCCAAATTTAGACATCCATCTGGGGGTGAGATGAATCATGCAATGAAAGTGCTTGTTTCTCTCCACCGACTATAAAGGGAGCCTACAGAACTAGCTCACGTATAGGCAGGCAAAGCTGGCATTCACCAACCTGTCTCCTGAGCTAATCCTCAAGTTCACATTGCATAGCATGCCTAATGGTCATCTGCTATCACTGAATCAAAAGATTAGGCTAGAAAAGTTTTCTTTCAACAAGGTGAGAAGCAGCACTGCCCTAAATCAGCATCTGGAATTAGCTTCAGTTGTATGTAAACATCAGCAGTCACTATTTTCCCCTTGCACAACAGTTAGAGGTCTGTTCATGGAAAAATAAGTACACATTTCAAATAAAACCCCCACATACCTGACATTTCTGTACAAACCTTAACACCTGTTGACTATGAAAGAACTATTTTAAAATAATGCAACCACATACAGAAAGCTATCCAGAAGCCCATAACTTCATAAAATGATAACGTAACTGGATGAAAATATATTACTAACTCTACTAATTGCCTAAACTCAGCCTAAACTTTAAGAATGTTTCTACAGAAAGCAGGGACTTAGGATTCAAAAATCAGTGGCACAGTATACTACTAAATCAAAATAACCTATTGGACTGAACCAAACAGTAAAAATCTTCTGTGATTTGCACAGCTGCCACCTTAACAAAAGGAACAGGACAGCTCTATTAAATAGCAGCCTCTTGTTTCAAATACTGTGAATCTTCTCAAATGCAGTTTTTCTGTCTAGCACAATGTCCTCTTAATATTACTTCTCCATTTACAAGTAGAGAGGTCCCTTGATTATTTCAATAGTCACTACAGACACAAAGAAGTATACTTTTATCAATAAACTGGTAACATACAACTGAGAGATACAGGGGCTTAGCATGTCTGGGGGAGGTAAGGGCAATACAAAATCACCACAAAGGAGTCTAAAGGGAGAGCAGAAATAACCAGCCTGCAGACAGCCCAGACCATGCACTTGTTCGATCAATACCCACTCAAAAATGCCTCTTCCTTAAAACACCTCTTTCCCTAAAGGCCCTCTATTGTGTGAGGAGTGCATGAAAGAAATGTGATTGGAAGTGCATTCATTGCATGACCAAAAAAGTACTACTCAGCAGTAACAGGACAAAATCCTAGGAAATTAAGCCACCAACTGACATGTACCTGCAGTACTAACCCTGCCCTAAACGTGACCCTTGCTTCCTGGAGATTTTATATTTTGGTGGCACATACAAGGTCACACAAAGAGGAGAATACGTAGCTAGTGGCAATAAAACACCTCCCTAAATAGGTTAGTGCCCCATTTGGGGCCAAAGTTTGAATGCTACTGGTAGAAAGGATTCTGGAAAACAAGAAAGAGAAATTTAAAAAAAAAAAAAAAAAAAAAGGGGGGCGGGGGGCAGGAGGGCAGGCTTTACAACAAAGGAACAGCTGTACTGAGCAAGACCTAAAGATCCATGCCCATTCAAATACCCTCTAACAGCAACCAATAATAGATACCGACCAAAGCGTGTAAGAACACAATAAATATATAGTAATACCTCCCCAGAATACTCCCTAAGCCCCCAACAGTTTGCAGAAGCAGGATTTCCTGAAGTAGAATAGGTATTTGCATTTGATGATTCTTCATCCATGAAACAGCAGTTTCCCTCTGCACTGATGTAATGTTTAGCCTCCTTAAGTTCCTGAGGCAAGAAATTCTATAGCTTAATTACGTGTTCTGTGGAGAACCACCTCCTTTTGTCTGTTTTCAATTCATCAGCTGCTAGTTTCATTAGATACCTCTTAGCGTGTGTGCACTAAAAAAAGACAGTGAATAAACACTCCCTATTTATGTCCTGTTGGCTGCTGAACACTTTACAGGATTCTGTCATGGTGCTTTCTGGCCACCATTTCTACCCTAATGAATTCATGCTGCTCGTCTTACAGCAACTGTTTCATATTTGCTCTTCCTTAAAACTACGGTTTTTGAGAAAATGACAGGGTTAGGGGTGAGTGGGGCAGAACTATATCAAATAATCAAATTATTTTTTTTAATAGTGTAATCATTATTCTCCCTTTCTTTCCTAACTATTTCCAGTGGCAATAGTCAGCTTTGAGCTCATCTTTTGAGATGCAAAGGTAAGCTTGCTCCTCCCCACCTTCAAATACACCACTTGAAGCTATTTAAGGGAAATTTCATCTGCCATTTAAACGTCCAGTTGCTGAGCACTGTCAAACCCTTGTGCAATGCTGGGGTCTGCCTTTGCATCTACCACCCATCCGTAAAGTCTGTGAGCTCACTTTTCTTCTATATCCTTTATGAACTTGAACATTCTCCATTAACATAACCGTAGAGAATTATTACCCAGGACCCCTCTCTACCCCATTTACTCCAATTTTCCATTTCTTATATTTTAGTCATTAATTTCACCACATAAAGTCCTTTTCCCCTACCCTATTGCTGCTTAGTTTCTTCAAAATGCTTTGGTGGGGGCCCTTGTCAAATGCCCTTTGGAAATCCAAGTAAACTATTTCTGTCAGATATTACTTATTCACATGCTTGCCTTCAAAAAACCTCCAGTGAGTTTGCAAACCATGACATCTCTTCATAGCAGGCTCTTAACTATTCTTCAATATATCATGTTTATCCATGTTGTTGTCCTTATTATTTTGACTGATTTACTTAGTACAGTTGTCTGTAGTTCCCCAGATCTCTCCTGAAGACTTTTTTTTTAAAAATAAAATCAGTGTCACATGCAGTTTAAGACATTACAGATCATACATAAGTAAATTTATATCTTAACTAGATGTTGTACTTGTTGCTTACTGTCTACAGTGCAATGATCCTTGCTTGCTTGCTGTTTTCCAAGTGCACATGCAAGCCTCTCTAAAGAGATGTGAGCATTGGCTTTTTTTTCCTTAGAAGGTTTAAGCAGTATCTTTGGGAAGATCAGTACATGATAAAGATTTACTGTAACAGTAATAATACAAACATTTAGTTATATCAAAAGAACTCTCTTAGCCTTCAGTCTGTAAATGATAGTTCCATAAATATGTGTTCCTGTGCAGCAGTAGCCACAACCATTTAATAGCTGTCCTAATTACCAGAAAACACAAATGAGCTTGCAAAAACACAGTTATTCATTTGCAAATGAGATACTGTTCAAAGGGAAGTATAACTTTTAATGTCTTGCTAGAAGACTGGAATTGAGAACTTCTACAGAAATTACAAACACCAACCAGGCAACTTGAGAGAAGGACTAAACCAAGTTCACCCATTTTTTTCTTTGGCATAGTGTTGACTTTCATCTTATTTTCTATTTATAAGTCCAAAGACAAAGAGTTGAAAATGAATGAGTCCTATCTTACTAAACTGATCAGGTGCCTTTCTGTGATGCAAACTCAAATGCTAGGTTTCATTGTGACCATATTTCTACTGGTAATCTTTTAAACCTAAGAGTGTGTTTAAATCCATATGCAATTGTTTCAGCTCCTTTTTCACCTCTGTATTTTGTATTAGTCTAATGGAAGTTTGTAGTTCTAACACTAACAGAACAACAGCATGGATTCATCAATTCAGTACGTTTAGTCAAATGTAGGGAGAAAAACAAAACAATACCTTATCACCATTGGTAAAGAGACCATTGGAGCAAGTGTGGCATTCACATTATAAGTTTATCACAGATGTTGAAAAAACACCTTTCCAAATATAAGATTAAAACATTTCTTTGACTCTGGTGCTGCTCATTCTTCCAGGCAGCAGAGAAGTTAACAGTACCCAACTCCTTGCCACTGCTGCCATGGGGGTGGCTAGAGGACACAATGGACAATAAAGCCATACACACACTTCATATTAATAGCAGAAAGCAAAGAAACCCAAGAGAACAATGCAGTTGCAGAGTTATCTCCCTTCTTCCCAACTTGTCATAAGCAAGTTGGTAGAAACAACAACAAAAACGTGGCTGCCAAAACAAACAAAATGAAATATTCTGCCTTTCAACACCTGTGTTTTGTTTCATTTCAACTACCACACTGTTGTGGCCCTCTTAAATCCTTTCATGAAAATCACAGAACAGCTGAAGTTGGAAGGGACTTCTGGAGGTCATCTACTCCAATCCCCCTGCTCAAAGCCATGTCAACAGCAGCAAGTTGCACAGGGCTGTGTCCAGCTGGGTTCTGAGTTATCGCCAAGGATGCAGACTCCACAACTTTCCTGGACCACCTGTTCCAGAGTTCCACCACCCTTACAATAAGAAACCCCCCATTTTATTCTTATGTTTAAATGGAATTTCCTGTATCACAATTTGTGCCCATTGCCTCTTGTCCTGTCACTGGATACTACCGAGAGGAGCCTGGCTCTGTCCTCTTTATTCCACATCATCATGTATTTATACACGTAAGAACCCCCTGAACCTTCCTTCTCTTCTCCAGGCTAAGCAGCCACAGCTCTCTCAGGCTTTCCTCATAGGAGAGATGCTCCAGGCCCTTAGCCATCTTAGTGGCCCTTTGTTGGACTGTCTCCGCTATGTCCATGACTCACTTATACTGGGGAGCCCAGAAGCGGACACAGCACTCCTGGTGTGGCCTCACCAGTGCTAAGTAGAGCAGAAGGATCACCTCCTTGACCTGCTGGTAACTCTTTTCCTAATGCATCCAGGACACCACCGGCCTTCTTTGCTGTGAGGGCACATAGCTGGCTCATGTAAATCTTTTCTACCAGGACCCCCTGGTCCTTTTCTGCCAAGATGCTTTCTGGCTAGGTGGCCCTCAGTGTGTACTGGTGCCTGGGGTTGTTTCTCCCCAGGGGTAGGACTTGGCATTTCCACTTACTGAACTTCATGAGGCTCCTGTCAGCCAATTCATCTGATCTGCCAAGGCTTCTCTGGATGGCAGCACAACACTCCAGTCTATCAACCACTCCTCACAGTTTTGTATCCTCTGCAAACCTAATGGGGGTGCACCTCCGTGTGACCACCTAGGTCAATAAGGAAGGAGTTAAACAGGACTGGCCCTGGTATCGAGCCCTGCGGTACATCAACAGACTGGCCTTCAGCTGGACTTTGTGCCACTGATGACAACCCTTTGAGCCTGGCAGTTCAGCCAGTTCCCAGTCACTCTCACTATTCACATACCTGGTGTGTACTTTATCGCTTTGTCTGTGAGGATGATATTGGGAGACCATGCTGAAAGCCTTACTAAAGTCAAGATAAACAACATCCACTGCTCTGCTCTCATCCACTGAGCCAGTCATCACAGAAGGTGGTTAAGCATGATTTCTCCTTCATAAATCCATACTATACTGACAGCTCACAATCAGCTTCTAGTCTTTCATATTTGGAAATTATTCTAGCTGCTGTTCTTCATCTTTTCCAGTCTAAGCATTTTTTTTTCTGATGTATACAATACACATTAATAGTTGCACATCTACTAATTGGGATGTCCTCAAAACAACTAACACTCTCATGGCACTGCTTAACAAACTACTTATTCCAGCCAGGCACTGAAATAACAATGCTTCTTTTTTGTCCACAAATGTATCTAAACTAATAGCAATGTTGTTGCAGCTGTAATAGCCTAATGATCTCAGAGCAGCAAGGAAAACACCCTCCTCCCTGCCCCCAAATACACTCACTGTTGGGAAAATACAAGTTTACCAGACATACCATTCAACCCTCATGCCTGTAAGAATTTTTCTCTCCTTTAAACTGAGCATTTTGTTAATGGCATACTTTCTACACACCTAGTATAATTCTCATATTTTGTAAGGCTTTTGACAGAAGTAGCTCCTTTTCTCAGATTTCCTGGCCTCCCTGAAACAGACATCAGGAATTTCAGGGAGCATCTCCACATGTTTTTTCCTTAACTTTTTTCACCTTCTCTCTTCCTTTCAGAAGTGCAGTGAAAACATATCAGACCCCAAACTATGCTAAGAAAAGGCCCATGCTTTTCGGGGAAGAAAGAATGCACAGCACCAAACCCTTTGCATTCAAGCAATGGTGTACCTAGAAGGTAAGCATCCTTTCAACCTCCACTAAAACTAAAAATGCATCAAAAAATTTTGGCTCGTAAAGAAGCAATGCAGTTTTCCTAAATTCTGTGCAGTTCTAAACATTTCCAGGTAGTAGATAATCCAGTAGCTGGTTTGGCTAAACGGTAGCTCAGCTCTGTAAGTCTTACAGTAATGGCAGGCTACAGTTGTGGTTTTACACTGTATTATACATCCAACTAAGTGTTTCAAACACATGCTGTGGCATTAAACCGAACTGGAAGAGCAGATTACAACATGAATCTGTATTCTTTTGCCAATTTAGTGACGTACTGCCAAAAAAGGGTCCATTTTAAAAGCCTTGTTGTACATTTGGCCAGAACACATCTGCTGTTGTTCCGACAGACCAAGCATGATCATCTGACAACAGTTTCTGGGGTACTAATGCTCTCTGCAGCCAAGTGGTTGACTAAAATATTTTAAACAAATTTGGACATACTCCCAATCAGATTATAACAATTTCCAGGCAGCTGAAGCCCTGGGCCAACATTAGTTGACAGCATCCATTTAAACACTCTTTCACACTTGTGCAAAGTTAAATCAACTTGGCACTCTCTCTGGTAGGCAATTGTCTCCTTAAAGTATGAGCACTATTCATCCAAGTGAATTGCTGCATTAAGGGGACAGTTGGCTGGCATGGGGAGGACGGGACTGATTGACAATGCCTTAGTCACAAAGAAGTTGCAGCAAGAGTTTCTAAAAACCAAAAAGCAGTTAAAACCATGAATAGATGAAGCTAGCTGAAGACGACAAAAGTACAGGATGTTTCCAGGAAGATGCTGGTAGTTCAATAAGCTTCCGAACTATGACTAATCTTAAAACAGTTCTTGTGTCTTGTTTTGTAAATTTAGCACCTCAAGTGTTTCAGAGAATTTCAGTTTTCTACTTAACCCCTTAACACTAGCTAAATATTGCAGCAGCAGTTATTTGCAGAGGGGTTTATGCAGAACTATGTATGCTAAATGACTAAGAGCTCTGTGGATCTGCATTCTTCCCAGGGAGAGGATTTTATTTCACATGTGAATTGTTAATAAAAAAACACAGAGCAGCATTTAAGGACTCATGCTCAAGTATTCTAAGGAGATTACAATGTTCCAGCCCCCCTTCCCTTTGTGAAACTTCAAAAGAGAAAATACAAGCAAGCCATACAGTGCTTAGGTCAAAAATCATCAGACTGCTGAATTAATTCATGATCCCAACAGATACCAGAAGCACTGAAAGAAAAACTTGATATGCAAGAGTGACAAACGATACATTTTACAAGAAGCGTAGCAGAGTGTTACATAAGTAATCACTCTGAGTTCATTTTTCAAATACTATTTCTCCATCGTTTGTGTACACAATACAGTTACCATTGTGTAAAGCCTAAGAAAAAGATACCAAAGGCGCTACTGCCTACTGTGGAAGTCAGTGGGATTACTCCGGATACCACCAGCAAACACACGGGACAACATGCCGTCCAACTTTTGGTGTAAATGAATTACCATCTTCCCACCTCAGCAAGACTACAGAAAGCCACTCAGGACACCAGCCTGATACTGAAAATACAAACTAAGTCCCTCAAATCCCATAGAACTTGTCATATAAAGCCTATTAAATTTAAACAGTACATGGATCCCTTTCAGCTACTTAAGGATAAACTGCTTGAACATTTGCTAACAGTTTAGAAAGCGTTTGAGTTTTCTTGTGATAATTCTTATGCCACATAGACAAAAGAGTTCATAAACAGATTCTATTCTGTAAAATATCTGTAGTCAAAAATAAGTGACATTTTATTCACTGCTCAATGAAGTGAATTAGTATAACTATACTATCTAACTGGAAAAAGGAAAAAGTCTTTGATTCAACTGCTAAATTAACCTAGCTGTTTGAGCAAACAGATCCAATTCCATTGCCTGTAAAGGCAGGCAACACTTCTTTGTCTTCGTTTTATACTTTAATGAAGTCTACTTCAATAGATTTGCCCTCCACTTATCCCAGAGTACAATTTGGTCCCTTTGTGTGAAGCTAATACAGCTCTCCCTGAAGCCAAGGGGAATTTTGCACTTGACTTCAGTGTGAAAAAGGATCAAGTCCTAGAATAGCAATGCTAAAATATCTGTGATAAAAACAGGTTCAGATTTTCCACTTCCTAATTAGCTAAAAAAATATAATTAAAAAATATATATATACACACACAAAAAACTGATTCGATGAAACAAACAAATAAAAAATAAGGGGGAGTGGTGGTGGGGGGGGGGAGTCTCATTTCCATTTCAGTATAAAGCAAGTGAAAAGTTGCCTTACATGGCAATGTTTTCAAAAAGAGAATAAAAACCCTTTCAAATATTCTGACTGTAAAACTGTATTATCTAATGCATCTGCCTCATCTTTTCAGTTTCAAAGGAACTGGGGCGGGGGGGGAGTAACAATCCCTCAAGTCTAGGAAATACTTTAAGAGAAGAAACAGCTTAATGGCATGGTTTCCAAACTGTAGAAATCATGTAGCAATAACACTTACAAACTTTTAAATTCTCTATCAGTGCTGTTAGGGTTTCAAGAACATCTTACACTGTGATCAGTCCCCCAGCTCGAAAGTTTTGGCAGATTGCTCTGTCAGCCTGAATATAATTTGATTCTGTCACCCAAATTACCTGCTTACCTAGCTATACTATACTACATATAATGCAGTAAACAATGTTTACTTCTAAGTATGTGTATAACAGCAAAAATAAAATAGAACAGACCCTCACAGCCCAATTAAGTCTTAGGCTGATGGACCACATGCCATGTTATAATGGAAAGTTATCCTTCTGATGGCAGTTTTTAAATATTTAAAGTGGAGAAAGAAATCTTCTTTAAAATTGTAACATCACTTTATATTATCAATTTATATTAAGACCCAAACTTAGTGTTAGGATAATGTATATTAAATTAAAAAATTATTCAAACAATGTTGTTAGCCACCAAAATTTTAGACAAATTCAAATCACCAAACTGGCAGAGCTCATTCATAACCACCTGGAATCAGAATTTGAACACCTAAATACCTAAAGTAACATAAGCTGTTACAAGTGTAGAGGATCCCACCCCCCACCCCCCAATTATTACTTAGATATTGATTCACTAGAATCTGAGAAACATTTAGGGAAGATAAGGTTAAAAGACAGGAGTGATTTTTGTTCGTGTTTTCAAAGAAAAAAAAAAACTTGGAAGTATGAGACCTATTCATTCTAACACCTTAGAGATTTTCGTGACGAAAATTAATTAACAATCAAAGCTAATGTTCCCTTTTGTAAATAAATCCATCAGATTTAAAACAAAATGTGTTTTGCATTTAGAATTATTGCCTTCTATATCCTTATCTAAAAGGCAACATATTAACTTGTATCTTAAAATGCAATGCTGGTTATTTATACAAATTTCAATCAGAATTTCCATTCAAATGCTACTGAACACAAGTTAGGAAGAAAAAAAAAAATGTCCTGCATATAAATTAGGCTTTCATTGCTTAAACAATTATATATATAACTTAAAAGAATTATTATGATACCTTATTATTACATTAAATATACATGCAGAAAATCCAAGCCCCTGGCAAAAAGCTAACAAGATTAGTGTAAACCTAACATATAGTTAAGAGTCAGTGTTTTTTACTGACCAATAAGACTCAACCTCTTTCTTTGGGAAAAGAACAAAGCAGCACAAGTGTAAAACTAAGTTAAAATAATAATTTAAAATAACCATATAAAATCAAGGTGTTGTGCTTGTTAATGTAAGTCACTTTGTATTAACTTGGCTATGGTTTCACCATGTATACACAAAATTTAAATAGTATTCTGAAACTAAATCAGACCTAAGCTACGGGGGGGAGGTAATCAAAGAGCCCTAGATTTAATAACCTATGCAAATTAACGCCAGAATATTTAAATACACCTACTTTGTATGAATAAGTCAAACGTTTCCAGGGAAATAATTTTTCATCTATAAACTCTCACTTGTCTCATTTTACATACATCGTGATAGACTGAATCAATCAGTTCTACAGGTTTCTACAGCATACAAGTTAAGAATTATTTCCTAAAATGAAAAAGATTGATATCTTTAACAAATTACATAATGTATGTAATTATTCAGCAAGCTATTTTGAAAGCTTATCACTTTAAATAACCTCAACCACTATGATTTATGAATTATGTTTAACTGTATAGCTACACTTAAAATACAGTACAGAACTGTACTTGAAAGTAAAAAAAAGTATCCATATTACTATTGCATGTTAGCTTCTAAAGCCATATACAAGTCAGCATTTAATTTTTGTGTCTTCAGAAGTTGAGAATTTTGTACTTGCATTTTGCTCACTCATTTGAAAACCACAGAACTAAAAAACCCCAAACAATACAAACAAACCCCAAACCCCCAAAACCCCAAACCAACACCACCACCCCCCATAACCCTTTTTTTCCACCCCCTACAGAATATTAATACAATACTTACTTTTCAGGCTTGGAAAAAGTGTGGCTGCTGAGAAAAGGAATTTTACTCAGGAAAATTTCCCCAACTGACTACTGGTAACAGCTCAAGAATTATCCTGGTTTTCTCTTCTCTTTCCTTCATGGGTAATTGTTTTCAAAAGAAATAGTATGCTTTATGCTTCAGGTGTTCCTGAATAGAGTATTTAACTTTACTATGAAAACAGAATTAAACATGGGTGTCCACAATGAGACTAGTATACTCTTTTTCTCTCTCCAATGCATGTTTTTCAGTCAGGTATGGATGAGGTGATCTGGCCAATACTATTACAACCTTTAATAGTCCTTCAAACAAATATTTAACATCAGTATCAGTTAAACAAACTCCTCCCTCTCTTTGCTTTCACGACTTTGTCATTCTATTAATGCATCTTCTACCTAGAACTTATGGCAGAGGGGAACCCAAAAAACAAAACCAAAGAACATACTTCGGCAAAAATCGCAAATATCACATGCCTCAGAAACCAGAGTGCACACTTATATTTTAAGATATTACTGCTGGAAAGAAAACCTGAATACTTTTTATTTAAAACAGGCAGAATCAGAACTACCATCTGTTGCTGAAAGAACCTATTCTGAAATTTTCCCTTTAACTAAACTTCCAAAACCTTTTGTTTGAGACATTAAGAATTTCTCCTGAATTGAGGGGAAAAAGAATTAAAAAAAGAGAGAGAGATTTGCCTAGATGGACTTCTGGTCCGATCCATGACAGCTGTTCTTTCAGTAGGCTTTACTTAATAAACATGTGCATCAAAGAGGAGAAGCACTGTTAAGATTTAGAATAAAAAAAAAAAACAAAAACAAACAAGAAAACCACAAGTCTTCTATCTCCATGCAGTACAGGACAGCCTTCTCACAAGAATGATACACAACTTCACCTGGGTTAGTCATCATGCAAAGTAGAGAACGGTCTTTGCCCTATGGATCTTATCTAAGCCTTGCATGAATTTGCATTAGGAAGAAGAAAAAAATAATAATCCATATTTTCAGGTTCACTTGTCACTAAAGTATTGCAAGATTTCCTATTAAGAGAAATTACCCACAAGTGCATAAGATGCACTATTACATATGTATGCAGCTTCACAACAGCACCAAAATAAGTTCACATCTCTAAGGAAATGTGGAGCACTTCAACTAAACGACTGGAATCAGAGCTAGTCACAAATACTAAATACTATCTATCAACAAAACCACCAGAAGTAGCAAAATATTCTGCTGGTACATTCTGTTTTCAGCACAAGAAGTTATGGGAAAGGGGATACAAAACACTTACTTATCACCATAAGCTTTCCTCCCATTTCATCTCACTCTCACCTAGTCCTCACATGAATATAAATGCCACGTCTCAACTGATTTTTTAAAATGTGAAGTTTGCTATTAGGTTTGGTGCAGACTTTTTAATTTTTAAGATGTTTGGAGACCACTGTTTTATACAAATTTCAGACCTACATGTCACACTTAATTCTCTCTTACTCACAGACTAACCTGGTTAAACTTGTAACTGAGAGACTACAAATTTTGCCTGTTAATATACTTCTGAAGACCTCTGTTTGGAAATCAGGTTTTAATCTCAAACTGCAGACATTGAGAAAAACAGTATCAGGATCAAGACAAAGAAAGGAGATATAAGAGAACTGAAAAAATAACTTGGAAGATGTCCTGCTAAACTTACTGATTTGTTTTAAACACTTTACAATGAAATACAGAACTTTCGTATTTATGTTCAGATTTCTTTCCTCAACCACAGCTCTTCATTAATGTTTTCTTTCCCACAGTTTGGCGAACGTGGGATAAATGTATAGTTTGAAAACAAGAATATTTTCTAGACATCAATTCTATCTTCATTTTTCAGTGGAGCATGCTTTGACCAAAACCTTAACAGTGTTGCTCATCTTTGAGGCACGTGTTCATTAAACTAAGCCTACTGAAAGACCAGCTGTTATGAATCAGAGCAATATAGTCCATCTAGTCCAAATACCTTTGAGTCAGACCAGAGGGTCACCACTGGTCCTCACCGTCTGAGATACTGGGCAATACTGGATGCTCAGGAAGGAAGCCTAAGAACCAGGAAAGCCTGTGGCTGTGCTATCCTTGGCACAGTCTTTTAGCTTCTGGACTTTGGGGTACTGTTGCTGGCAAAATAGAGTATTTATGTTGAATAAGCTAAGCTGGTAAAAACCAACCAGAAACAGGAAGAGTATAGAAAGGAAGAGCAAGATATACAGAAGGACTTCGGAGGGGTTTTTTTGATTCTTCTGTGGTTACAAGTGTTGGTCACAATTTTAGGTTCCAATAAAACGTTCTTGAAAAGCAAAAAGATACACATAACAACTCAGACCTGTTTGTCTTTTGTCACATTTTAAGCATAAATATTAATTTTGTTATCTAACCATAGTTAAAGTAACTTATTAAAACTAGATTGTTCGCTATTAATTTGTTTTAAGTCTACTTTTCCTGGCTGACTGCCAAAACAGTTATAATGCTATACAATTGCAATACACAAGAGATTCATAGTACCCTCTAATTACTCTTTAAATACCTCACACAAGCACTGCCCTTTCTTACAATCATGAGGGCATTAACTACAGTTGAAAATTTCAAAACCTTTAGCCCAGATACTGTATTTTTCTTTCTGAAGCTGAACTTTACATGCACCATCAAAAAGCTTGCCTGAACTATGGGCAAACATTTGGAACAGGACTGAACATGAACACCGTCCTCCACTCCGACCCTTCTTTTGCCACGGGGCCATCAGTCCTGGTAAGCGTACCTGAGACCTGACTGCATTTATGCTCCGTCATTCACACCATTAATAAAACACTATTACTGTCTCAGTTTTGCAAGATTAGAAGGCGCTTTGGGCATGTGCAAACAAAGGAAATTAACCCCATTGAACCAAAGTCTTCCAATACGAATACTGACTTTAATGTCTGATTAATGCCACAAAATGCTCCTGAAAGTTTCCCCAAAACAAAGTTAAAGGCCCTGATCTACAAAGATT
The DNA here is from genome assembly GCF_929443795.1 of Astur gentilis. Classification (NCBI taxonomy): domain Eukaryota; kingdom Metazoa; phylum Chordata; class Aves; order Accipitriformes; family Accipitridae; genus Astur; species Astur gentilis. Next base: position 2,245,137 of record NC_064881.1, on the reverse strand, counting down.
TACTTATGTGGGTGTGTTTACTCAACTTTGCTGTCGATGGAAGTAAATGAAGTTATTCACTTTTGTAAGCCTGGTCTAGCTGATCCTAAAATCTGAACTGAAGGGGTGGCTCAACACTTCTGAAGAATCATTTATTTCTCCCAGACTTCTCTAGACTTTTGGTCTGAAGACAGCCATAGAAACAAGTATCTAACCCTAGAATTTTTTCATCCCCCTGAAGTACCAATTTGAAAGACAAATTATTTGAAGTTCAGCAGCACTATCAGAATTTAAAAATTACGTAAACATTTAAGATGTAGATGTAGTCAATATAGACACTTATTAGAGTCTCATATGACACTATGATAATAGTATTTGCCTTCCAAAAATACAAAGATAAAATACAGCTAGGTTAGCAAAAAAAGTTATCCAATTTCCTATGCAACATCTTAGAGTACTCAAGAAGCTGAAATACAGATGATACCAGTCTGAGGTTTTAGTGGTCATTACTTCCTTGGCACTCTCTGACCATACCCTGTAACATTACCTAACACTACAGTCAAGAAAAATTGAAACAAAACCCCAGCCTCGGCCACAACAGTCAATGCAGCCTTGGATCTGCTTACTGATGATCCCTATGGCAGTATCCTGCTGGGCTGTGGGGCTCGGATACAAGCCAGGGCTAGCAGTCCTTGCAGGAGACCCTCAGCTCAAGGGCTCATTTCAGCTGAGCATGACTTTGATCCACTGACTTTTGGGACATGGCGTGAAATCTGGTGCTTTGTGCAGGTGTCCACCCAAAGCGACAATAGAAAGAGTATTTCCCATCCTATTTCCAGTTATCCTTTACATTTTTAAAGAATACGTGTTTAAAGGGAACAAAACTCATGCATAAGTAATAATGTTTACTTACTTCATTTCTAGCATTAACGTTACTATCATCTGGATCTCTGATCCTGCAATCAGCCATGCACGTTAACTTCACCTAAGGGTGCAGTCCCCCTCATTTCAATAACTTGCTTCAGTGCCAGCTTCTGCTTTGATGCACTGGCACTATTAAGGACAAACCCCCATAGGTGGAAATGGCAGTAAGAATGACCTCTTAAAACCTAAAATTAAACTTTGTCCTACAGTTAGTTGACAGCATCTTTTCAATATGACTTTTTCCCTACTAAATTCAGCACACACATGGGAATTTGTCCAGGTTTGCCTTCAAAACCTGGCAATTGATAATACAATCTGGAACCCTACAACTCCAAGTCATTGGTTTGAATGCAGCCAGGGACTGTAGTGATTGAAAGAAGTTACCATATGGCAACCGTAAAGCAGTCTGTACTAAAAAAAAAAAGTAGCGGCTGCCATATCATAAAATCCATCACTACAAAACAGCATCCTATTGGCATTCTCAAGGAGAACAAAAAGGAAATAAATACCAAGAATGAGCTATTTACTTTTATTTGAAGGTGGTTCCTCCAGGACAAAACCTAAACCATTCTGTTACAGTAGTTTGAGAAACTACATTTCTCCCTCACTAATCAATCTTATCCATCAACTAGCAGAGAACTTCCAGCACTAGAAGCCTGAAACCTTTCATGAGGGCTTCACAGAAACCACAGACTGTGTATGTATGCACGGAAGCTGTCCTATCTGAAAAAGCCTGCTTGATGTGATGCAGCAGAATAAGGACGCGTTCCTAAAGTAGTCTTCGTGTTAATGCTGACACCAATTTTTAAATTAACATCAAGGTAGCTTACTCAAACTGTGATCAAAGTATGAGGCAAAACCGTTGGATCCAAGTAGGGAATACAGATGAAAGAACATATTTCTTTTAACTAACAGTTTCAACACAAGGACTTATCTATTGAAAATATAGAGCTTTTGTCCACAGACAGCACATATTGAAAAGTAAAACCATGCGGCAACTTTGTTCATAAAGTAAACTTTGACCACATAAACTGACATGTGCCACACCGCAGACTTTCACATCACTGTCACATGACAGCCATCATTTATCGGAGTGAACAGAGTGCCAATTTCATTCTTTGGGAGCTGCAGAAAGAATGCAAAGCTCAAAATAAGACTATTCCTCTACACCTCTGCAGAAGTGTAGTTCTCTGCTCTGCTCCATGAATGCTGATAAAAAAACCTAAATTGTGAACTGCAGTTTTTCAGTAATTGTTACACAGTATGCAGCACACCAAGGATTTATTAAGTATTTTTCCAGCGATTTCAAGTAACGTAGCAATTTAAACATACTTTCAATTCCGTTCATTTGTTTCATAGCCAAAGAACTGTTGTTAGGCAATAAATATTCCCCTGGAAATCTCCTTTATAATATGAAATACAGATTAAAGCTACCTTGGTCTCACTACTCTCATTCCAAACTAAGTTCTTCAGATTTCAAAGAGCGGTACTGGGGTCCAGATATTAAAAAATTACTGAAAACTGGATGAGTAGCTCTGCAAGCAGCAAAACCAGTGGGGGCCCATTTCCTGCCTCGATTTCCAGCTTGAGATAAGTGTTGATGTGAATTCTCTGGTGTGCAGATTAAGAGGTCTCTTCTACCTGGCTTCCCTACTTTCACAAATTTTGTAGAAATTGCTCACCTGGGAGACCCCTGCTGCCAAATCTGTTTGATATCGGCTAAGAGCCAGAAGAGTTATTAGAGGGACTGATGGCACACAGATACTGCAGTTGCATTTGGGCTGCCCCTCCTGAGGAAATAAAGCTAACGAAACCCATGGAATAATTACTGGCAATTGCTGCTACTAACTACTGTCACCCTTTCACATACCTGGTGTATCACTGGATCTTTTTCTTCAATATTCAGCCCAGTGCCAGTGCTTCAATCTCCTTCTGTTTCCATCACAGATGCTATCTTGTCCCGAAATTAACTGCGACACCCTGGCTGTGCAAAACACACCCATAGCATCTGCTCTATTCTCATGTTCAGCAGGAATTTAGTTTAGCTCCTATAGCTAAATTTACAGACACGCACCAGAAACACGAGCAGAAGTGCAAGGTTTCGTTGTTTGGAAAGGAACAGTTCTTGCATCTACGAAGCCTGCAGGAACATACAGTTATGGCAAAACTGTACTACCTACTACTGACAGAGATACTGCAAGTGTAACTGACAAGGCAATTTTATTAGAAATCCCTCTCTAAGGGCTTACTTTCCAAAAATGAAAGAAAAAGACTCTGAGGTAAGCTTTCGTATCTTGCTTCCCTGACTAAAGGTCAATTTTGCTTGCAAAATTTGCCCGAAATTTCCTTCAGCTGTCTATTAATTACGAAGAGAAAGACTATACACCTTCCTGGGCAACATGCTCCAAGTTTTAAACCGGTTTTGGTTCACTCTGCCAGTTTAAGTAAATCCAAGCCTCTGTTTTTTTTCAATTAGTGACCAGCCTCCGCTTAGGGTCAAATCCAGCAGGTACACCTGAATACACCTTCTTAACAATCATGAGGTTCGGAAATATTTATAACCTGGTTTTCCCAATGCAAAGCGGCCTGTACCCACACGCACGCCAGACATCTGGAACGGACCATTCCGAAACGAACGCAATAAACCCGTGTATTTGTAGTGCTGTATCATGGAGAAGACGATGTGCTAGCCCTTGGCCTGAGGGACGCGTGTGCACAACTTTCCGCACAGCAAGGCTGCGGGTCCACACGGTGCAGAAAGTTACGTGCAGCCTCCGCAGGCACGGGGGCCTGTGTGTGCCCAATACGGTTGCTTTAACTTGTAAGGAAGGTGAGGAGCCTTGATAAAGTGTTATGATTGAACATTTAAATTAAAGACTCGGAAATTTAAAGCATTTGTGTTCCTGTTCAATGCAGGGATACGAACCAGAACAGTCAGAATAAAGAATAAAAAATAAAAAAAAATTTAAAAAGACGGTAATTCCACGCAGGCCAAGCTACAGGCGACTCGCAACTCGGTTTCCTGAATTTCGCCTTTTTACACCCTCCGGCCCCGGCCGGCTGTTCCAAGCGGTGCCGGCGCTCGGCTGCCCGCGCCCGGGAGCCGAGCGGGGACCAGCTCACGCCGAGCACCAACGCGGGCGGTGGACGCCACCACCGGGCAACGAGCAGCCGCCCCGCGATCGCGGCAGCCCGGCGGGAGGGAGCGGCGGAGGGGAGCCCAGCGGAGAGCGGCGGGAGGGGCGCAGACGGAGGCCTCCCCTCGCCAACTTACTTCCCCTCCGCCCGCCCCCCGCAGCCGGCCCAGCCCCGGGCGGCGTGGAACCCCGCGGCTCGCTCTCACCCGCCCGCCCGCCCGCCGCCGCCCGACCCCTCGGCCCCGCGGGCGGGGGCTGGGGCCCGGAAGAAAGTTGCTGAGGAACTTTTTCTAGAGGAAGGGGCCGGGGGTGAGGGACGCCCCCGCCCCGGGGCGCGGCGCCGGGGCCGCCCGGCGGGAAGAGGCCGGGGGCGGGCGAGCGGGCGGGCGGCCGGGGCCTAGCGCCTCGGCGGGCGCCGCCGCCGCCGCCATCGCGGCCGCCTACTCCCGCGGGGCGGGGGAGCGGGGACGCGGCCGGGTCCTCACCTGCCTCTCCTCGGCGTGGCGGGTGGGAGAAGGAGGAGGAGGGGGGGGGGGAGGGAAGGAAGCGGGGCCCCCCCCGCTCCTCCCGGAGCCACGGCGACCCGGGGAGGGAAGGGGGGGAGGAGGGGAAGGGTAGGCGGGACGAGGAGCAGGAGGAGGGAGCCGGGCGCTCCGGTGCGTGCGGGGAGCCGGAGCCTCGCTGCGGGAGGAGGAGGAGACTCCCCGCCCCTCCGGCCGGGCTCTCCGGCGGGCACCGCGGCCCCTCCTCCGCGGCGCGCTTCCCCCCGCCCCCGCGGCCGCCCCATGCGCGCGGGGCCAGGCTCGCCGCGCCTCGCGGCCGGGGCATCGTCTCCACGCCCGAGTCGGAGGCCGCGGGGAGGAGCCGGGCGGCCCCCGCGGAGCCGGGCTGGCGGCGGCGGCGGCCTCGGCCCCCTCCACCGCGCCGCTGTGCGCGGAGCGGCCGCCCCCCCTGCGGGGCCGCGGGGCGGAGGCGGCGGGGAGGGAGCCGGGGCTCGGCTTGCCCTGCGCTGCGCTGCGCTGCGCTGCCCCGCGGCTCGGCCGAAGACAGCCGCCTCCCCCTGCCCTTAGCTGCTCGGACGGGGCACGGGGTTGGGTCGCGGGACCCTTGTCGGGGTAAACGCGGGGAGGGGGAGCGGGGGGCGGCTGAGCCGCTGAGCTGCTTCCACCGCGTCCCGACGTGTCGGACGGGTGAGCTCGCCAAGCCTCTCTCGACGGAGAAGCTGAACCTGAACGATTTCGGCCGCGGAGCCCTTCGTCGCGGCGTGGGAAAGGCGAGCAAAAATAACTTTAAAGCTCCTCGACCAGGCATCTCCAGGTGGGCCACGGCTTAGGCTCGGTAAATTTAGTTTCTTTGGGTCAAACAGCTGCAAAACGATCCTTCTGGAGTGCGGGCGCTGCAGCGGGCTGAGGCGCTGCGGCGGCGGGCGCAAAGCAGCGCCGGCGGCTCGGAAAAGCCCAGCGCTGCACCGGAGAGTAAACCTGCCGCCCAGACACTGAGCGAACAAAGAACCAGCCTGTAAATAACGCACCAGTAACTCTGTGGCATTTTATGTTCGGAGTTTCCCACTCGTCGCAGTTCCAGAAGTCAGCGTTTCGCCTGTTGAGAAATAAAATATCGGATTTGTGTCAAGGTGGGCTTCACGGGGAAAGGTCGTTCAAGTGCATCTAGCCTTCCGAATTCCAGACTGCAGGAAGAAGCAAAAGAAAAGAAGAAGAAAAAATAACCCCAAAGAACCAAAGTTATTGACGTTTACGTGGGGATATCAGCAGTCCTCATTCAGCATTATCTTTTATTGCTTTCGGCTCTCTAATAGTCAAGTTTGGCACTGGTGTAGCATTTACGTCTCTTGCCTCTTTATTTGGTTCAAAGGCTGAATATAAAACAGTAATGGTATTGATCACTAATAATAATTTAATATAATATATTTTTAATCTAAAGAAACAAAAAAAAAAAATTGAAAGAGGATGTCCAATTTATCTTCCAGGCAATGCTGTGGAGTAAAGCCATTTGTATTTTTTAATTTAAGATAAAGCAAATACATGTGTTTGCTTTCACAGGGCCATAAATACACTAAGCAGTTAATACAAAAAAGCCAAAGTGTTTTATGTTTGGAGATGCCTTTACCATAAATCATAGTCATGTAATCCTGTTAGAGTGGTGGAGTTTATCATGTTCCTGTTCTGTCAGGAGCTGTCGTGGTTTAACCCCAGCCAGCAACTAAGCAACATGCAGCCATTAGACTTTCGCACTGGCCATATGGGACTATTAAAAGGTGAGCGAGTTTTGATGATCACTCCATGGCTCTCCAGCTGATGAATCAACTTATGGATGGGAATCAGAGAGTCTCAGTTGTTACGATATTGCTGCCGGTGCACCGTCGTGGTAGCAATTGGCACGTGTTGTTCTTCAACCCTCAGCAACCCCACAATCAAAGGATCTTGAGAGAGACCCGGCAGGGTAGACAGCTGTTCAATTTCCTCCTTCTCCAAGGCAGCCATACCGAAAGCCCATCAATACCCCTTTGGGTCCTTAAAATACCCCCTCCTGAGATAGTCTATGCCAAGCATACACGGAGCCTCTGGACCAGTCACAATGGGGTGTTTCTGCCATACATTCCCAGTTAGACTTTACTTCAGCTTCCAATACAGTTAACTCTCGCAATCCCCCTGTCACACCAGAAATAGAGGTGGGTTCTGCCCCTTTATAACTTGATGGTATTAGAGTTGGACTGTGTGCCGGTGTCTACTAGAGCCTTATACTCCTGTGGGTCTGACGTGCCAGGCCATCAAATCCACAAAGTCCAATAGACCCGGTTGTCCTTTTCCTCCACCTGGCTGGAGGCAGGGCCCCTCTAATTCTGGTCAGAGTATCCAGTACTCACTTCTCGTAAAATTGGCTCAGAAGTCCCTTCAAGAGGAGCTTTTCTACTCTGTTTGGAAACTGGAGCAGCATTTTCCTGGTAGAATCCCCTTTTCTGGTGGTTTTAACTCACAACTCACGAACCCATGCATTTAGGACTGAGGTAGGTTTTCCATCCCATTTCCTCATGTCTTCTCCATGATCACATAGATAAAACCACAGGGCACCTCGTGGTGTGTACTTCCTATATTCTGTCTCTTGGGCAGAAGAGCACTCACTCCTAATAGCTGAGACATTGGTCCTTACAAGTGGGGAGTAGGACATATCCTCTTTGATTTGCTGGACATCCTGGGACAGCTTCTCCACAGCTGAAATCCAAGATTGTAGGGAGGAGGAGAGATTTTCTTCGTATTGCCAGAGTTGGCGAGCCACTTCATCCACTGTCAGTACCCCTTCGTCTTTCCAGGTCATTATCGCCAGTGAGTTGGCATAGTATGATGGTGCGCTCCGTACAAACTTCCACTACATGGGTCATGTGCCTGGGACTTCGTCTGGATCTTTGGGTGCTTGTGGGTCATAATGAATCGTCTCTAGAATGGCTAATTCCCTCAGATATTGGATACTTCTTTCCATGGTGGTCCACTTGCTTGACTGATATATAACATCTTCCTTAAAGGGGTACCTTTCCTTCACAGTTGACAGGAGTCGCCTCCGGAGGCTGATGGCTTGTGTCCCTTTTCCAATTGCCTTGTCAATGCCACCTTCCCTGGCAAGTGATCCCAACTGCTTGGCTTCCCTACTTTCTAATTCCAAGCTATTAGCCCCATTGTCCCAGCATCAGAGGAGCCAGGTGATAACATGCTCACCTGTACAGCAGCTGAAATCTTTTTGCATATCCCACAGCTCACTCAAGGATAGGGATCGGGTGATTACCTCTGGTTCTGCCTCTTCCTCCTGTTCCTGTGATGACCCTGGCTCATCTTCATCCTTTGCTAAGTGAACTGATTTTTTTGTATATTTCTTCTTCTGTATGGGGGCAACTGATACTGGTGCGGGTTGGTCCACTGGTTCAGTTGCAGTACCGCTTGCCGAGGTTTGGATAGCCACAGTGCTCATCGCTGGAGCTGGAGGGACCACAGTGCCCATTGCTGAGGTTTGGGTAGCCGCAGTGCGTGTCACCTTGTTGTTAGATCCAGAGACCTTCTCTTCCCCTTGAGGGTACTGAGTGGTGTTGAACAGGGCTCTATAGGCATAGACCAGGCCCCAGCACGTTGCAGTGATTTGTATCTCTCTGGAGTTGCCAGGGCAACAGCATACCTTTTCCAAACATTTCAGTAGTTCTTCCGGGTTCTGCACTTGTTCAGAGGTGAATTTCCAAAACATTGGATGTGTCCACTGTTCTAGGTACTTGCCCATACTACCCCCCACACCCTGCCACTCATAATTATCCAGCCTTGGGGCAGATCTCTGGGTGATCTTAAATAGTTGTTTAACCTTAAACGAGAGCTGAACCACATTCAGGAGCATGTTAATTCCTAGCAGTAGGGCTAGGACCGTGCTGGTCACAACATCCCAAGGGTATTCAAATTTTTCAAAGTTCCCAAATGCCATTGTAACTGGACCAAAGGAGAAGGGAAAGGGAAAGAAGGGGACCCCACCCATAGATTGGCTCTCTGAGGGGGAAAGGTAAATGGTGTAATTATTAATAGATGACTCCCAAAGTATAGAGGTAACAATGCTGAGTGCAAATACTGGATTAATCCCACAACCGATGACTTTATCATACCATAAACCAGTGTTATACAATACATCAAAGTGAAAACCTTAATCCACCTCCCACGGATGATAAGCAGCAGAACAGGGACTACATACAGCAAGCGAGGTGATACATAACAGAACTTTAAAAACGAGAGCAACAACTCTAAGAACACATAAAACTACATAGTGACCAGCAACTATTAGACCAATATAATGAATGCATGTAACAAATTTGTTTTAACAAGCTCTGGTCAGGTTTGTCATTATCTCAACCCTTCGAGCCCCACGGTGGGCACCAAAAAGTACTGTCATGGCTTAACCCCAGCCAGCAACTAAGCACCATGCAGCTGCTCACTCACTCCCCCCCACACCCAGTGGGATGGGGGAGAAAATCGGGAAAAGAAGTAAAACTCGTGGGTTAAGATAAGAACGGTTTAATAGAACAGAAAAGAAACTAATAATGATAACGATAACACTAATAAAATGACAACAGTAATAGTAAAAGGATTGGAACGTACAAATGATGCGCAGTGCAATTGCTCACCACCCGCCGACCAACACCCAGCTAGTCCCTGAGCAGTGATCCCCCTGTCCCCACTCCCCCCAGTTCCTATACTAGATGTGATGTCCCATGGTATGGAATACCCGGTTGGTCACTTTGGGTCAGGTGCCCTGGCTGTGTCCTGTGCCAACTTCTTGTGCCCCTCCAGCTTTCTCGCTGGCTGGGCTTGAGAAGCTGAAAAATCCTTGACTTTAGACTAAACACTACTTAGCAACAACTGAAAACATCAGCGTGTTATCAACATTCTTCTCATACCAAACTCAAAACATAGCACTGTACCAGCTACTAGGAAGACCATTAACTCTATTCCAGCTGAAACCAGGACAGGAGCCTAAACCACATTATACAGAATTGATTTTTTAACTTAGAAATCAACAGCAAGTTTTACAAATTGACCTGGGCGATGAATTACTTAACTGAGGAGGAGTGTTTGCAGACTGGTCGCAGCTCTGGGTCTGCCATGTCTTCACGGTACCGGCCGGCCTTACAGTAGTCTTGAGGGAGAGCAAGGTTTGAACTCCAGCATCAGTTGTGGAGTTTTTATACACAAGGCAAGCACTGCTGCGTGGTTAATTTTACAGCACAATGGTAAAACTTGCATATCTGAAAAACAGAATGAGCCATAAGTATGTCATCATCTTCATTATGTTTCAAAGTTACTTATTTTTCTTAAGAAATTTTTCAGCATTGGGCTAAAGCTTTGCAGTTAGAGGCGTATTGGCTCTTGCCAGCTGTCACTGTAATTTAACTTCTAGGTTTCAAGCCCAGGGTCAATGGACGGGATTACATAGCTGTCCTTTCTCCTGGTGCCTGGCTGTGCCCATGTAGCAACAAAAAGTTTGTTGGGATTCTCAGTCCATCACACCTCTCCCATTGCTTTCTCTCCTTAGGACCAATATAAGGAATTATTTGGTGGGTTTCTGAAAGACTGAGCCGTTAACTGTGGCCTCCGCTTGCTGTCCTGTGTGCACGTGTGCTATCAGCTGCCACAGGTAGTACTGGGACTGCACCAGTGATCGACTTTGGTCGATAGTGGAGAGACTGGCATGCTTAATTTCAAGCACAGTGTGATTAAAATAGCAGAGCAGTTGGGGCGAAGATGAGATGACCAGTCCCATAACTGACAGCAAGCTGACAGCAAGACCCGCACCCTATGGGCATGAAAGAACAGATAGGGGTTTGAGGCAGGAGTCTTGGAGGCTAGACATGCTTTCATTGCAGTGGAAAAATCGGCTACTTCTTAAATTGTCTTGCAGTTGTCACTGATAGTCTGAGTGTTCCTCATTTTTATAAGGAAATGTTGAACAGGTGACTTAAAACCATCAAACTGCTGGTGGTTCAGTCCATTTAATCCTGCTCTGGAGGGGGCTCGGGGTGTCATTGCCACCTTCTGCCTGCAAGCCAGCCTGCAACCTGTTGCCACGTTTTACCTAGGTAAAACTCCCTTATGCTGCTGCACTGCTGTTACTGAGTGGGCTCTCAACTCGGTTGCAGTGCTGTGAGTGCTATGAGCCGTGCAGGTGGACTGACACTGCTTGGTATTCACTCAGGAGGCACCCGCTGAAACTGGCACCAGTCTCAGCTGAGAGTCAGCCGAGGACAGTGCCCACTTTTAGGAATTTCCCATCCTTTTTATCCTTTTGGTTTAAATGAATATTTTTTACTTTGTCCAGGAAGGGGAGGGAGGAGCTGCCCCTGTATGCTTTAGCATGGCTGGAATATGGTGTGAGATGCTACTGCTGTAGGGGTTCATTGCTGCCATTTGCCGGATACAGTTTCCCAAACAGCCCTTCTAGACAGGCTGAGCGTTCACTAACTCCTCAAGTGCGTTGTGTTTTTAGTTGACATTAACATAATCTTAAAGATTTTTGCAAATAGTACATGGAGAATGCCTTCCGCAATGTAGGCTATCTTTGAAAATTTTCATATATTTGAATTAATTTCTAAGGAAGGTGAAAATTTATATTTATACAATCCTTAATGTTTTTTTTTTTTTGTTCAAATTACTCAAAGATTGGTAGGATCAAGTCCCTGTTACAACAAATGAAGTGTTTTTAGGGTTATAAGGGTGAATACAGGTTTAAGAGCAGAAGGAAAGAAGGAGGAACAGAGGAATAGAGATGGAGGAAGGCAGACTAAGGTATTTCAGGCATTGATGTGGGTTCAGTGATTTGTGGTTGGAGAATACAGGACTTGTATCCTGAGGTTTTGAAGGTGATGGGCACACTGATTTTCCGAAGAGCTTTAACAGTACGTGCCAAAGGTTAATCTGTGGTACACATTGTAGTAACTTGGAAACATTGAGACATTCTTGAAAACACTGGTGGGATTGTTTTCCAATAAATTGGAATAAACAGAAAAATATTGTAGTGGTTCATGGTCTCCTGCAAACAATTTTTTCTTTAAAAAGAAGTAAAAAGTTTTGCTGGACCTAAATTCATTCCTTCATTTTGAGAAATAACTATGGTTGCCAAGGCCTCATCCTACCTATCCCTTAGTCTTTAAAAGTGTGGAAAACTGTTAGTTTTATAGCAGCATCTCCTAAATTTCATGGGCCAAATTCTCATTTCTCATTGTACTGTGGGATCATACTACAAAAAGCAGTTCTTCTTGGAATTAATTAGTATTAGTCCCATGCTTACTTTTAAGCACTTGCATGAGTATTTTTAAGAATAGGGAGTTTAGCAAAGCATAGATATTTCTTTTGAATCTGAATATTCTGTTAGTTGAATAAGTGGGTAGTTTTTGTTTTGTCATGTTACTTTCTTCAAGTGAAGCTATTAATAAAATCGTTGATTTTTATAAGTGAAATGTCTTACTTGGATGGAAGATTTATTTGGATATAATGCAAATTACACATGAATATAGTAGTTCAGTAGCGAAATGGAGTGCTAAGTCACTGCATGATGGATCTGTCATTGTTTGCTATTCTAAAGCAAGTATTCTATTTAAGCTTTATGTTAAACTTCAAAATGTTTTTGTCATAAATGTCTCGTTTTGCCTTAAAATGCATCTGCATCTCCAAATGGCCAGGATCTTTGTGTTTGCTGAGTAGTTCTATTTGCAAGATTAAATATTCCGTTCTTTCTCAAATAGCATTTCTGTTTGATCTTCTGTAACTTGTTTAATTACTTATGCATATTATACTTTTAGCAAGTATGTGGAGGATTCTTTTTCAAAAACATTGATTCAAACATTAGTTTTGAAATTATTTAAAGTTATTTTTGAAAGCATGCTAGATTTTATCTCGGAAAACCCCGTACTTCCAAACCTGTTGCTATTTACATTTGTGTCACATCCACTTACATCAGACATGCTGGATTACATTGTATAATGAAAGCTGCATTGCTGTACTCCAATCTTTATCTCTTTATATCTGATCTCCTTTGAATTGCAGATAAGTATTGCTTATGGTTACTTAAAATAACTACTGCTTTTGTTTCAAGGGCAGTGCTATATATGATAAACACTTAACACTCAACCCTGCTTTGGCAGCAGCTACTCATCCTATATCTTTGGTTCTTGCATGATTTAATTTGGAAGCTGCACAGATACATTCATTTTTTTATTTTTCATTTAAATTTCATATTTAAAAATCTGAAACCTGTGAAATCATACATCTCCAGAAAAATTTAATGCATTTACTTGGGCCACTGTGCTCTTCTGAGAGACTTGGAATGTATGCTCCACACAAAGCAGTTCATGTACTCTTAGAATGGAGAGGGATAAATAGTAGGAGAAAAAGAAGTATGTGTGGTAAAGCTGACCTGAACTGACTTTGTTTTTGACATCACTGCTAGAGTCCTTCATAGCATGTAAGAGACTTCTGACCTCATTTGGTAGCCAGTATAAAGGAGCAATTTCAGCTGACTTTGGGGGACTTGCACATATATGTATTGGTTATACTTATTTTGTTATTCTTGTGCTGAATGCCTAAGATATTACTGTGAAAGAAATGCTTAATAATGTTATTAGCTGCAAACCCCAAGTTAATACAGCATTTAGGGCATTCTGCTAGGAGATCCTGCATCAGTGTCTCCTCTTTTCCAGGGCACCCTGAATTTTATCTGTTGAACACATATGCTGTTGTGGTGCTTTTATACATGACTTCATAAACCAAAGCCAAGTGAAACAGAATTCAACAACTTTCTTTTTACAAAGACATAGCAAATGTATATAGAGTCTTAATGTGGCCCTGTGGGACCAGCCTTTCCTAATCAGCCTCTCCTCCATCCACCCCATCATTCTTGTCCCTGTCGTATTCCCCCATCTTATTCTCATCAGCATCGTTGGTAGTTAGTTCTTATGCTCAGCCTTGCTCAAGACTCTGTATGGTCCTTTCCTCTGAGCTCCCACCCTGACTAAAAATGGATAAATTCCTCAGGCCTGTGTCAGTGCTCTTTATTGTGCATTAATGCTTAACAGATCTTCTGAATTTTCCATGCCAGGTTGTTATTCTTGCTCTAATGTTTTGAGGATAATTGTCTGTCACAACCCTGGGCACCAGGAAGACTTCCTTCTTAATTTAGAGGTGAATGTGATGAAGTTTATTACTTTGGGAATAGGTCCAGAAACAAAATCATCCTCTCAGTCTGGAATGCCAGACAAATCCTTAGAGTGGAGCTTTGATCAGGATGGGGCTGTTCACTGTCACGGTGTTCACCGCCACAGGTGGACATAACTTGTGCACCATTTAGAGATCTTGGAAAACTGGACAGCTCTCAGATGTGTGGGTTTTTTTCTCAGCATGCCCTGTATCTCTGTTGTTTCTGTCCCATCTTTCATTTTCTCATCACCGTTCCTTCAACTGGAGGTTACAGTCACCTCAGGTCTGCTGGCATAACTACAACTATAGTTTTTTTCCTATGGTTTTGCAGTTCTGCCAACGTGATTTTAGTCAGTTTAAGTGTCGTAATAGTTTCCTTAAAAAAATGAGATTATGTTGATGCAACTTTGCTAGGGAGTGACATATATAAAGTTGTGCTCCCTGACACGAGGAAAGAGGTAATAACATAGGGTGAACACCAGTGACTTCTTATCCTACCTCAGCTGCACCCAGAACAGTCTGCATTTTTGGAAATTTCAGAATTTAGGAAACCCTAATGTGATTGCATTGATAGATGAGGAGAGAGCAGTGGTGGTGGGGGGAATAGGAAAGACTAGATGGCTCTGTTTTCCTGATGTTTAACTGTTGCTTGGCTCTGCATGCATTTCTCAGTTCCCACCCCACTCCAGATAAATACCCTTTGGTTTCCTTATCACTATCTGTCTTGCTCCCCTGAAGCAGCCGCAGTGTCTTCCACTCTTCCCTGAGAATCTGTGTCAGGGTGAATGAGAGAGTCATGAACGAGGCAGCCGAGGTAACAACTACTCAAGAAGAGGCACTTGTGGAAAACCTGATTTGTAAAACCTGAAAAACACATTAAGAGATAGAAGAAGCCTGGGTTTATTAAAAGCAGAGCCAGTAGCCTTTCCTGTGGTTAATGATAGCTAGTACTGTTTGTAAGAGTTTTCAGTTGCCTATAACCACCCAACTTCAACTTCTTAGGCTAAGATTGTTCTTGGCAATTGCCTGTCTCAGTGCTTTGACACTTGCAATGTGAAAATCTGCTGCTTTCTCACATTAGAAGGAAGCAACTTTGCTAGCTGAGCTGTAGAGAAGCACCTCTACTTCCAAACTGGACGCAGTCATCTGAAATTTAGCAAGACTCCCATACAGATGTCAGGGATATGCCTTTTGCAATATATTTTAATAATACATCCACATCTGACCTGACAGTAAGTAAGCCTCTACGCAGCCTCACTTCGCATGTAGGGTCTTAGTAGATCTGAGGTGAGTACTCCAAAAACTCTTGTCTGCATATCCTCCCACAAGTCCTACTCGCCAAGGAGGCTGGAGATGCTCCGTTCCAAGGCTTCAAAGGCTAAGCCAGCATTTCTTTGCAATTAGGTAGGAACACAGAGATGGAATGGACCTTCCACCATGCAACAACTATTGTGGGAAAACGGTAGCGTCTCTTCCCTTCTCCACCCCTTGCTTAAAAAAGAAAAAACATACAGGAATGAATAAATAAAGAGAACTTCTGAGTTGCTCTCTTTTTATTCTGCAGGCTTCTGATTTGTCCTGCTCATTATCACTGTACTTCTTGAGTATCTGGCTCTCAAGGGAAAAGGAGCAGAACAGAAGCCAACCCGAGCCCCCCTCCATGAGTGCTGAAGCCAGTGATGATACATATGTCATGGCTGCTCGGAACCTTTCTTGTTCATGTTCTTCAAAAGCCAAAAAAAGGCTGCTATGAAGGTTCAGGAGAACTAAGTACATGCCGTAAATTCAGAACTAGAAGCTGTAAAAAGGACAAATTTTTATTTTTTTTTTAAGAAAGGAGAGGTTTCTACCAACATACGTTTCTCCAAATTTTGAGTTATTCTAAGAAAGGGAGCTGGCAAGTATTGCTTTTTTTTCCTTCTTCTTTGAATATGCAAGTAATTGATCCTGTTGTTTCAGAGAGTTTTAAAATTTTGGAGGGAATATAAAAATATATATATTTTTTTTAAAGTAACATCATATTTCACTATTTTCTTATGTTTCCTACATTTCATTAAACAGTTTGTGGAAGCCAGATAACATTGGATATCTGACATTTTGTTTCTCATAGAATGAATTGTAAATGATGGCATAAAAAGATACATTTATCATTCTCATAATAACAGGGCAATGCTAGTTAATAATTTGCAGACAAATGTAGCTAAAGAAAAGAAGAAAAGTACTAGCTAAAGAAAAATACATGGCATTAAAGATCACCTTAGTATGGCTCACATGCTGCTTCCTTCTGCTTGTTTTTCCTTTCACTTTTGGTTAAAATGGGATTTTCCAAAGTACAAGAGTTTGCTTATCCTACTCCTCATTGCTTCAAAATAGAGCCTATTAAAAATCAGACTGTGTTCTACATTGTCCCATGTTTTTGTTTTTTGTTTTCTAATTGGGAAGAAAAATAAAACATGGAAATTTCAAAACTATTTTGGTTTTAAAATGTGGGCTTGGGACATCTTTGACGCATCATCATAACACAGTTAGAAGGGACTCTATTGTTCTTGATGGAAAAAAAAATAGTCCATTCAGGAACCCCAGATGACAGGGAGGGAAATGAGGGACCTAAACCGTGACAAACTCATGACGGGTAATGACAAACCATCCTGAAGCAAAACATTTAGATTCACTTGGACAGTTCAAAACATTTTGGATTCTTTTTTATTTTCCCAAAGGGCATTACATTGTTTTGGCATAACCAACTTTTTCCTGTGGAAAAAAGTCAATATTACAGAAACCACTTTCCTGTTAAAAACCATGAACAGAAAATTCTGGAGCAGCAATAGAGGGAAGCAGTCAAGCCAAAACCAAGTGCATTTGAAAATGTCCTCCCTAGAGAATCTTAGGACTGCTCCAACCTAGCAATACGAATTTTATATGAAGATAAGTACATTTCATAGCCACCAAACATAATGTGAAGAAATCCATGTGGTACAACTTAGTATGTTTCAACATATTTAAAATATGATGTTTCACAGAGGCACTTGAGAACTCTATTTGTTTAAAAAATGTGGAAGGGCTCTGGTGGACAGCTTGGGCCTTTGAGGTGAAAAATAGCATCTGAGATTTCACAACTGTTTTGCTAGGACTGGGCATTTTTACAAAACTGAACCCTTTTTAAAAAAAAAATCTCTGTCCACAAAGCAAAAGTTTGTATGTTTAGAAACATACTTCTAGCCTCAGAAACATACAGCACAATTCATTGTTATTTAATGTTTAGAAACATACTCCTAAATTCAGTTCTAAAAAATGGGCACAAACCTCTTTTTAACAATGACAGCAAAGTATTTGGGGGAAAGACATGGAACGCAGTACTCTTACTGAATTTTTAGGATACAGGTAGTTAGGATAACCTGCCAGGCCATTTTATAGCCTTGTAAATGTGGCCGTGAGTCACTGACTTTCTGGAACTGGTGTCCATCTCAATGTCTATTTTTCAGGGCAACTTCTGCTTTAAATGTGACAAACTTTGTCCTGGGTTCTTCTGTATCAGGGCAAGCTTCACCTTGACAATAGTGGGTAGAAGACAAAGCCTGTTATTTCCCATTACCCAAGTTAATCATATGCTTTTCTGAGTATAATAAATGGGTAATTCACAGAATTTAAGAGAACTGACCGACAGACCAGCCGGTGTCAAGTGCTCTGAATATCTATCAACACCTCTTAGATTTCACCCACACTTGAGCCCAGTCACTTGTGCCAGACCGAAGTGTCCCATATTGACCAGAAGGCACTGAGGATGGGGAGTGCACAGCCTTGGGTGGCATGGGCATAAGGGACCAACAAGCAAGAAGATCAGAGCAACAAACCAAATCAGGAGTTTGATGGATGTTTGAAGACGACTGTTGGCATCTTGCCTGTTGGTACGTGGATCGTTGGTCAGCTAAGTTATACAATTTTTCACCTGGTTCTTGCAGGTGTGTATAATTTTTTTTGTTCTTTGTGTGTAGTTTTCTCAATGGGATGCTAGTCCCCATGGCTGGTCTGTCAGGTTCTTTCATAAAAACTATAGTAATATAAACAGCCCTTGCTAGTCCGACATGCCAAACGGCCACTAACAACTCTGAGCTTCATCACACCCCTGGAAATGTAGGGTGAACTGTTGAAATGCCTAGGGTCATTGCAGATTTATGATGGTAAAATCAGAAAATGCTCTACTTGCTGCATGATGTTTCTGGGAATGTCTGGGAAGTCAAATTAAAATGGAAGAGTGGATTTCATAGCTGAGGGCTTCCCCTTGGAGCACATGTGGCTCTTCACTAGCTCAAAGAAAACAAATTACAAGTGGATCCTGATGAGGTTTGAAAGGTATTTTAAGTGTATTAGGTTTTCTTAGTCAACATCACCTGACAAAAAGTGCTGTTTATGAATACATTCAGTATATTTCAATGTAATTTTTCTTGTCTTTCACTTGATGAGGTTTTTTTTGTTCTATAATTGTTTTGTTAGTCATATCTGTAGGTAGCTAGGCAGCTGTTGCTGCAATCCGTTTATTAGTTGCTGTTGGCTCTGGATTTAACAAAATGCAACTGCACCCTCTTGTGGACGCTAGTAAGATTATTTTGTTTTCCTGGTGCCACCTGATTTATTTTTTCTGAACAAGTCAAATAAAAACAAATAACAGAAGTGTGCTGAGGCCACACAGCAACAAAGCTTCCTGCAGAACTTCAAAAAAATAAGCTGCGATTTCGGAATGTCTGAACTCGGACAGCCTTTGAAGACAAACTTCTGTGGGGAAGACTTTCAAAGGCACCCTGGGAGACCTTCCTGCCCTTGGCTTTTGTGGGAATCCCTATCATAATATATTCTTCAAGAGAAACAGAATTGGTATGGCCATATCCACAGAAATGGTACTTTTACAACTAAGTCTGAGGACAATAATTCAATATGAGTACCCAGCATGGACCTGAAAAATAGTTTATGTTCATTCTTTATATGTGCAAATCCCTGAACACAGATGTTGGTCTCCCTGTATGCGCTAATGGAAATAGTGCATGTTCTTGAAGGCAAATATGGTTGTGAAGGGAGTAGGTTAGGCTGCACATTAAAGGTTTAACTTCTAACACTTGTAAATCTTGACATTACATTTTTTTTCTGCAACTCCTGTGGACACTTTATTTAAAATAAGTGCATTTAAATTCATTAATGCATTTGTACTCTGGTGTCTGAGGAGTGGTGGCAGGGGAAGCAAGAACTCCTTCTACTGGTGAAGCAAGTATATTGGCATGTCCAACTCTCTGCAGTATATGGGCTCGCAGAGAGAGGCTCATAAAATACTTTTCTTCCTTAAAAAAAAAAAAAAAAAAAAAAAAGACAAATTGTTTACAGGAAATTAATTTTCCTGGAAAAAAGCCTCAAACTTTTTTTTTGCCACTGTTAGTGCAAACACAAGGACTTTCTGACTAAGGTAAAATGAAGGAAATATGGATTATTTTTTTTAAAATAATAATTCATTTTGTACTCCATAAGACACTCACTGATAAAAGGGTAAAACCACCCCACAAGTAACAAGATTTGTGAAAATATCACTTTCCATGAGTAAATTTTAAAGAAATGATACTGAGAAATTTTGTATAGTTTTAATACACAAAGTATTCAAATGCATTAAATGCCCATGTAAGCAGCAGCTGATTTCTATGGGCCACAGCACTGCTATTCTTTCTCAGAGCAAAGAAGTAACCCAGAGTTTGCTATAATGTCAATTAGAAAGCTGGAAGAATTTGTCTTACTCTCTGCAAATGGTTAATTAAAAAAAAAAAAAAAAGAAAAAAGTAACTGTTATACAGCATTTGATCCCCTATGTAGAATTTAATGAGGTGTGTTGATTTGCATTTTTATGTCTGAACATGTTCTTGCACTGCCAGCATGTCTCACTGAGCAGTGAAATACAACTTATCGACACCTTTGGGTGGGGTAACAGAATTCAAGATGCTAGTCTGAAAGTTGTGTTTAAGGAGTCCTGGTCCTACACTAACATTGCCTTACCTGTGGCATGGCTTCTGTGCTTTCTGAAATTCCATAGTGATCATCACAGTGTTTAAATTTTCTACCTCTTCTTGCTTCTCTGTTGTACTTCTGCTCTGTGCTTCAAAGGGCTCTTTGCCATCCTCCGACGGTGTATGTTTCTGCAGTCAGTAATACGGTACTTTACCTCAGATGAGGCTATGAGCCTCATTTTAGTATCTCTGTTGGATATTTGCACTCATCCTGTATGCTGTACTTTGTGTATTTCTGGCAGACCAGCGGTAAGCCTGGCACCATCCCAGCTGACCCAGGAGGAACAGCTATGGTTGCAGGTCTCTGGAGGGGGTGGCTCACACAGCCTGGCCAGCTTTGGGCTCCATGGCCTATTGCAAAGGGAAAGAAGCAGGTCAAGTGCTCTCATGACTGTTGACATAATTTTGTTACGCTTTTCCACAGGGCATACAAGTATGCACAGGTGGATGGGCAGAAAGAGTTGCGAGCACCCTCATATATGGGAAAGCTGCTTCTCGGACCTCAACGTGCATCCTTTCGTGCCGCCAAACTCAGAAGGGCTCCTTTTATCATGCTTCAATCATGGGAGCTTGCTTCTTCTCTAGAATGAGCATGGATGTGTAGTTTATGCAGCTGCATCCCTCTTTCAAGTTAATTATATCACTCTGAGTGCTCCAGCTATGATCCCACACTGCAGTGCCTCATGCTTGAACCAGCCTGCCTATTTCCCTGGGCGCCTGCCAC
Organism: Astur gentilis; assembly: GCF_929443795.1. Classification (NCBI taxonomy): domain Eukaryota; kingdom Metazoa; phylum Chordata; class Aves; order Accipitriformes; family Accipitridae; genus Astur; species Astur gentilis. The sequence continues at coordinate 2,224,607 of NC_064881.1, read as the reverse complement.
AAAGGTTACCTCCCTGCTGAAATCCTGGCATGTTACCTAGTCCTCTGTAATCTGAGTTTCTTTCAAGCTCATGTACCCAGAGTTCACCACTGTAGCCAGGCCTCAAGTCTCTGCATGCTTTCAGCTGATTTCCCCATCTCCCTTGGGGAAAGGAGCATGTCCAGTCTCATTTAAAAAAACCCGTTGCTGAAAGCCAAGGATCTACAAGAAGATTCAACTATCTAAAAGAGTTCCTGCATGGCTAATAAATAATGAAAAGCCATTTTCAACTCCTACCATTGATCCACCACTTTATAATCCTGAGCATCTCTATCAGATACAACCCCACATCCCTGGCACCAGCTCCTCATCCCATACTCCAAATGTAATGCCATTTCCAACCCTAGCTTTAAACAAAAAAATTTTTTAAAAATTGTGAAATGCAGGAAGCAAAAATTTTGTGTCCTTTCCACCCAGAATCCACGATCCCAGTCCTAGAATGGCTATAAAGCAGTGGCCTCCATTTCTCCCAACTCATCTTAAACAAACTCCCTGTGGCCACGGCACTCTTCTTCACAAGCCTTCTGGCCTTGGAAAATCCACAAAGAAACTCAGTTTCTTCTTTTCTGTTCTATTAAACCATTCTTATCTCAACCCACGAGTTTTACTTCTTTTTCCCGATTTTCTCCCCCATCCCACTGGATGGGGGGGAGTGAGTGAGCGGCTGCGTGGTGCTTAGTTGCTGGCTGGGGTCAAACCACGACACTCCTTCCAACTTAAACATTACCCATGGATCCCCACTTGTGTTCCAGTTAAGATAATTGGTGCTCCTGGCATTAAGCTTCGCAAAACAGCTATCAGCAAAACTCCTTCTCAGCTCATTTCTTCTGAAACCCTAACTTAAGAATATTAACCATCCTCTGCTAGATGCAGCCTTCCCAAATCTTGCATCATCACTCACCCCTCCCAGCAGAAGCTCTTACCTAGCACTATGCACCTTCCAGGGACTAAGAATGAATGTGACTCATTGGTCTCAGCATTGCTGGTGAATTTTACTTCTAATTGTAACCTTGGCTGCATCACGGGCTGAAAATCACCAACTCCTTACATTTAAACATTGTGCTTTCCCACAGCAACCCCAGCCCTTCTCATCATGGATGCTGCAGGGTCTTGGTGAATTTCTTCATTCCTTGCTGTCACAGAAATGGGACAATGGCTGGGGGTGTCGGGGGTGAACTGAGAAGGGTCAGTTCTGATCCTAGTGTTAGGATTGGGGTAAAGATTTATTTTGGGTATGTGTGGCAGAGTTTTTGGTAGCGGGGGAGGGGCTGCAGGGGTGGCTCCTGTGAGAAGCTGCTGGAAGCTTCCCTGGCTCCAAGTTGGACCCACCTCTGGCCAAGGCCGAGCCCATCAGTGATGATGGTAGCGCCTCTGGGAGAACAGGTTTAAGAAGGGGAACCTGCAGTGGGGGAGGAGGTTGGAATGTGAGAGGAGCCCCTCTGCAGACACCAAGGTCAGTGAGGAAGGAGGGGAAGGAGGTGCACCGGAGGAGTGGATGCCCCTGCAGCCTGTGCGTGCTGAGACGGCAGGCTGTCCCTCCCAGCCCATGAAGGTAAGTGGGGGAGCAGTTGCCCACCTGCAGCCCGGGGAGGAGCCCGTGCTGGAGCAGGGGGATGCCCCTGAAGATGGCCGTGACTCCATGGGAAAGCCCATGCTGGAGCAGTCTGTGACTGAAGACTGGCCCATAGAAAGGACCCACGCCAGGGAAGTTGGTGAAGAACTGCAGCCCACAGAAAGGACTCACGTTGGAGAGGTTCATGGAGGCCTGTCACCTGTGGGAGGGACCCCACGCTGGAGCAGGGGAAGAGTGAGGAGTCCTCCCCCTGAGGAGGAAGGAGCAGCAGAGACGTTTGATTAACTAAGCCCAACCCTCATTCCCCATCCCCCTGCACCACTTGGGCAGAGGAGGTAGAGAAATCAGAAGTAGAGTTAGGCCGGGAAGGAGGGAGGAGTGGGGAGAAGGTGTTTTAAGGTTTGGGTTTCGCTTCTCAATTTCCTTGTTTTGATTTGACTGGTAGTAAATTAAATTGACTTGTTTTTCCCACAAGCTGAGTCTGTCTTTTGCCAGTGACCATAAGTGGTGAGTGATCCTTCCCTGTCCTTGTCTCAACCCATGTGTGTTTCTTTATATTTTCTGCTACTCATCCCACCAGGGCTGGGGGGGGGAGGAGTGAGTGAGAGGCTTTGTGGTGCTTTGTTGCTGGCTGGGCTTAAACTACAAAAAGATTTGGGTTTTGAAAAAGAAAGTATGAAAATCTGTGTTTATTGTGTATTCCTACAAGACCATTAAAGCTAGAATGGGGACTACTGCTGGTAGGGAACATTTCAGGGTAACAAGACAGGATAGGATGTGGGTCCTTGCAGTGAAGGCTGGAGTTGCAGCTAGAGGTTCAGATGGAAAGAGCTGATCCAGAAAGGTAGCAGGGGATGGAGATGCTAGCCACAAAAGTAGGTTAAATTCTAAGCTCTGATTGAAGCTAGGGTTAGAGTTTGGCCATAACCCAGGGATTAAGGGGGCTGAAAAGATGACTACTGGATCCAAAAGACACACAGAGTTAATCTGCAGACTGATCCTGCCAGGGGGAAACAGCTCACTGTGCTGGTGTTGGAGGGGATTGGTACAATACATGTAAATGCTGTTGTTAGTTTAGGGTTAATGTTTGGTTCACAGGCGTCTGAAGAACTCAGGAAAATTCAGGATCTTCTAAGACCTGTAGGACTCTGAAGAGGCATGAAGCAAAGGTAGGCTGGATTTAAGTTCAGGGTAACAAAAGCTAGATAGCTTGATCTATTCTGGGGTAGAACAAAATTAGTTTTATATCAAGGATTTGAGATTAGCTTTGGATTCAGGAAAACAGGAATTGAAGGATTCAGTTTACTGCTGAATTCTGCGAGATGTACAGGAAAAACACAATCTCTGTTGGCAAATTATTGCTCATTCAGAGTCAGTTAGGAGTTCCTGGATGATGGTTTAGTGTAAGGATTAGAACACCAAGGACTAAAGCACTCAGTTTACTTCACGGTAAGTGCAGCAGTTGATTTCAAGCAAAGGAATGATTTATGCTTAGTTCTATAGTTACATTTGACTTTAAGTTCAGCAGGGCTTAATTTCTTGCTACTTTGGTACAATAGAGTTTGGTTTCTTGCTAAACCTGATAAGTTTACATGCTAAGATGAGAAGTATTAGACTAGTTTAAGATTATTTTGGTTAGTGTTTGCTTCATTCTATATTGGCTCTGACAAGGGAAGCAGGGACCTCCTAATGAGAGTTCAGCTATTGTATTTTTGGGGAAGGAGAGACGGGATTAGGTTGGACAAAGCCAATTTTGAAGAGTTTAAAGCTAGAGCTGGTTCTGAGTGAACATAGTTTGTGACTCCACCAATAAATAACACTTAAGTGTTCTAAGGTTTTAGTCAGATGTCAGGTATGCTGGCTAAGATCAGCAGGAAAAACAAACACACCTGTATAAAAAGTGTTTGTGCAAATCAAATATGAACTAGTGTTCTCAGGGTCCCATACAGGAAATGCACATACATATATTTACACACAAACATATGGTTAATTATATGGGCTCCAAGAAAGTTGAGGAATTGAGGCATCAGTGTGGAAGGGTTTCAGAAAATCAGAATATTTCAGCTCAAGGCCTAGCTACCAATTTTAGCAAAGACAGTGTCTACTACTCAATTAAATTCTCATTAAGTCCTATAGTTACCATCATAGAACTCAGACGGTAGTAATTACCAAATTATTTATACATTTTCCACAGTTAATTTGAAATTAAAACACATTCACTCATCTTTCTAAGTATTCTGAGTTACATCTCCTTTTAACAATGATTCATGATGGATAAGAAGTATCATACATAAACAATAAACTGCATAATGCACATTGCATAGAGGAATGCAGTAGCCTATGCAATTATACAACAAATTTCATGGCTAACTTGGTTTGGAATTTATAGAAAATCCTAGCGGTCCTTCAAAATTGTTGAATCAATATTTCAAGAATACCAAGTTACAAGACTTGCTTAGAGCAATTCTTTCATACTATAATATTTAAAAGTACACTTTGGAGGTATATATTCAATTTCACATGAAGACCACGAATTAGTTTATGTATTATACCTCAGAACAGCCCATGATATCATTTAGATTTCTTATGAAACCTTTATTCAAAAGACAGTAGGATTTTTCACTTGCCTTTTTGGGGTAATGGCTTACATTCACCAATGGATGAATCCTACAGCCTATAAAGCAGTATCACCGACCTCAGTGGAGCTGCTCATGAGACAAAATGCTGTTGAGGAGAGCATACCCTTTAATGAAAAGGAATGTAACTTGGAAAGTACTGAGGTGAAGTTACACCCTTGTCCTCCTCACTGCAACAGGCACTTTTGCCTTCAAATACACTGTTACATGTATCACATGTGCTTGTCCTGCAGAGCTAAATAGCAGACAAATGCATAAGAGAGAGGGGGACCTTTGACATCTTTAAGTGTGGAGTAAGAAGAAGCCTATCGCTAGGATAGGTCCTCTTATACTAGACAACAGGGCTTGTGAAGAAGGGGGAACAATCTAGCCTCCTATCTGTCTGTAGTGGCTCTATTTCTAAGCACAGCCTTTGGGAGTTACACTGCAGGCCACCGTTCCCAATGTCTACTTATCCCTTAAGGGTCCTTTGCTGCAGAGCTTTCTGCCTGAGGAATTACCATGACAACCGCCCTGACACTGATTTCAGGTGGGAAGCCTGATTCAGAAGTCTGTGCAGGTCTTTGGTCTGGTACAACATTGGTAATCCCAAGTGCAGGGTTTCCTCCCTGCCTCTATGTCTGTGATTTGCTTAAGTCACAGGAGGTCTTCTGTCAATCTGAATGATGGAATTAGTATTACTTAATTTTTTTTTTTGCATGCCTCTCTGCCTTACAAGCTGCAATTATAAATATCAATTGAATGACACACTTAAAAGAGTGTATCATTTAATATAACAGACACTTTCAATTTTAAGAACTCATTTCAATATGTGTTTCTTCCATCAAAAGATAATTGATAAAGACAAAAATATATGTTTTGTCAGAAGATCTCTAAAGATTTGCCCAGTTTTTTGTAAAAATCCCCCAAACTTTAAGCTGAAAAAATGTCAATAAATAAAATGTTTGGTTTGTGTTTTTTTTTTTTATTTGGTTGTTGTTTTTTTTTTTTTTTGTTTTGTTTTGTTTTTTTTTTTTTTTTTTTTTAAATAAATGTGCTGAATTTCTAAATACAGGGGTTTTCTCCCATTCTTTTTTAATGAAAAGTTTTAGAAACAAATATTCTCAAGCGTCCTGACTAGCTTCCTGGTTTCTGTCAACACTAAGAGCCTTCAGGAAAACGTTCAAGGGATAACTCTACAGCCTTTTACAGGCAGATATAAGCTTACTCTGCCAAAGGTACAAGCTGACTCTTGGTTGTATTAACTCAGTACAGAGTCAGTATATGACTTAGCTCAGTTTCAGAAACATGATGACTAGAGCTACAGGACTTCCAGTTTGCTAACAGTAAGAGGACAATCTAGTTACAAGTTACGGCCACTCACATTTCTAAAAGGAGAACCTACACCAGAAATAGAGCAGTCCAAGGGCAAGTCTGCTTTTTAATGTCGCATTAGAGTATGGATGAAGAAATGCATTAATGAAAACATTGGCTAAATGCTAAGGACCTCATTGGACATGAAAGGAAACAATGAATGCAGGCTGTGCACACAGTCGCTCCACTGTGGACCAAGACAATAGCTAGTATTGGACAAGCTTAAAGATAACTCTGCTAAAAGAAAAGCCCAATACTCTCTATGTTTGCACAAACCAACTTGTGCCTGTTTTTGAAGCATCTATCCTGGAAATGTTGCAATTCAAGAAAGTTCTTGTTTCTGTGCACATTGTATTTATTTCACAGCCATTTCTCAGCACCTTGTGTCTGCCAGTCTTTTGGTCTCTTATTGCACATGGGGTATTTATAAATTGTCTCTGTGAATGCTTGCAGAGTGTTTTAGTTAGCCCGTCCCTCCAAGAAGTTTAAGTAGATTTTCCTTCTTTATTTCAAAGCTGACCACTGCTCGCTGGGAGGCTATTCTCTTGCGTGGGAGATGGGACATTGGGAAGCTCCTCTCAGGCTTAGTGTGGTAAGCTCTCTTTTTACCACTACTGCATGGGGATACTGAAATTTTCGTAACATTTGTAAACTTTTATAAGAAACTAGTATGAGGGTTAAAATAAAATTAAAAAAAACTTTTCCATGCTCCAAACTTCTTGTTGGAATTGCTGGACCAAATTGGATAAATCTGAGTGGATTTCCATACCCCCGCAGATGTACGACAAACTGAGCCTAAGTGCCATGCCCGTGCGTTGTGCGTGTGTCCAACCTCGCCAGTCTGACAGCTTTTTGCTAGTTCCATGGTCTAGAGGAGACATCTTGTGGTCAAAAAGCAAAATCGCAGCGCATAGTCTGGAGGCTGAAAAGGAGACTAATCAGTCTTGCACTGCCTCCCAAGCGCTTAGTTTTCTTTTCACTGCCAGGCAATAAGGGAAGTGGAAGCTATCCGCCTGTCTGAAGGGGCTCTTTGAACTAGGGCAGACTGGTTGAGCTGGGGCAGAAAGGAGCTTTGAGGCTATGGAGGCAGCGCCTGGGACATTGTCAGCCTTCTTTGTAGGGAGGACCTATGAAATCTGGTGCAGCTTGCTTGGAGTCAGACATTTCTAAGATGAGGTGATGGCCTTGCTAACTGTGTGTCTGCTTACTTGCAGCCACCTCTCTCCAGCACAGAGCACTGATGTAGTATGCCGCAGAGCATGGGAAACGAAGCGAAGGACAACAAATGAGAATGCATTCATATTTCACTTCAGTGCAGTATTTTTTTCTGTGACACTGTGAAGATGGGCAATATTCATGCAATCACCTAAAGCTCACTTACTACTTTGTGGAATTAGGGTGCTACCCAGTGCTCCTACCAGGTAAATACAGAGGGGAGTTCCACTGAGGAAGCCTGTTTTGTAAAGGTATCTGTTTAGGAAAAAAGTAGATTAAAAAAGCATTAAAAAAAGCAAGAAGAAGGAAGATAAGAACACCACAGGGAAGCAGAAAGACAAGGCTGGTTTAGACATTTTTATGATTAGTAATAGCTATCTCTGATGATAATTATAGTTTTTATACAATTATGTAACAGCATTTCTCATCTGGCCTGACCTTTCACTGTGGTAGGTGCCATTCAGATATACAGAAAATGACAGTACTTGCCTCAAAGAGACGAGCAGCTATAAGACAAGATAGAGTAGATGAATGAGAAAAATAAGTGGGTTGAAATGGAGTAATGGAAGATGTGGTAACAGTAATAAAAGGATAGGTGCAATGCTAAACTTATCACTATACCATGCTGTGTTATTAAAAACCTTGTGAGAGAGCAGAGAAATAATGAGTGTCCATGCTAGGTGAGTTGGGAACAATAGCAGCAGCCAAAGGTAACTCCTAGAAGATGCGTAACAAAAGCTGACTACAGAAACCATTCAGTAGAAGCTGTGTCAGGCCAGGCAGTCTGGTAATGAGCCTGTACAGTTATCATTTGTCCCCAGGCTGCTATTATCCATGCTGAGCAAATTTGATTCTTGCAAGTGTGCAATGAAAAAAAACCATGACATTCCAGACCCCCACGAAGTCACAGTTTATTAATAGAGCCTTGCAGAAGATGGAAGTTCCATTTGGCAAAGGACTGGCCACTCGTCCTCATTAGCTATGGCACCAATAACTTCACAGGTTCTATGCAGAAGGGTATTTCATGAAGGATTAGTGTCAGGTCGACCTGGATATTTCATTTTGAGATGTGGACATTTCAGATTTTATAATAAAATATAAAATTAAATAGACAGTCCTTTCGGAGGGGGGGGGGGGGGGGGGGGAGGAGGGGAGACAAAAACCCCAAACCTCAGAAGTGACAGAAGGGCATTCTGCAAAATTTTCACAGTTCCTCTTCCTTTTCTTTCCCCTTTGTTGAATGAAATTACTGAGAACATTATGCCATTTTGCTGATGTGTCAATGATCATGAATGTGAATTCTCTATTCCAACACTGTTTTCCCAACAAGCTCTATTAACCAGCTCTCACTTGTCTTTCAGAGCTAAATTTTGTCCCTTTCCTTGAAAACTGAGAAAATTAATGTTTGGTTCAGCAGTATACAGCTATTAACAGCTCTGCACACACTGCCTCAAAAGAGAGCAGCCCTTCTGCAGCTGAATGCAAACTACACATGTGGAAGACAGTGCATCTCTGGCAAGATAGCCTCTTGGAGCAAGACTGGGGAAATGGCACAAACACGAGCTGGTCCTTCTAATCTCCTTGGAGCTTCCTGTGGCCCTATGTGCAGGGTAAGCCTGCCCTGATTTAAGTCATAGAATCACAGAACCATAGAACAGCCCAGGTTGGAAGGGACCTTGAAAGGTCATATGGACCAACCTTTCATGGGAGAGGAAGCCCCAAGGAGATTATCTAGCCCCTTGTTCTTGTCTTGAAAACCTCCCAGTGATGGGGACTTGACCACGTCCCTGAGGAGGATATTCCAGTGATTGGTTGTTCTCACTGTAAAAAATTTCTTTCTTGTATCAAGATGAAACCTCTCCCAGTGCAACTTGTACCCATTGCCCCTTGTCTTCTGTGTATGGCTGCTTGTGAAGAGAGAGCCTCTGTTCACTTTGTAGCTGCTACAGCTGTAGCTGTAGCTTTGTAAGCTATAGTACTTAAAGTACTCGAATACTGTGATGAGGTCCCCCTGAGCCTTCTCTTCTCCATGGAGAAAAGACCTAACTAACTCCTTCAGTCTTTCCTCATGGGGCAGGTTCTCCAGCCCTTTGATCATCTTTGTGGCCCTCCTTTGGACCCTCTCCAGTCTGTCCATGTCTTTCCTGAATTGTAGGGACCACAGCTGGACACAGTACTCCAGGTGCAGCCTGATCTGTGCTGACTGGGATGATCACATCTCTATCTCCACTAGTAATGGCCCTGCAGATGCAGCCCAGGATCTGCTTTGCCTTTGTTGCTGCAGTGGTGTTCTGCTGACTCACATTCAGCTGGGTGTCCACCAGAACCCCCAGGTCCCTTTCAGCAAGGCTGCTCCACAGCTACACGGCTCCAAGCCTGTACTGGCTCTTTAGTTATTTTAAATCTCTGCTGCATTTGCCCCTCTCGGTTGCTGAAACAGCTGGGAATGGCTGACAAAAGAGAAAGACCATACAAACCAAAATCTGTCTGTTCTGAAACAGTTGTGCTAGGGGCTCCAGCAGAGGATGAGCTGTGGCCTGAGGGCTTCTCTTTGGTTTTATTCCTTGTGCTTCTTGGCCATCATCTTCTTTCTAGCCAGCGCTAACATTTAAATGAATGGCGTAATACATCTGAAAGAGCTGTTCAGACCTTGTCCTTACCTACACAACGGTGGACAGATCCACATCAACTCTGGGCCTTCCAAGGAGCCCTTATAAACTACAAGAAAGGAATTTCTGTGTGTCAGAGATGCCTGTATGTGCTCCAGGGTGGCAGACTTGTCAGCATAAAGCAGGCACAATATATTGCTCTGAAGTAAAAACTGAGATATAGCTCTTTGCCATTCCTATTGCTGGCTAGTCAAGAACTGAACAGAGGAGGAACATAAAAATGGCAAACACTGATAGGCCAAACTACTTTTTTTTCCTTCTTCTTCCTGGCTCTGTTTGTGTAGAATGGGTATCATTTTTCAGTATGCAATTTTCTTCATGAAGTGAAATAGTATGTGGAACAGTGTCCCTTTCTTAGCCTTCTCCATGAAGCTCTAAGAACAGACCAAAAAAAAAAAAAAAAAAAGAGATGCTTAAAATCCATATTGCATTTGCAAAAATGATATTTAAATAAAAAAGTCCTCAAAACAAAGAATATCGAAAGTGTTTACTCTTGGCTCCACTAGAAACTGTCACTTGTGACTTAAATACAAAAGTTATGCCTGCTTGTCAAGGTGATGGATTTTGTACTTTGTCATAATATCAGCAAAGTGGCCAGAGAAACACACTCCTCCATGTAAAATGGTATTATAACCAATGCAGTTCAGTTTAGGTATTCATACTGTGGTTGATCACCTCAGTGCAAGCCCAGCTTCATTCTAGGCAAGAAAGCAGGTTTGCAGCTATGTTGCTACATTGCTTCAAATATACATAATACTGATGAGTTCCTTGGATTCAGGATATTATGCTTCAGTTTTCTACACTGCTACAGTCTCTGCTAATGTACATCAAGGCACTTGGTTTCTGTGCTACGCAGCTATATAGATGTAAGATAAACATCAAGGGTGAATATTGTATAGTACATAAATGGAATAACAATAGTCCTCTTTTTTCACAGCAGTAAGTAATGAGTAAATTAATATTTTGTAAATATTTATATGTAAATATTATAAGCTTCACTATTGACTGAATATTGCTTATAAACAGGCATTGCTGACAGTATTAACTGAGAATGCTAAGCCTGATCCAACAATTAGCTTATCTCTTCCTCTTGCCTGATAAGGGGACTGTAGCCAAGATCAGTGTGGAAAGCTTGGACATTAGCTGCTCTGTTATTTCCCATCTGCCTCATTAGCAAAACTGTAGTTTAAGTTAAACCTGCTTGGCAGTAAGTTCTGAGCATGTTTGTCTTTAGACCCCTGCAGGGAGCCTGGCACCAGCTTTTGCTGTACCCAGTCTCCAAGCTGCACCATGGACTCTTATATTTGAGGGACAAGTCACTAATGCTAATAATATGCAGATGAATTTAGTTGTCATCCACAGAGGGAAATTTTGTATTGCTCTGTATACCAGAGCATGACAGCAAAGGGATGAAATGGGCAGAAGTTCTGGTTTATGGAAAGTGTTGAACTTTGCAATTCTAGTCACACTAAAGATGCCTTTGAAATAAGGTGGGATGATAGGGGAGGTGGAAATCATAAAGTCCAGTCCAGTATAGACACTTGATTAAGCGCAACTCATAATTCAGCTGTGAAACTCATTTCACATAGCTAGAGCAAGCTGAAGGTATAAAACAGTTGAAAATGCAATTAGACACATTCATAGGGAAAAGTCAAACAAGGACAGAACATCAGAATGAGGATACACTTAATATCTCAATAATTCTGTAAGCCACGGACACCCAAAAGCTGTAAGTCCATGAGGAGGAAGTATCAATACAGGTATGCCCTGTTCTTGTATTCTTTCCTAAGCATCTGCTAGCTGCTGCTGTTAGCAAGCAGGTTTGATGGACCACTGGTCTGAGACAATACAGATGTTTTTATGCTCTTACATCTCTAATTCTGTTTGTTCCAACTCTTAGATCCTGTAGTCCCAGGGGCTTCAATCTGAGTGTCCTGCGTTGCAGACACCACAAACATGGGCCTGTATGCATTTTCGTACAAGTATTCTAAGCAGAACTGTTTTCATAAGAAAACACAGAAAATTATAGCATCTCTAAGGTCTTGTGCAACTCCTCCAATGGCTGCACAAGCAAATACCACAGTGGTCCTAGAAAATCAGAGCAGAGTATCAAACATACCTCAGCAAACTGCTATTAGTGTCTGCTATTAGCTTTTCTGCAATAAATTCCTCTCACCAAAACTTTGCCTTAGAGTAGGGGAGAGCCTAGATTTTGACAGCTGCCCTTTTCTGTTGATGATTCCTTAAACACTTTAATTACAAACACACCTCCTTTCAAACACATAGTGAACAGCTATCACATGAGCACAGTGAAATTTCTGCACAGCAGTTTTCTCACAAGAGACCCATTGCTAATGTAGCATAAATACTGCCAAAACTGAAGGCCGGGGGCCATGTAGATTGTACTAATCTTGGTGAAAATTCATTTTATGAGCTTATGTCTATTAATACCAACAAAACTGTGAATCAAAAAATGGGAAAAATGCTAAATACAAACTCTGCAAACAAACAGCAATATTGTATGAGTTATGTGTGTACAGAAAAGAAGCCAGCTGATTATTGATATTTTGCCTGAAAAAGAGACTATTGAGGTACTAATTTCTGGTGATATTAAACATGGTTTAAGTAGATGTGACCCCCACAGATCAATTGCTGTTTTCAGGAATTGAATACCATATGTGACATAAAAGCATTCCCACAGGAAATCTATTCTTCTCTACCTAAATGTCATTATCTAAAAGTGGATAAAGATTATTTGCATAGAGAACGTGAAGAAGATATTTTTCAGCTATTACAATGCCACTGGGATTAGCACTTTCAGAAGAGATGATTTCTTCTTCCTTTTGTTTTTTCTTTTAAATGGAAGAATAAGTCAAACTCACCCTGGAATTTATTTTCTTTTTCTTTTTTTGCAGGTAAGCACTGGCAAAATTTTCTGCTTTTAACAATTTTGGTTTAATGCAAAGGTATCAAAGACAATCTTTCTTTTAGGAGTGGCAGAAGCAAAATACAGGGGTTTTTTTGTTTGGTTTTTTTTTTTCAGACTGCCACCGATGGGCTTATTCTGCAGAATACACATGTGATTAGATACTGCGTGAGAAATACGGATAAGATACTGTTCATAGTTCTATAGTACAAAAATACCTTGCTCTTAGTAGTAATAGAAATAGAAATCGTAGTAATCTAACGTGTTAAGGACCTCAATAAATCATGTAATCTAATTCTTTGGTGAAAGGCATTAAGTATGTCTAGGCCACGGGCAAAGATGTTTGTCAAATTATTTGTAAATGCCTTGAATGAAGGAGATCCCTCAGCATTTCTCTGCCCCTTAGTCCTGAGAGTCATTGTCCTTCCAGTTAGAAAGTCCCCCACATATCTAACATAGCTAATCTTTCCTGAACGTCAAAGTGATGTCTTGTTGACCTTCTTTGAACTGGTCAACAGCACTCTTGTTTCACTGAACAGTCGTTCACAGCTTGCCCTGTACTCTGCCTGTGACTGCAGTCTTTCTTCTTGGGAAAGCCAGTAAGTCCAGAAATAAGGCTCTGTGGTCACCTTACATCGACACACTGACACTGCCCCAGTGCCACCAGCACCGTGAAGGGCTCGTCAGCCAGGGGAGGCTTCAGCCCTTGCAGAAGGACCTATGGGGACCAGAGAACCTCTGTGAACTCCATGGCTGCTTCTCATTCCTGCTGTAGCCTCAGGGTCCCTATGTGTTCCTTTCAGTCAGACAGATTGTTCAAGAAGACTTACAGATACTGGAAAAAGCTCAAAATTAGCTTCCTCGGGAGGAACTGGAAAGGTGGGAGAAGCAGGACTGGGCTTGGAGGGTCTCTGGCTGTGCAGACGTTGCACTGCTGCCACAGCACACGCTGCTGAAGTGGCAACACAGGGACCCCTTGAAAGCATTTGCCTAGGGCATGTATTGCAGCTTTCCTCAAAGAAAACTGTTGAAAAATCCAATGCGATTTGTCCATGTTGGAAGGTCCAACCCATCTGTCTGGAGCTGTACAGTTTATCTCCCTTCCTGTCAGTGCACTGCAGAGGCCAGGGGCTCCCTGGGGACTGTGGGGACTGCAGGGACTGCCCATGGGGTCTGCCAGGCAGCTGGGGCCTGTCCCACTGCTACAGCCAGGATCAGGGCAGCCGGGGGACACCAGGCCCACCCCAGCCTCAGGCATTAGGCACCTCCCTGGGGACACGGACAGACCAAGACTGGGTTGGGACATGAGCCTGCAGGTGGGCCTCGCTCAGCAGGGTCCATGGCCAGGCAGGGCAGGGCTGTGGGGACCTGGAGACTGGTCCTGCTGTGGTGTTGCTGGGGCAGGGGTTGAAGGCCCTGGGGGACTGACATGGGGTCCTGGGCTGTGGGCAGGGTGAGGGGAGTCCTGAGGGGGTGGGCAGGGACAGGCAGGGCTGGTGGTGCCTCAGGGCCATGGCACTGCTTGAATTTTCAAGCTTTCCCATCTCTCCATCCTTCTCAGCTAGTCACAGTTCTTGCACTAAAATCTGGTGGATACATGGGGTTGACCGTAAACCTCCTGAGATTAATCAGTTTGATACAATCCTTTGGCATGAGCATCATGACTAGTGCACTCTTTTCGCCTATGTTTCATGAGGCAGAGAGCTCGATTTACGTGGACAGGAAATGTCGTCCCTTTCAGTGCAGAGTTATCAATAAGTCAATCCGACTTTGAAAAACATGAGGGACACTGGTTCAAAAGCTCTTTCTATGTGTCACAAGATATGGAAAGCTGAAAAATGTCATGCTGGTAAAATATCTTTACAGCCATGTTTTGTCTGAGATGGAACACATTTCAGTAGCATGCAAAAATGCTGGAGCAGCAGTTGCAAGTGGCTTGGCAGCATACATCTCAAGCATACCTGAAGGCATGACAGTCACCTTCATCTTAAAATTGTCTGTGTACTGCTCAGATGTTGTCTCGTTCCCATGTCTTTGCATGAAAAAATGCTGAAACTAACATCAGATGAGGAGTTCTTCAGGTAGTAAGGAATGAATCTCATCACATTTCTCTCTATTGCCTGGATAATATTTAGGTTGTGTCAGATTTCTTTCAAGGTTTTGCCAGGATCTTTGGGACCAGCCATGACAAAAAGACAGCAAGTTTTATGTTGCTGAATGTCTTCAGACCAAACCCAGGGGCTTATCTCTTTCTTTAGCCAAACAAAGTGAAGTTTGGTCAACCCATAACTTATTTGGTTCAATATTTGGCTAAATGAGACAGAAAAAATGAAACTAAACAACTGAATTCTCCCCTCTGGCATGAAATGAAAAGTGTTAAAAAACATGGATCAGAACTGCCAAGAGCAGAGCTGTGGTTCCTCCTGCCTATTGGTGTCACAGTCCTTTGCTCCCTTGTAAAGCGGGCGCTGAAAAGAGCCACTCATGACTGCAGCGATACAGCCCCCCCGGGTGAAAGCAGAACCTCTCTCAAAACTTAGTTCTTAAATTTCCAAAGTTGCAAATCAAGGTGCGACATGGTATACTGTCAGCTGACAATTACTATTTTTTGCTCTCACCTCTGGCTTTGTTAGTTGAAATGAACTGGGAATTGTCTAAACTCCAAGCTTGTTGTTTACACTTACTTGAAAACAAATTTCTTGTCTTTAGAGACTATTACATGTCTGCGAAGAAGTCTATATTTTTCCTGATGTTGCAAAAGTAATTTACCAGAAAAAGATTTTTTTTTTTTTCCCAGAATGATGGTGCTTAATCATTTTAAGCAAATGTGGGAAAGAACTGTCATGCGTCCTTCGCTTTGTAAAGAACCATTAAGCTTTGGACCTATTAGCTTGTGTTTGGAGGTTTCATTTGTCACTTTTTGTAGCTATATAATGAAATATTTATTGAAAAAGAAAGAGTAACTGTTAACTCCCATCAGTAAAAACGTCTCCTTCACCTTGTGAAAATGGAGTATGGTTGGTTCTTCAATTAAACAACAGTGGATACATGAGTTTGCTGAATACATTTTATCTGAAAAGTGGAACATCTGTTCTGCTTTTCAGATTTCCTCAAGGAATTCCGCTTTTAAGCTATCACAGTTTTACATTCTGCCAAAGATTTTATTTATCACTCTGTCACGTTCCAAATTGCTAACCTGAGGTCCATCCAAACTGTACCTAAATAACTATGGTAGCTGAAGGATTTTATACTTGGTTTTCTACCTTAAAGTTTGTAAGCATCTGTTTTCCCATAAGTATGTGCACAAATTACATAAGTAATTCTCTTGTACCTTTTCTCATCAGACACGTACAGAATTAACTTGTTAATAGTGTCTGACTTCCTTTTAGGCATTTCTGTTTTATGATTCTTTACATCTTTTTTTATATGTAGCTTCCATTCCAACATCAGCTGACACTGCTGTGATGTTTTACAGGCTTTTATTGTGCAATTAAGATAAAACAGTAAAAAAAAGAGGAATGCTAACTCCTGACAGTTCAGATGCTTAAGAGAGTCACAGAGGCCTTCAGCGCATGACCATGTCAAATTATTTCTCTAATAATGTGTTATGATTTATCTTTTCTGACATATTTTTTCTTCTGTATGCCATTGAACATATTGGTTTTCTGAGACAGAAATATATTGTTTTTTTTCTGAGGCAGATTATCAAAAAGACTCAGCACCCACCTGCAAAAGAAAATGATTTTCAAGACCTTAGGAGCTCACCTTTGCAGTACGTTAGTCCAGATTTTCAAATAAACTTGGCACCCAAGTCCAAGTGTGTGAAAAATCTGGGTACCTCTTCTGATGTCCAAGTGGGAGATGGGTATTTCTGACAGTCTATTCATATGTGCCTTTTCTTTGACATCAGGTTCCTAAAATACAGTGTATAATCCTGAATGAAAGTTGACTTACAATGTTAAATTAAACACAGTAAAAATAAGTCCTGGATTCCATTAAAAAAATCTGTTCCCATACACAGGAATCACCCAAAGCTCTGACAGTCTAAGCCTGTGTTACATCTGACTGATTTATAATACAGAAATTAATAGTGCTAATCTTTCACTGGATATGGCAAATGAGTCTATTGTTTAAACTCCAACTCTGGCAACAGACCTGAGCCTGGCCTTTAGAACACCTACCTTTTCAGTTGTGGCTCCTCAGTGTTACTGTCAATCTCTCTATTTGCCTTTCTAAATTTCATGATCTGTCTTCATTGAAACTGTTTTGGTTGGGGATGAATGGGAATTGAGAGTTGAGCTGGTGAGGGATTGAAGAAGTATCTCAAACAGAGCTACTCCTGATCACTTTGGGGAAGAATAGTCCAATAGCACCAAGCTGCATTCCTTTCTTTACCTACAAAGAAAACTATTTCACTTGCTACTTCTGATGTCTAAGGACTTTGCTGTATTCTTTTTAGTTCACACACCTTGGCTAAACTTTCAAGGCATGAAATACAAGTAGAAAATTCAGCATATTATAATTTTTTCTTTTTTAATATTTTAGAACCTCAAAGCAGATTCCAGGTGGTCTAAATGTGAGAACTGGTACATCTTCATTTGTAAAGCATGTGGAGGAAAATACTGATATGCTCAATTCTCATGTTAAGCAGAGAATTTTACAGTTCTGCTTGCTTAGCTGTTTTCTCCTCCCCTCTGCCAGTATATTCTGTGAGTAATGAAATTAAGTGCAAAGGGAAATTATATGTCTGATCTTTGAAGCACAGTGTATAGAGAAAAATCTTCTTTTAAATGAGAATGTACTGCACTGTCAACCTGCCCTCCTCCTCCATCATGTTTAAGGACAGCTGATTTTGAACTGCCTCAATCTGTAGTCTCTAAACATTTTCTCAGGAGAACAGGGAAATGGTGAGTGGTATAATGACATTCATTATTTTACTTAAATAGGATTTCTCTAAGCATTCTTACTCATCAGAAATTTGTGAATTGAGAGACAGTACCAGATATTTACAGCTTCATAAATGTTATTTCCTTTCCTATTCTGTCTCACTGCTGAGTCTGATCTTTTATTTTGCTTATCAGCTACCACCTGTGCTCTGGGTATCGCTACCCATGAAACCTAGTTTCAATGTCAAATAACCACACTTTTTGTCTTGGCCAAAACACCATACACTGCAGATCTGGAATGAATGGTGAGGAGCTGGATAAAAGCAATCTGGAACAGGATTTCAGTTGTGTGGAGCTCATCCACCTGTACTTACACAGGCACCTCCAGAATCTCCAACAATAAACGGTCAATTTGCAGAATAATATCAAGCTTTTATGACAGCATAACCATGAGCATTGAGAAGAAATTGTTGATGCTGTCATTCATGTATCTGCAAATGTGTTTCCTTCCTAATTTTACCCACACGCAGCTGCATGTTGTCCCTAATTAATGAATTGCCCTCAGGTTACTCACCCAGACACATCTAATCTATCTCTGTCCAAAATGACTAAACTCTGTCCTGCATTAAAGATGTAAAAGGCAACAAATTACTTTCTTGGTCATTCCAACTAGAAAATCACTGCTTGCTGAATGGCATTCTCTCCATGTGGCATTCAGGGTGATTTTGTCACCTCAGGGCTGAAGCGTTCAGTAGAAGTAAAGTAAAACATCTACTGCTAAAAAGATTCTCACTTCAGATTCCAGTTCAACAGAAGAAATGGTCACTTCAGGTTTAAGCTTATAATAATGCCATGAATGCAAGGAAATGTGTAAGTATGCAGCCTTTTCATCTTTAAAGCACTTCATAAATATTAACCAACCTTTCCTGAGAACAGTTTCCAACTAAAGTTATGTGATTAAGATGAAGGTTCAAAATATTGTTACAGAAGAGTATTTTTTCCAGACCTTACAGTAAAAAAGTGTGTATAATTAGCATATAAAGTGAAAGATGGATAAGTATATGTCATCTTTAATACCAACTGACCTCCACTGCAGTTATAAAAATAAGGATATATGCAAATTTCATGTGAATTTTACTCTTGTTTTCTTACATAGCTTGATATTGTTTCCTCCTTAATGCCTCTGAGAGGATTTATAAGCTCATAGGTAAAAAAATAATCACTTCATGCTCTTTTGCCTGCTATGAAATAAAACATCAACAGTACTTGATAGGCTGAGGAATTGGAAATGATAGTGCTGAATGTGAATTCCCCACAGGAGTGCAAGCAGCAGGAATGCTTGTTTATCAAAGCTGAAGGGAAAAAAAGTCCATAAAATTTGACCTCTGTTTCAAGTGTGAACACTGCAAGTGAAGTAGTTAACACCACAGTAATATTGCAGGTTAGCTGGCAGGCACAAATTTGGCCAGAGACATTGGACTCGCATTTAACAGAAAACATTCCCTGTGATCTCTAGCTGGAATTTGCCAGTGAGACCAAGCCTTATTAAACCCCCAAACCATAAAAAATAGAAGAGAAAAAAACCAGTCATGTACTGCAAAGTAGTGTGCTGAAAGAGACAGAACAGCAGACTTGGAGATGTGGAGTTTATCTCCCACTTTGAGACCAATTTCCCTGTATAATCACAGGGAAAGCAGTCTCTCTTGTGCCTCTCATTCGTGCCTGTCTCTGTTCAGATTGTGAAGCTGTTGGATGAGAGCCGTTTCAAACAGGTGCATACAGTGCCTGGCATAATACAGTGCCTGTACTAGCCGGTACATTGTGATTTGATCGTAATATGAATAAAAATGTGAGGGGAACATTGAAACTCTCTGTCAGTGTAATAAGCCTATATTGGAAGAACATTTGCTGTTCTTCATTTGTTTTAGAGTAATGTAAGTTAGAAATGTGAATGAAGCATATCCATCACCTATTTACAATGCTTAAAGGCTTTTGCTGATTTCAGAAGTCTACTTTTCAAGCATCCTTTGATCAAATCGTGTGAGTAAGATAAAACTAGAACTTCTTCTTAAAAGTAGATTAGAAGAGAATGAGTTCCGGTGAATGGTACTTTGAGAATATGTGCAATTTTTGCATTGGAAATAACTATGAAAATTGCCTGTTTGGGATAAGCAGATCTGGTATTGCAGTGCTTTTCTGATTTCTGAACTACTTTCCTGCTCCTTTTGTAAAAGGTGCCTTGAAAATCATAAACACCACAGCTGGCATGCTGGTAGCCTTGTTTTCTTACTCCTGCTGATAGGAATTCTGTACTATTGTTACTGTATGCCATACTGTATACTGGCTACCACTGTGTATTTCTGCTTTTCTAATTACATTTGGATTTCTGAGGAATAGCTACAGTGTAAAGAATTTTGGATATCAAGTAGTCACCCACATTTAGGACATTGTAATCAACCCTCCGGGAAGATAATACAGGAAAGCTTGATTGCTGGTGCCAACAGGGTTTCTTTTCCAGGTCACTGCACAGGGTGAGGCCTGGAAGCTGGATATTTTCCATTTTGTTTCTTTTTCTAGTCATTAAAAAGGCCAGTTTAGTCACGTCCTTATTTTAGACTTTTCCACATGATCCAGAGTTAATGTTCCTCAGATGCTGAATGTTCCATATGGATCCTTTGTAGTCTTCAAAGGTTAGTATGTTGCAGTTCTTGTATCGTTCTTCAGCATTGCACCAGATGAGGCGGTTTTGTTTATTCTTCGGACACATTGTTTCAATTCTAAAAACCCCCAGACTACCAGAGTTTAATTTTGTATTATGCATTTTGCATTGTTTAGAGCTGTCTCACAAAAGGATATTCTCCAGTGATTGCCTCTGAGTTCATGATACAAGGTCAAAACATTAAAGCCCTTTTGGGATCTGTTACTGCATAACGTTGCAAAGTAACTGTTATTGACAGGTGTCAGTGTTGGCTGTCAACCTGAGCTCCAAAGTCTTTACAGGCTGATTGGTGCGAGCTGTGGATTGCCCTCTTGTTAGAGAGTAAAAACTCTTTGCAAAGCAACAGCTGATTTTATCCATGGGTTTATCACTTGCGTGATTATTTATGGAAGCAGGATATTTTGGTGCAGGGTGATTAATTTTTAGTTATTAACATCTTTGATGCTTCCTACTGAATGAACAAGTAAAAAGCCTTTTTAAACACAAAATAAGCTGGTGGTTGGAACTATTCCAAAACAGTGAGCTCTTTCTACTGGAATACTAGTTTCTCTCCGTACAAAAACTGACTGTAGCACATGATTCCTTCTCAGCAGTACCAGCACTAATATCTTCTAGTTTTTTCTTTCTTAACTGCAAGCTGCAGTGGCCAGACCGGTAAGCAATCTCCAAAATATGGAAGACTGGTAATTTATAAACTAATTGGCTCTCTTGACTTGTAAATTCCTATGCTGAAATTGCTCTATAGGAAGCATTTATACTAGTTTTATGGTAATGAGATGATCAGAATGAGAGCCAAAGGAGAAGTTTGAGGAGACAGAACTCTGAGCACCCAACCCCTTTTTTAAGAAAATGACTTCTCTAATTGCTGAGAGATGAAAGGGGTGAAAGTAGTGGCCCGTCCATAGGTTTTCCCAGAGACAGCAATGGTAGCACTGTACTTGAAAAATATGAGATAGACACGTTGCTCTCTGTGTGGCAACTTGCCTCTTAATACCATCAAAAGCAGAGGAAAATCTGTGTTAGAAAAATCAGCTTTGTGCATCCTATCATCCAGTGCCAGGATGCTGATACATGTGGATGAAAGGTAAAGGAGAAGAGGAAGAAAATACTGCAGAGTATTGACCACTTGGTGACATGACCTGAGCCATGGGCACCACGTGCTAATGGGACTCGTACTCCTCTCAATATCTCTGGTAAATTTTCCCTACAGCAATTTTATGTTATTACTGAGGCAAAGATCCATGTATCTGAATATCCATTTTTGTGAAGAATATGTTTACAAATTGTTTTAAAAATTGTTATGGGAATTAATCTCATGATACATTTTCTTACTCATGCAATTACAGAAAACATTTCTCTGAAGCCTGTGAGTAGACCAAGTCTGGAAAAACAAACACACAAAAATTTAGAAAAATAAAAAAGGGTCTTTCAGAGTTTGAAGACTCAAGTACTTTTAAAGGCAAGTGCTGTCAGCGTTGCTTTTGTTGCTTTTAAAAGAATCCCTTTAAAAGGTTTTGTGGTGCGAAAAGCTCCTTTTAGTGGGTTTTCATAATGCACCGGGAGAGAACAAGAAAATGTTTTTCTCACCATGGCCAGCCTTGAAGATCACTTAGAACATCGCGTACCCAAACCAGGAGGAGAATTTCTGTGCGGCTCGCAGGCAGAGCCAGTGGGATCGGCACTCGTGCCTGCCCCCACTCACCTTGGAGACCCATTTGCTTCTTCCAAGTGCTCCTCAGGATGACTCAGGCCCCTTAATGTGCCTGAAGGACATACTCGGGGCGAGGGCTCACACCCGCCCGAACGTGATAGATTGACCTCCCGGTGCCTTGCAGGGAAGCAAAGTGCTTTTGCTCTAAGAGGACGTCTACGGAGCAGAAGGAAGGGTGGCATCCTCCTGTGCCGGCTGTAAGGTGGCAGCCACTAGGTGGCACGACGGCTTTGCGCCGCCTCTGCACAACGTCTGCCGTGGAGTAGCATCTGGCCACGCACTCCCACTGTGACCTAATCTCCGCCAGTCTGCAGAGCTGTTTATGGGGACTCGAACGATTGTTGTGCAAAAGCCAGGGCTGCCGTGTCCTTGGGGCTGCTATTCCTCAGTCTGGTTCAATAAAGACCAGCCCGGGCATACCGCCTGCTCCGGCACAAGTCCTCCCTCCCTGTGGTCACCCAGATGCCCTACGGGAGGGCCACCACCATCTATCTGTCTTATAGGGTCGGTGGTGCCTGAAGACGCCTCGCAAACACAGTAAAACGCCAAGCCCTTGGCTAAGTTAGCCAGAGCCCCAGCGCCTGCTGGTGCGACCATACCCTATGCCCACAGCACTCAGGTGGCTACAACAGATCTTAGGCAGCGGGGGGCGTGGGAGCCCAGACGAGCAGCAGATATTCCCAGTCCAGCTCTTCTAGTGCTGCTGCTCTCAACCTAATCTGTAACAGATCTAACAGCCAGCAAAATGAGAAAATCGCTGACACAGGAGGCTGCGACAGTCTTCTGCACTGACACCTTGGTGACGCTATAGCGGGAGTAAAATCGGGTTTTTCTTTCACAGATAAACACCTCCTTGGTATATTTGTGACACCTCTACTCCGTACGATGCATCTGTGACATTTAGCAGGTTATGGCTGGCTGGGGGTGGACAGGATGGGACAGGACAGGATGGATGGATGCATCTTGTACTAAAGTAGCTTTTGTTAAAGCGAAACTGAGTGACGAGGATGTGATAGAAAGAGAGGGAATCTGAGCTGGGTTATTAAAAAGTGCATCACACGACTTCTTTGAAATACATTTATATGAACTTTACTGTTCTCTGTGCAATACTGCTTCGTTCACAGCCAGGGTTTTCCTTATAAGATAATTTCAGGTGCTTTGTACAAACAATGTTTAAGAGTTTCTGTTGGAGGTACAGCTTCTGCTGGTTGCCTTGGGAAAGTAGTGCAAAGCTCTCACCCCTAGAAAGTTTTCCTTTTACCTCTGCCTTAACATTTTGCTTAGAAGACAATCTAAAGGTGTAAGATAATATGAAATAAACAGTTCCTACACCCAGTACTATGCGGGTGCCTTTAATAGCCCAGTCGTGAGGAAGGCAAGCATTCAACACTCCCATTCATTGTATTTACATATTTAAAACTTGCTGCATTTCTAAAGAGGTCTCCAGGCCATATGAGGACATTAGTAACATGTAATAGTTCACTGGGAGTTGCAGGTATGCAGTGCTCAGCAAAAGTAAGGCAGTAGCTGTGAGTTAAAGCAACTGTAAGTGCTTTCCTTACAGAACTCTGTGGAATTAAAGAGCCATACCTGACTTCACTCCACTTTGCTCCTTCCACAAAAACATCTGACAAGAGAAACCCACAATCCCCTCACTTTTTCTCCATTTCTTACTAGTTCAAAAAATTTGAGTTTAATATCTCTGTGACCTTTCAATTTTATATCACCTAACTGGAGCAGAGAAGCTATTTTCTTCTTCAAGATGAGCTTTCTTTTCATTGCAGGCTCATTTAGGTTTAGGACTAATGTAGCACAGCACAGAATACCGCAAGGATTTGATCTTTTGCAGTGCTGTTCCCAGTTAACCATTCCTAAATTTTATAACCATGAATCAGGCATTCTGGGGTGGTTTGTCTCCCATCCTGTGGTATCTATAGAAATGGGGAGGAATGATCCCGAGAAAGTATTTACTATAGATTTGTGGTGGGTTGACCCTGGCTGGACACCAGGTACCCACCAAAGCTGATCTATCACTCCCCCTCCTCAACTGGACAGGGGAGAGAAAATATAATGAAAGGCTCATGGGTCAAGATAAGGACAGGGAGAGATCACGCACCAGTTACCGTCATGGGCAAAACAGACTCGACTTAGGGAAAATTAACTTATTTTATTGCCGATAGAACCAGAATAGGCTAATGAGAAATAAACCCAAATCTCAAAACACCTTCCCTTCACCCCTCCCTTCTTCCTGGGCACAAATTCACTCCTGGATTCTCTGCCTACCCTCTCCCTCCCCCCCCCCTCCCCCCCCCCCCCCCCCCCAGTAGCACAGAGTGATGGGGAATGGGGTTTACAGTCAGTTCATCACACGTTATTTCTGATGCTTCATCCTCCTCAGGGGCAGGACTCCGCACACTCTTCCCCTGCTCCAGCGTGGGGTCCCTCCCATGGGAGACAGTCCTCCATGAATTTCTCCAACGTGGGTCCTTCCCACAGGCTGCAGTTCTTCACAAACTGCTCAAGCGTGGGTCCCTCCCATGGGGTGCTGTCCTTCAGGCACAGACTGCTCCAGCGTGGGTCCCCCACAGGGTCACAAGTCCTGCCAGAAAACCTGCTCCATCCTGAGCTCCTCTCTCCATGGGTCCACAGGTCCTGCCAGGACCCTGCTCCAGCATGGGCTTCCCATGGCATCACAGCCTCCTTCAGGCATCCACCTGCTCCGGTGTGGGGTCCTCCATGGGCTGCAGGTGGAGATCTGCTCCACTGTGGACCTCCATGGGCTGCAGGGGACAGCCTGCCTCACCAGGGTCTTCCCCAGGGGCTGCAGGGGAATCTCTGCTCCGGCACCTGGAGCTCCCCCTCCTTCACTGACCTTGGTGTCTGCAGGGCTGTTCCTCTCACATGTTCTCGCTCCTCTCTCCAGCTGCAGTTTCTGTGCCACAGCAACTTTTTTCCCTTCTTAAATATGTTGCCCTAGAGGCACTACCACTGTCGCTGATGGGCTCGGCCTTGGCCAGCAGTGGATTCATCTTGGAGCCAGCTGGCCTTGGCTCCATAGGATATAGGGGAAGCTTCCAGCAGCTTCTCACTGAAGCCACCCCTGTAACCCCCCCACCACGAAAACCTTGCCACACAAACCCAATACAAGGTTTAACTACTTAAGCCAAATGCAGACTTTGAAAACAGGAGGAATCACTGGACATTACACTTCTCTTCACATTCTAATAGCAAGTTTATGCTTTTAGTCTGTGGTTCAATGCTTGGGAACTTTTGTCATCTTTCCAATGCACTCCAGTGACCGTGCTGACGTTACCTGGTGCTGTGTTCCAGAACAGCAGTGCACACTATTGTTAGTTAAGAAAAAATATGAGGAAAACTTGTGATTCAGCTCTCCTTACTGATTCCTCTTCACCCAGGAAAATCAAGGAAGGACACCAGCTATATTGAGTGTAATGACTAGCAGTATTGTTCACTAATCAACACTGGAAGATGGGGAAAGATTTCTTTTGAAAGATATCTTTTGCTCAGTTGCAAAGTCTCCTTTGATTACCTTGTTCCCTGAGGATAACTAATGTGGTTTTAGTTGGTTTTAGTTTAGTTCTATGTTATTAATCGTCTCCAAACTAACAACAACTACAGGAATTCACTAGAGTTTCATGTAATTCACTATACATTTTCTTTTTTGGTGGCATAGTTTTCTTTGCCATTTAAGTGATGCTGATTTCTACATGCACTGGTGGAGACCATCACCCAACGATTACTATTTGGGGGGCTGGGACAGGAATTTCTTCAACTAAAAGCACTCTTCATAGAGACTAGATACTAGACAGAGCGCCCCCTGAATCTACGGCAGAACTCATCAGCAGATATTTACTTTATAGATTAACAGCATTGAGTGTTTGGAGGCGCTCCTGTGTAGTAAAACTCCACCACTGGTAAAAAAAGTGGAGTCAGATTATTAAAAGTGATCATCTAACTCCACTAAAGTCATTAGGTTCTTTGCCTTTGACATCAATGGGGTCAGGTATTTATTTTAGGACTATTTGGGGTTTTAGCTATGTGTTCCCAAGGTAGTCACTGAATTTACTGTATTTCATACTGTACTGGGTAAAATAAATGTAGCATTTTAATAAATATATGCCTTATAAGAGCATTGTGAGATTAGTAGTAATGCTTTTGGTTGAAAGTTATTCATATTTTATAAATGTGAAGAACCCACAATAAATACGGACATATCAGCAGCAGACCACATGCAGCTCATCTTTCATCTAGAAAAAAAGGTAAGTTTTTTTCCTAAATCTATGATGTGGGTGTTTTAGCATACTTTTCTCAGTACTGAACAAATATTTGCCCTTTTCATAAATAGAACTTTATACTCATATTCTGGTATTTACCTTGTAGTTCAGGCTTTGGGGTAATTATATAAAAATATTCCACCTTAGGAATGGGAGGAAAGAAACAGAGGATATGTGGAAATGAACAGTACATCAGAAGCAATCCCTGGCTCAGAACAGAACTGGTAGAACTGATCTGAGGCGATAAGGTCAGGAGATATATTCAGAACAGAGTTATTTACTTTCCATAGAAGAAAGGTTTGAATAAATTATGTTCTTGACAATGGCTTTCTTTTGAACAGGATTAAATTTTATATTTTTTTTCCCAGAAAGGTAAGTGAAACACATAAAGGTGTCTCCCTGTGGAGTCCTTATTAAAAAAAAAAAATCAAAACAAAACCAAAAGCCAAGCCAAGCCATCTTTAATTGTTAGCATTAGATAATAAGATAATGTTATTTGTAATTCCTTGCTCATAATTCTTGCCTATTGTGTTTCAGAGCAAATTCTTGTCACTCTCAGATATTAAATCAGAGAAGCTAACTAAAGTTCTTTACCCAATGGTAAAACATTCATTTCAGACAGCTAAAACAAAACCAATATATAAATTTTAGAACAATCTCAAGTGTTGCTGAGACTTAGAAGAAAACTGTTTTTTCAAAATATGTCAGAGAATCACCCCAAATTATATGCAATTAACTACTTTTTTCTAAAGCCCCATATGCAAAGTCAATAATATACTTGCACTCGGTAGCAAGAAAGCCCCGGGAAAGGGAATTTCACTGCAGGGAAAAATATTGTATTAAAGTTTTACGATTTTAAACATATCTACAAAGTATCATAGTTTATTATTTTGTTGTTAGTCTTGACAAATCCAGTTACCTCTGGAGATTCAACACAGATTTGGGAGTCAAAAGTGGAGGTTCAGTCTTGCAATGTCCTAGCAACTTCTGCTTATGTTGAACTCTGTAAACATCTATGAAATTCAAAAAGGACCAAAAGCAGCAGTATTTACATAATGAGCTCAATAGACACGTACCTGGAGTTATGAGATCACATAGGAATTTCTGCAGACTATCTTCATTCCTAATGAGAAAGGTCAATAAATCTAGTGCAGTTCTGTCTAAAATCAGTGAGAGTCTTTCCTGTGGCATTACAAGGGTCAGAGACCAGTTTTTGACATTACAAGAGGCCATTACAAACATCCAGTCTGACCTTTGCATAAAGCAGGGCAAAGAATGGCTCAATAGCTTGAGATCTTTTAGAAAGACAGGAAGCCTGACTTTAAAGATTTTCAAGTAATGGAGATTGTAATCCAATTCTGCTTAAGTGATTAATTGCCTCAGCTGTTACAGAAATACATTTTATTAGAGGATAGAGATAGATCAGGCCATAAGGCCACACACAAGAAATTCTGTGTGTTATCTCTAAATATAAAACCTAAGAATCCCCCATTTCCCTTTAGGCTAAGTAGACCCAAGTACTTTATTGAAATTAAATGAATAAAAAAATGTTTAAAAACAGTGATGCTGCCTCATAATTACAGGCTTTGGCCCTTAAACATCCCCCAGTGTGTCATGTCTGCAGTTAGATATTAATTTCATGCTGTTTGATTATGGCATGTTTCAGAGCCCAGGAAGCCCAGAAACTGGCAGCTAAAGGCAGTCGGGTGCTAAAATAGCCCCTAGGCTCACACAGTCAGAGAAGTGGCTGTCGGTGCGGGCTGCTGATGGAGAAATCCAACCCACGGCCTCGCTGGGGACAGCTGCCATGCAAATGTCCCAGTGCTTTCTGCGAGCCCAGTTATGAGACCTGCCAAAAACCACGTGCTGGCTCCCATCCCCAGTGTCTGGCTCATGGCCCTAGTGCCTGCTGTCCAGCCAACTCCTGGCATAGAGGTCAACAAACCCAGCTACCTGGTCTCACTCCACACCCTTTGTCTTTCTGGAGCGATGTATCTGACCAAGCAGGGGCCCTCCTGTGCCGCAGAGGGATGCGGGAGCTCTCCCTGTTGCTCACTACGCATGAGATGAGGAGCTAAGTGGCGTGCAGGGCTCCCACACTCAGGACAATTTTGGCTGTGGCCAGCATGGACTGCAGCCCCACGAGGTAGATGCTGCACTGCAGGGTGCACGAGCCACTGAGAACAGGCTTCTACGCCCACCCAAATGTCTTTTCTCTTTTCCTTAATGAGGCAGACTTTGTTACTCTCTCATCACAATATGCGGTTCTGTTTGCTGTTTACCTGGGCTCTGCGTGACTCGTCTCTGCTGTCTTTAGCATGGTTGGTTGGAATTATTGAGCAGCACCCGGCTCTGGCAGGCTGGGATACACCCCTGTTGGGACGGTCCTCACCTGCCCGCCCCGGCTGGCTTCTGTGCAGCCTTGCTCCAGTCAGACTGAATTAAGCCGCGCTGTCAGAAGCCAGGGATCCTCCAACAGTTTTCCAGCACAAGCAACACCAAATTAGTGTTTGGTAATAGGCTGCACACTGTTTTGTAATAAGAAAATATAGATGATTCTATTTATTCCCTCTTGCTCCTGCAATGATAAGAAATGTTCTAATTCATTATTAATTTGTTCCAACTATTTCTGGTAAATCTAAACTATGAATAACTTTAGCTATGCCATTAGCAATACCTCAGAACTACAGATGGATTTTAGTTTCTGGACACAGGCACATGGCAGTCTCACTGTTTCTAAAAGTGTACCCAAAATTCTGTCATATTTGGGTACAAAACCAGTACTTGCTGTTCACACTGGGTTACAGCTGGATCAAAGGCAATCTGGAACACAAAGATATTGTGGCCATTATTTGTCCAGTAAAAATTATTGTAGCTCGGCAGCATTCTGTGTAACTTTGTATCTTCAACCTGCTTAAGGATTTACCCTCCCCTGAACACTGGACCAAATGGAAATGAAAGTGGGAATAGACCTAGACCTGCTGCCAGTGCTAAAGGCTTTTATTCTGCCCTCCAGACTAGCAAGATCTTTAGTGGCATTTTGCAGGTTGCTGGCTTTAGTGTAGAGTAGGCCTTTGGAATTTTAAAGCTTCAAAAGGTGATTTCTTTGTTGCTCTTGTTTGCCTTTCATAATTTATTTCTCTACTTTTCATATATAAATGATCGATCAAAGAACCATTGCCAGAGAGCATCAACGGAAATTTTTTTCTTCTCTTGTAGAATATGAATTTACTCGGGTGAAAGATGGGAGATTATAAGTGTGTATGCTGATGATCCAAGGAAATTATCTGTCACATGCATAGCGCAGAGGTACCTCCTTGTGGAACCGAGTCCACTGTTTGGTCTTTCATTCATCTAGAAAGTGCTTTTCTTGCCTTTGTGTTTGGATGGGAATGACTCTTCCTTTGCCTCTGTGTTTTCGTAGTCATCTGGCTTCATTTGCTGAAAAGGGGGAGGAGGACACCCACCACATAAGACTGAACACTGAGCTTCTTTGTGGGCAATCCCACAAGACACTGGCAACCCACGGGCCTTTTCTCTCACCATGAGCTCTAAGAAGGGGCAGGAGCTGCACTCCTAGTTCTTCCATGCTGCTGCCCTGGGAAAATCTTGTCCTGCCTCCTCCTCACTTTAGAAAATAAAAGAAAAAAAAAAAAAATCCCAGCCCTTTTCCTCAGAGTGCATATACTTAAGAATGTTTTTTAACTCTTTGCTTGGAAATATAATTAAGGTGATAAAAGGTGGCAAGGAATTATCTGGAAAATCCTCACAAAGACTTTGCTACTGCTTGGTGGTCACCTGGGAAGAGGCTGGCAAGGGTCCCAGCCACCAGGCATGGCTTGCCTCTCTCACGTCTTGAGAGAGTTGCACTCCCAGCACCGTCCCTGGTTGTTGCTCTCTATTTTTTCCGTAGTTTGTACCTCCTGCCCAGAACATCCCTGGGTGAGCAAGCTGTCTGGATTACAGCTCTGCTCCTTCAGTCTGTGACAGACATGAGAAAGCACGCAGATGTGTATGCTTTCTACAGTGTGCCTAAACATTTTGCTGCTTTTACTTAAGGAAAGCACAAGAGGGGATGGTTTAGTAAACGAAAAACAACTCTGTGAATGAAGCACTTTAGCTCTGTCCTTGAGCTGATTGCAATCTAGCTTCCATGAGGAAAGCGGGGCTTTCCCGCCTCTGCTGCAGGTGCCATGTCTCAGCTGGAAGTGCTGAAATGTCCGCCAAGCCCTGGCTTCCCCTGCTTGAGCTTTAATAAATTCTGTTCTTCTGCCAGGCGATCCTTAATTAGCCATTATCAGATGACCACTGCTACATGGATGTGTTAATCTCCCCTCTGACAAGTCCATCCTTCCTAGGGAGCTAGCTCGCGGGGAGCAGGAGGCTGGAAAGTCAAGAAAAGATGAGGGATAGCGTTATGTTCACAGAGCTAATGCAGACATGTACTCGTGGGCAGACTGGTCTGCAATGGGCTCCCCAAGCCATCCCAGTAAGAAAGGAGGCCTGGGGACAGATAATAACAAGATAGATGATAAACACATAGTGTGTGTCTGAGAGAGAGACAGCTGGGCTGGCAGGATTGTTTGCTTTTGAGAAAGGAATATTCATCCTTTTCTATACTGGCAGAGAAACATGTGCGCTTTCATGATAAAATGACATATTTCAGGTCCGTCAGTCTTCCAGGTTCCTTTTAAAATACGCAGCTAAGGTGGGACGTAGTGAAAAAATATGAATATGGTGGCTGGATATCCGACAAGTGTGCCTGAGGTATCATCTGGCTTTATGGACCGGTACAGTTCCTGACTGTTTGATAGATTATGGTATTTTTTTATAAAATATGCCTAAATATGCAAAAACGGGGTTTTCTGAGGAGTGGAAAAGATACCCATCATGGTACATGATGAAATTTGTTCCTTTGAATTAAACTTATGGCAGTAGGTTTTAAAGCAGCCAGTCCCAGTCAGGCTTAACAAGGCTTAGAGGATGTAAGCTCTCCTAGAAATATCTATAGAATTATAATGCTCTAGTTAATAAAATAGATATTTAAAATAGCATAGTCAGGTAAATTAAAAGGTCTAATTTAAGCTGGTAGGAGACAGATGAAGGAAATTCTGCCAGTGAAAAAACCCACTTTTCTTCAGAGGCTGCCTTAGGAGTTTGCCTTAGAGGCAAGTATTATAAACCCTAAATCCTCTCAGCCTTGACATGACAGAGTTACCTAGAAATTTACTTACACGTGGAGACCAGATTTCAACCGCGATCATGCCATACGCATATTCATGCTGCACATGCACACCCGTGAAGTAGACTAAGATGCTATGAGACTTTTACTGGCATGAATCATGCGTGAGTTACTCACTCACCCCAAATGAGAGCTTAGAAATTGTATTTTTTGCAAACCATCCTGACATCACTCCTGCATGCTCAGTGCCACTGCAGCGGCACCGGGCCCCTACATGGCGTCTGGAGCTTCAGGTCTGTTTTACGGGAATCTGTGTCTCATCGCTGCTGATGCCCAGTATTTCAGGCATCCTGGTTCTTTCTGTAAGGATCTGGGGAAGTGGGGAGGGAGGAGAGGAAATGAGGCAGCGTAAATAAAAAGTAGCTGAAAGTAGCTTTCCTAAAGCGAAAACAGCCACAGCTTTAAAACGTATTGCCCGCGATTCCGGTCTCTTTGGAAAGAGAGAATATTTACTTCTTTAGGCTGTGCGGTTCCTGCCTGCGAACCGAAGTTACTAGAAAAGCCCGTATTTACACCTGCTATCACGGAGTCATTGCATAGGAAACAACATCAACAACAAAACCCCCAAACCCCGCAAACCCGACAGCTCCCAAAGCCCGATGCTGGCAGCGAGGGAAGGCAGAGGACAAACCCTTCTCCGCCAGCCGCCTTCACAGCCGGGACCGGGAGCCCGGCGAGGACTGCGGGGGGTTCTCCCCAGCCCACCCCAGCCCACCGAGGGGACGGGGCACACGCAGACACCCACCACTCCAGGGGTGGTTCCGCGGCGGCGGCCGCCGCAGGCGCGCTGCTGTCCGCGCGGTGGCGCCGTCCGCTCACGGAGACGCTCCGCGCTGGCGCAGCTCCCGCCGCTCCCCGCGCTCCGCGGCCGCGGAGCGCGGGGAGCGGCGGGAGCTGCGCCAGCGGCCGCCGGCGGGGAAGCCCATCCGCGTTCGTCCTTGGGGAACCCTTCCCGGTCCTACACGCCCGGTACGGGAGGACGACTGGGATAGCTAGCGCCCTGCTGCATCCCGAGTCCTGTCTTCCCGCGTCGGTGGCCGCTCGTACGGGAATAATTCATTCACGTTGAATTTCCTTTCTCTCCGGAAAATATCGAAACCTTAAATGACCATAATAGGAATGTAATTGTGTGGTGTGTTTTTTGTTGTTGTTTTCGAGAAATCGATTTGGGCTCAAATAACTCATCTAAGCGTGTTACACCAAACCCATTCAAGTAGGAAACAGGAGAACTATATTATTGCTGCTTCCTGAACTCTCTGCTTATGATCCTAATAATTAAAATGTGCGGTAATGGCTCCTGCAGCCTGTATTTCTTTGAGTAATTCTCGGAAATGAAGGGCTGATTTTCGGCCGCTGAGGGAGGAGAGCGCGGAGATGAGCCCAGGCGCAGCGGCTGGGAGCCCGCCGGGGGTCCGCGCCCGGCGCTCGCCGCCTGCCGCATTACTTGGGGGGAAAAGAATCCCGGCGGCGGGGAAGTCCCCAGAGAAGGGATTTCCCTCCCAGTCCCTCTGGCAAAGCAACTTTTTTTTTTTTTTTTTTCATTTTTCCCTTTGTTTTTTATGATGGCGATCCTCTCCCCTCCCGCTCTGCCAAGCGCTGCGAGTCGCACATCTGTCCCTGCACAAGGCAGGGAGGGGAAAGGGGCGGGCCAACCCGGGGGGGGGGGGTGGGGGAGTCGCCCCCACCACCCCTGGGCCGCGGTGGCCGCGCGTGGGACCCTCCCCGCAGTACACGCGGAGCTGTTACAGCGCTGCTGGTGTCCCCCGGGGGGGGGGGGGGGGCATGCATAAGGAGAACGATTCTAACAATTCTTGAAAAAGTAAAAGAAAAAAGATAAAGAGAAAAAGAAAAGAAGGGGGCGGCTAAGAAAAAAAAAAAAAAAGGCACTCCTATCCCCAAATCTCCGTGGAAGTGGGGGTTCCGTGCCAAGGCTGCTCCGCCTGCGCACTCAGCCCCGGGCGGCTTCGCGGGGGCCCGCGCCCAGCGGCGGACCTCGGCGCCGGCGCGGGGTGAGGTGGCCCCGCGGAGAGACGCGGAGCAAAGCCACCAGGGAGCCCACCAAGTACGGGGACCCCCACCCCGCCACAAGCCGCCTTCCTCTGCCTCCCAGTCCCTTCCCGCGGCAGGCAAAACTTGACCGTGGGGAGCATCCTTTTAGGTTTGTGGGACAGGTTGTGGGGTTTTCTGTGTGTTGCTGTTTGCTTGTTGGTTTTGGGTTTGGTTGGGTTTTTTTTTCCTTTTTTTGTGGTGGTGGGGGGAAGTGTGAGTTGGTGTTTATGAGAAGCTTTATGACTCCTGATAAGCTCATCTTTGAGGACGACACAGAACTGTGTTCCTTGAGGAATTGGGGTGGTGACGTCTTTTCTGATACCCGATTATTACGTGACTGGGGGGAAAAAAAAAAAAGGTATTTGATTCATGAATAAAAATCCGGACACCATCACGGGGGCAACAAACAATATTGCCCGTCCTCTAAGGTAACAAGCAGGCAAATATTTACGAAAAGGGCTCTTGCTGAAGCGGGGTGTTTGCAAAGATTTTGTTGCTAATTGCGTATCAGACGGAAGGCTGCGGAAGGCTGTCAAGTTTGGAGCCACCGAGCAGGAAGAGAAGAAGAGGAGAAGGCTGAAGACGCTCAGTGAGGGGAGAGATCTGGGGAAGACAACATCGCACGCAGCCAGCCCGAGGCTCCCCGCCTCCGCTCCCTCTCGGGCTCGCTCGCTCTCTTCCCCCTTCCCCTTGCGCTCCTTTCTCCGGCGACATCGCGCTCCATCCCTCTTTCTCCCTTCCCTTGCAGACTCCACTCCAGATCTGAGCTGCTACCTGCAAACTTTTTTTCCTTTATATTTTTATTTTTTTTCCCCCTTCTCTCCTCTCTCTCTTTTTCTTTTTGGAGCGGATTACCCTAAAACTAGCAAACAACTAACTGCTGCTTTTGCGTCTTCTTCATCCCGCGGGTCCTTTGCCCATCGGAGAGGCGATGCCACGAGCGTTTTAACTCCTTTCGGCCGCCACTTGGGAGACAGCTCGATTCCCCCCCTCCTCCCATTTTGGGTCTTTTTTTTGTTTGTTTGGGGTTTTTTTGGTTTTTTTTTTTTTTTTTAGACCTGCCCTTTTAGTTTCGCAGCCAAACGCTCTTAGTGCCGGGTGTTTAGAGTTTAATGGTAAGGACACGAGGCGGCTCGCCAGGCCTTTCCGCAGCGCTCCCGGGGCCGGCGGGCGGGAGGACGGCGGCGGCGGCAGCGCTCTGTACCGGGCACGGCTCCGCGCCTCTCCGCGCCGCTCCGCGCCAGCACCCGGCTGCCCAGGGCGCTCGCCCCCAGGGGCCGCGCTGCCTCCCTCCCCCGCAGGCTCGGCAGGGGGCTTGGTGGGTCGTGGGATCGTTTTTTGGTTTTGTTTTTGTTTTTTTTTTTTTAATTTTTTTTTTTGACAGCAGTTTTCCTTTCCCTCCCGCACAGAGTGGCAATGTGTAGCAAAGCGATCCTAGCACTCCTGATCTATGGCATAATAATGCACTGCAGCGTCTACTGCTCACCTGCGGCCGGCTTTCAGTACCCGGCGCTCAGGTAGGTCCGTCCCCCGCTCTGGGGCTCCGCCGGGACTCCTTCAGGCCCCCACTGCCTCGGCTCTGCTGAGGGCAGGGGAATCTTACCGGGGAGGAAAGTGGAAGGGGACGTGGGGGGGGAGTCACCAAACGACACCCCCCCCCCCCCCCCCCCCCGCACTTCGGCTGTGTGCCCACCCGCTCCGCCCCGGGATGGGAGCCGCCGGGATGGTCAGGCAGGGAGGGGGTCTCCCCCGGCTGCAGCACTGGCTTCCCCCCGGGCCGCTCCCCGGGATCCCGGCGCGGTTAACCTGCAGCCTCCTGTCCCCGGGGGGGACGACACACACCTGCTCTGCTGCGGGAGGGGGCCGAGGTCCCGGCCGCATCTCGATGGCCCAGAAGCTCCCCCCACCCCGCCTGCCCCCTGTCCTGCGCGGGCCCCGGCCGCTTTCAGTTGCCCGCAGCTCGCCCAGGGTGAACGGCGAGGATCGCCTGTCCGGACCGGGGGGGAGCGGGGCGGGGGGACGGGTGCGCCGTTGGCTGCAAGCATGTGAGAGCTGTCATGGTTCGTGTAGCAGCATGGGAGCTGGCGGGGATTCGGTCTCATCCCCTGTTTACCTGTCTGTATACCACCTCCCTTCTCAAGGGGGAGAGCAGCTGACACAAGGTGGTTTGGTTTTCTGGGTCTGAGCGGAGTCGTCTTGCTGGCTTCGACGGCAGGCTGTTGCCCGTGCTTGTCCCTTTCCACCTGGGAGCCGGGGACGTTTGGACCCCGCTGTGTTGGGGCAGGACTGGTGGACCCCCAGGGGCGTTGGCACGAGCGAGTTTCCCATGCTGGGCCGTGGCCGGGGGCGCAGGGTACCCGGTCAGGGCCGGCCGCTGGTTCCACCCTCCTTGGGCGGCCGGTGTTGCTTGGCTTGGGTGGAGTTTTGGGCTCGGCGCTGTTGTCCTGCCCCACCAGCGCTCGGCTCTATTCCGGGGTGCCCTGCGGGGTCACCGCCGTGCGGCTCAGCTGTGAGCGGGGGGCGACGCCGGGCGCGCAAGGCTGTCCGAGGGAGGTGTCCTTTTTGGGGCTCCGAGGTGTCCTTGCACGAACCGGGAGCCCGTCGGGGCTGGCTCAGAGCAGCCCTTTTCCCCTCCCCGGGCAGCGGGGCTGCGGGGCAGCGGGCTCAGTGGCCTGCGGGGCCATTAGCCGGCAGCAAGCTGGCTCTCTTCATTCAAACGCCTGAATTAGCAGGAGTGAAACACTTTAGCGGCATCTATTATTAATACCTCCGCTAAAGCTCAGGGACAAAAATAGCTGCCTGTAACGTACAATGACCTACATCGTACTGCAGAGAGGGAGGCAGAGCGCGGGGGGGTGGGGATGGGGGGGGCGGGGAGGGGATGGGGGGGAACAAAATTGGCGAGATCTCAAAGGGCAGAGGCACCGTTCAACGAAAAACAACCACCGGCGAAGCGCCCCCCGCCCCAGCCCAGCCCAGCCCAGCCCAGCCCTGGCCCGACGGGCGCT
Organism: Astur gentilis; assembly: GCF_929443795.1. Taxonomy (NCBI): domain Eukaryota; kingdom Metazoa; phylum Chordata; class Aves; order Accipitriformes; family Accipitridae; genus Astur; species Astur gentilis. The sequence continues at coordinate 2,188,286 of NC_064881.1, read as the reverse complement.
GCGGGGAGGAGCAGGGCCCGGCCCCCGGCGGCGGGGGCTGCCGCTCACCGCCCCGTCTCCGCCGGGGAGGCTGCTTGGCTCCCGCCCAGCCCCTGGCACACAAACGCGCGTGTGTGTGTGCGTGTGCGTGCGTGTGTGCGTGTGTGTGTGTGTGCGCGGCAGCCCGCACGCCTGTGTGTGCGTGCGCGCTCCGCTCGGGAGGCACCAGCCGCGGCTATGGCAGAGAGGGGCCCTTGCTCGGGCCGCGGCGGGGGGGGATGTTTGGGGCTTTTCTGGGAGCGCGTCTGGCGGCGGGTGGTGTGTTCCCTCCCCCTGTGGTCCTGCCCCGCAGAGGAGGCGGAGGGCGGGGATGGGGAGCGGGCGGGCGCCGAGAGGGGACGGGGGCAGACGGACGGGGCTCCCGGGGCGGCTCCGTCGGGGGGTGGTCACCGAGGCAGCCGGGAGCCGGCGGCGGGGAGAGGAGCGGAGCGCCCCGCGGAGCCCGGCTGACTCCTTCCCCTTGCTGCTCTCGTTGCCAGGCTGGGGGATGAAGTCTACGACGAGGACGCGAACACCCTGCAGGACTTCGCCTATGACCGCGAGCCCCTCGGCATAGCGAATCCGTCCTCCATGATCGGCGAGATGTACACCTTGTATTACCCTCCGGAAAAGAGGTGACTGCAACTCGCGGGGGTGGCAGCCGTGAATTTTGACCGGAAGCAAAACGGGTCTGCCCGAGCCGATTGGGGGGGGGGGGGGGGGGGGAATAGTAATACCACCCAAGAAGGCAGCAGCAACCAAAAAAAAAATCCAAACCAAAAAAACCCCCAAACCACCAAAAAAACCCGAACCCAAACAAGCGACCACGCTGCCCGGGTCCCGGTGCCCAGTTCAAAGCCTAGAAGAAAGGGAAAAGCTGCCTTACCTCCAGCAGCGCGGGGGAGGGAGCGGGGAGCCGCCCGCGCCGGGGAGGGCTAGCGATGCTCCCGCAAACGGAGCAGAAATGCCCAGCCAGCGCGGAGCCAAGCAAGTGCGGCGGGGAGGGGTCTGGGTGGGGAAGAGGGGTCCCGGGGGACGCGGGGAGATGCCGCCCTCCGCTCGCCGGCGGGGAGGGACGGCCACCACCGCCGCCGCCCGGGCTGCCGCACCCCGCCGCAGCCGGCTCCCGGGCCTCGCCGCTCACCCGCGGGCTCTTTCCTCCGCCCAGGCACGCCGATGGGATCTTCAACAAAGCCTACAGGAAACTGCTGGGCCAGTTATCCGCCAGGAAATATTTGCACTCCCTGATGGCCAAGCGGGTCGGGTAAGGGTTTCTGCTCGCTCTTTTCCGCGGTGGGCGTTGGTGCTGCCGGAGCGGAGGCGCTTAAAAGGCCGCGGCTGGAGGGAACAAAGCTGCCCCGGCCGGGGCTGGGAATTTGTTGCTCCGGCAGCGGGGCGGGGGCAGTCGGGCTCCCCAGACCTCCGCCGCCTCCGGCCGCGGCTCCCGGCCCGCTCCCGGCGCAGCGTGAGCCCGGCCGTCAGCGCCGGCGCTCCCGGAGGTCCGTTTGGTGCAAGACGCTCGGGCGCGTACGTGTGTACGATTTGTATATACGTCTCTATAATTTTGTGCAACGGGCTGATTTAAAACCAGGTAGTTGGGCAGCCTCCCCGGCTTGCTGGGGGGAGCAGTCTTTCGGAAGCGATGACCGAGGGCTCGGCTGAAGCGGGGGTGGGAGGGGGGCTTGCTCGGCTGCAGCCCCGCGCACCCCGAGGCGCCGGGCGGGGCTCCCCCTCGCCGCCGCCGGCGGAGCAGGGGCGAGCCCGGTGCCACCCGCCGCCCTTCGGCAGAAGGTAACACGTTAATAAAGCCCCGGGGAGAGCAGCTTTCCCTGCCGCAATGAATAATTCATGGCGGGGAGATATTGTCTCTCCCGCCGCCGCCGCTGCCGCCGCCGCCGCCGCCGCCGCTTGCTCGCACGGCGTGGGCGCGGCCTTTGTCTCCCCGCGCATCTTCCGCGCAACGTGTTGCGCCGGGGACAGCGGCCGCCGCGGGGCTGCGCGGGGCCGGGGTGGGGGCGGAGGGGTGCGGAAGGGGGCGGAGCGGCCCCCCCTGATGCAGCTGTGCTTCTCCTCGGTGCTTGCAGCGGTGCCAGCGGCGGCCTGGGGGACGAGTCGGAACCGCTGACCAAGCGGCACATAGACGGGATCTTCACGGACAGCTACAGCCGCTACCGGAAACAAATGGCTGTCAAGAAATACTTAGCGGCCGTCCTGGGGAAAAGGTATAAACAAAGAGTTAAAAACAAAGGACGCCGAGTAGCGTATTTGTAGCGATGAGTAACCAGCCGCTCCTGTGTATACAAAGTCCTGAGAGAGAGAGAGAGACAGAGAGAGAGAGAGAGAGAGAGAGAGAGAGAGACCCAACAACAACAAAAAATCTAAACGAGAACAAAAGTAATATCCAAACTGACTGAACAATCACCGCTCCTGTGTTATCTAAACATGTATTTATGTATGAAGTAAAGCCATTAAATGAATATTTTGATAATAATATTGTTTTTCTTTTGTACGAAGCACTAGAGAAACGCACAGATCTACTTTGTGGACCAATCATTAAGTTATATATAATATATAAATATATATATATATAAAGACTACTACGAATACTAAAGAACAATTCTTCATATAAAGCCTGCACAAGAACAAGAATTTGCCTGAGCTGTTTATGTTTTTATATAAAATAAATAGAAAAAAAAGACAATCATTGTTTTGAATATTACTCCTATTTTTGTAACGGAAATTAAAAGGATAGTATTTTTATCCACGACAGGGTCAAAGACATTAATTTTCACCATTTGCTACTGTACATAGAGAAGGATGCCGTGCTCCCAGGGGATTATGAGGAAAATGATTTGGGAGGATTGGTGAAGCAGATTCTTCCCCCGGTGAGTCTCAAGGCAGGCTCTTTTGCCACTAGCCTCTCTGAAGGGGCAGCATCCCCCTTCCTCTAGATTTCGATTATTTTTTTTCTCCTGCTTTCTTTGATTCCAGTTGTATCTGTATCAGTGTCTCCTCAAACAATGAGCTTAGAGGATAATTCTCTTGTGAAAACAACAGCTCGATCCAAATTGTGCATCTCTGTTGCCTGTTGGAGGGAGAAATAGTTAAAAAACCCCAAACCAAAATAACAACAACAAAAAATCAAAACGAAACCAAAAAAAGCCAAACCCCGACCCCCAACGCCTAAATCCGGAACCAGCAGCAAGGTTAGTAAGGACTAAGCCCCGTGCACTGCTCTTCTGGCTGGCTGGGCAGAGTTGCAGAACAAAGCGACAGTGGAGACAGGACCCGTTTGGGAAGAGTGGGGAAGTGAGCGGGGGCGACCGGAGCGGGTACCGGAGCCGGTGCCGCAGGGTCGAGGGAAGACGAGACCATCCCACCTCCGATCCGCTACCCAACTGCCCCGGGCAGCTCGGTACTGGACCTGGATGCAAAGTACAGTGTGTTACTCTCCAGTGCTGTCCATGCTTCTCATCATGTGTAATGAGCAGGGTTCTCGCCTTTGCTTTTTTCGGTCGGAGTTGCTCTTTTCTTTGACTGTTTTTTTGTTTGTTTGGTTGGTTGGTTTTTTTTTTATTTTTCTTTTTTTTCTTGTAGACCTTCTCGCCTCTCATCCTCTCTTTGCACTTTTCCGAGCTCTGTTTAACGCACCTGAGTCACCTTTTTGGGTTGTGTTCTTTTTTGGGGAAAAAAAAAAAAAAAAAAAAAAAAAAAAAGATTGTGAACGCTCTCTCACTCCTTTGTTCTGTTTTATGCAAGCTCTTATTGTACGAGTTTAGGAACCCCTGTTGTAGCTACCACTAAAGAATTATGCACTACTACGAAAGTTTTTGTTCCTTGTTTATTGAGTTTGGAGGTAAAATGTATTTTTCTACATTCTGGCTTATTGCTTAGTAAAATTTATTTCATAAAACAAACTTTTGTCATAAAAGAATGTGTAGTGTTCACCTGTGGTCCGGTTTCTAACGAGATAAACCATTTTCACCTCATCTTCCTATGTACGGACTCCTATCTTACCTTCCGCCCGGGGGCTGGCCCCGTCCCTCCGCCCGGGCAGGTGGCGAAGGAGGACACGCAGGTACCTGCTTCCTTCCAGCTCACCACACAAACCTTACAGGAGTGTTTCCAAAGAAACAAACCGAGCCCCGCATTCAAGACGTCGGAAAGCAACACCACCGCCACCACCCCCAACCTTAAAAAAAAAAAAAAAAAAAAAAAAGTGGCGGGTAAAAACCTCCTTCCCGGGCCGGGAATAGCCGCCGGGGAGGAGGAGCGGGAGGAGTGGGCAGAGCCCGGCGGAGCGGGCAGGCGCTGCCGGCACCGCTCCGTTCCTCTCTCCGCTCCGCTCCGCTCCGCTCCGCCGGGCCGCCCGGGCTGCCCGCGCTGCCGGCAGTGCCCGCCCGGGCTGCCGGGGCAGCTTGCGCTGCCCGCCCTGCCGCCGGCGCGGGCTGCGGGGGCGGAGGGACGCGGGGCGCAGTTTGCAGCTTTCGTGCCTTCTCTTCACCTTGTAAATCGCCACGAGTTCACGGATGGCTATTCAGTGGCCCTACGATGCTGCAACACATCGGCTTGCGTTTTAGTCGTACTTCTGTTCTGTGGCGATGGGCTGTGTTTGTGTCGGCTGTGGTATAATGACGTGGGGCTCTCTTGACGTTTTATTTATGACCTTATCAGTTAGAGTTCAGTGGCTACTCGCAAGCATTTTGAAGTGATCACCTAGGTTGTTATCCTTTGTATGGTTTTTTTGTTTGTTTGGGTTTTTGTTTGGTTTTGGTTTTTTTTGGTTGGTTGGTTTGGTTTTTGTTTGATTTTTTTTTTTTTTTTTTTAGAAACGCCAACAGCCTTACCAAAATTTGAGCAGATTTGAGATACAGTCATAGTAGGTAGATGTTAGTCTTGGAGAACTTATTTTGTGTGCAAATGAATATAAAAAAAAAAACCTTAAAGTATTATTACACACATGATATCTATAACTAGGACTTTGATAACTGTTATCTAAAGTGTGTAACGTTTGTATTAATAAATTTTTGTAAACAATGCAATTTCGTCTAATGTTTGGGGGAGAGAAATCTAGAACCTAACAGTGAAAGCTACATTTCATTTAATTTTTTTTTTTTTAAATTAGTTCATTTTTAAGCAGCGTTCTTCTAACTTTTCGTGCTTGGGATATCTTTTTATTAAGTCTTCACATTTTATCATCAAATAACCCCTAACATTTTTACTGATGGTTACTCCTCTGTTCGAGTAAACTAAGCAGAACTGCTGAAGTAAAGAGCCTAGTTCTACACACACCAGCTCAATAATACTCTCTAAAATATGCAGATCGAACCAGTCGGTACCTATCGTCCATTCCTCTAACAATTCCTCTGCTTAGAAGCCGTTTATTTTAAGCGGAATCGGTATGTTTGATGAGATCTTCACCTAATCCACTTTTAATGAACATTCTGTATGTGATAACGTGCTTCCCGGCATCACCCGGCTTGGGCAAGGGCAGCATCTTTCTTTGCATTAAAAATATACTGGGCTGCCCTAAAAAATGATACTGCAACACAATAAAGAGTTACTTAGGTTTTACACAGTAATAGACGGCTCCAATGAAAAAGCACAGGCAGTGTAGTTTGTCAGCACAAAGCAGAGGTCAGGATATCCGACCTTTAATCTTCACTTTTGTTTAGCAACAGCTGCTTATGTTTATTATTTTTATTGTAGCTCAGGGACTTTACTCAAGTATGTTGGAAAGTAACAGCAATTTAGTTTAAACTAAACTCTATTTCCTTTTAAGATCATACTATTAAAAAACAAAGCACAGGAATTAAATGACAATTTCCTAACAATTTATTTTTCAAAACTCTAAGTCCAGGATTTGAAACAGACTGGTCATATCCTCTCTGCCACGAATTCACCTCTCAGGCTAGTTTCAACAACAGCATTTTACTGACTAACTGGAAAACACTAAGAGAACTTGGAAAACTGGTAGTATCAGTGGTATGTGTTAGGAATTAGTGCAAAGTGAGATAAAAGTTCCAATTAAATGCAGATTGGGTTAGAGAAGAATGCAAAAAAACCCCAAAACCTGTTGGGGGGAGGGGGAGAGGACAATGATTTCTAGGACTGATAGCATAAGAAAATCAAGTCACTGTTTCCTAAAGGCAGCATACTGTGAAAAACTGCTGTTAGGTTTATTTTGCAATTATGCAGTGCTCATACATATAAACACACTATATTTTCTGCCCATCTAAACCAAAAATGTGCTTAAAAGATACAAGCTGAAGACCTTCTTGGCATTGGTAGCTAGAGGATGAAATTGGGGATTGATCCATCTGAAAAATAAGGTCTTCTTCATCAAGTCCTGGCACTTGTCAAAGATGTGCAGAAGATGGAAATTCTGCTGTAAATGACATAGAGGTGATCATAGCCTCACTCTACTGGAATTCCTCTTTACCAAATCAAGTATGATTTCATGAAGAAGCTCAGCTCTATTCCCAGTGATTTAAACTGCCATCTGAAATGATACACTTGGAAAATGTGCAATACCGAATCTTAGAGCATGAGTTTTGTGAGGATTGCTGATCATCTGTATGCTGCTATAAGACTAGCAGCAGGAATGGAGAAAGCTGGCTGAGGAAACAAGAATGACTAGACAAGACATGATTTTGGAGCCTCGCATTGTAAAAACCTCCTGACATTCAGTCAAAGTGACAAACTCGAGTTAGTTAGTAAAGGAGGCTGAACAGAGCAGGACAAACTGCTCCAGATTCCAGCCCTCAGAAATGTGGTACAACACCGCGTCTGTCACAGGGCTACATAGGTCATTGAAAGCAGAAAAGCCGGGAAGAACCAATTTCTTTAGAGCCCTCATGTAAACCTGGCTGCTGTGGCCAGCATCTGCCTTTCATGAGATTTGCTTGTGAGGGTGCTGACCTCCTTTCCGTGTGCCTCTGGAGCCTTTCAGCCTTCTTCAAAAAACAAAGTTCATCTATTGGCTGTATACATTTTCACCTAGAGTTAAGGAAAACAGAAAATCAGGAGGAAATCTGATCTTCTGGGGGCTTGTTACTTGACACTTTTGCAGCTTAATTTCCAGTCCTAGGTGAAATTATTTAGTCTTTCTTCAGGAAAACCCTTGAGGGAAAATACAACCCTGACAATTTTAAGGACCTCATGCTTAGCCTCTAGAAGTACATGTCCTCTTAACTACACTCATAGATTTTTTAAGACCCAAGGGGACTCTCATGATCATCTACACTATCTTAGATAATACAGGGTATAGGATTTCATGGAGTCCTTCATTTAGCATTTAATTTCCGAGTGAGCTATTCTGTATGACAGCATTATTGATTGCAAGACTTGCAGGAATGGCAGATTTGCTGGAGAAGTTGTTCCAACTGTGGCAGTTTAGCACTCTGTTCCTTGTTTCAGTTTGTCTCATTTTTGAGTCCAAGAGGTTTGTAGCCTGCTGAATAATCTCCAGTGCCTGTAGGTTTTCCTCTCCATGTACGTAGTCTTAGGCAGAGATTTACTCTCCCCTATGCCTTGTCTTTGAGGTAGCAAGGTTGATCTTTAAGTGCTCATCGTGAGAGAGGTTTTCCACAGATGGCATTATTTCTGAGCCATTTGTAGTTATTAACATCCTTGCTAAAGTGTTGAGACTAGAAATGATTACAGCACCAGGCAATGACCACCTCGAGGATGTGGCAAAAAGTAGTAACTTTCCTCTTCTTCCTCAGGTGCTGCTCATTGCTAACAAGAGTCACATTTGCTCTCTTGGCCATTTCATCATGATCTCTTCATAATCCTCTCACCTAGCTTCTTTTCTAGATGATTACTTCACAGGCATAGAAGCCCTGGCCTGGAAGTGACACCATCCTTCTTGGTTCCTATTTTGTGCTACTTTGTGTTAAGTCGTGTTAAAGCACTTTTTTTCAAGAGAGTTTACCTTACTGAGCTACTACTCATGCTTTGTCATCTCAGCTGCCGCCTGGCACCCATTCCCACCTTTAGAAAGTGTAGACCCATTCCAGCAATGCCATTTGTGTATTTGTGTATTGCGATACATGTGCCCAATCCAGTCCAGTTCAATCAGTATAATTATGCCAGAGAAGGATTTGGCCCAGTCTAAGTGCAAATCCTGGGACAGAGCAAATCAGAGTGACTCGTAGCAGGCTGCTGGCCAAATCTCCTCCTTTTGCACTTGGGTTCCTAGAGGCAATCCCATCCTGGAGCAGCTGAGATCCCATTCACTCTAAACCCGTGTGGGACATCTGGAAGTATTTTTTGCTGAAACTGACCATGGCTCAGTTACTTACCTGGAATACACAGAGAAGAGAAGTAGTTATGCATTAGAGATAATGTGGGTGAACTGCTAAGGCAGAATAAGCGTAAAACCTAATGCATCTTTTGCAAGAATTAGTTAATTGGCTATTGATAGTTTTTATCCAAGCCTAAAAATGGGATTTAGTTTTGAACAAGGATATTTGAGCACCAGATATATGCCAGTTTACAAGCAGTAGAGACAAGCTTCCTATGTTTGCCATTTATACAAAAGTGTTTGTTTTACAACTTCAATAATGAAATATCTAAGATAGACAGATGTATTGATCTCTGAAACAGTATAATCTCTTTATGTGGATCACAGAGAGAAGACCTCTTTCTCTTCAGGCTCTGAGATGCGTTTCAGATACTCCACTTCAAAAAGGACCTCATGGAGATTTATGGTAGTATGAAACAGAGAAGTAGGACAGAAAAATGGCAGTCACTTCTGGTTCTTCTGTGGTGTTCTCCAGCATCTCAATGTCAGGATATGAGGAACTGCATAGGTATAATTGGATGGGAAAGGATCTAGCACAAACTAACACCTCCCAGCTGACATCCCCCAAATGGAAATGTGAATGGGAGAAAGTAGAGGGACATTGAGAATTAACAGTTTTACGAGAAAGGGAATTTCCATTGCCATCTTCCACAGATCCCTCAAAACAGGCAACTAGGTTGGAGCCTGCTTTTTGCTGGATCAACCACTTGGGAGTGAAGGGCCTGCTGATTTCAGATGGTGTTACAGGGTAGAGACACTTTAACAAAAATTATGTGGTTTTTTCCTCTCTGTTACACATTTCTGAAAGTCTTGTGCTTTGTCTTCTGACTCTTTGCTCATATTGGAAAGGTTGGCCAGCCTCATATCCTGCTCATTTTTGCAGGATTAATATGCTTCTCGGATAGTGTATATCAATGTGGTATGCATATTTATAGGTGTAGAGGGCAGACTGAGAAAATAGTTGCCCAGGCTAAAGGGTTTACGATTCAAGATTTGACAACAGATCTAAATATATATTCATTTTGGATTGATGAGATTAGACTCAGCCTATGGCTGATCTCTGTTTTGACATTTGTCTCCATGGTGAGAAGAGTGGTTACTTTTGAGTGGTAGAGTTATGAATAAATGACTGCCTTTCCCTCAGGAGTGAAGATTAGTGTCACAAGAAATCAGCCATCATGTATGTTATATGCCGAACGTGTACTCTCTCAGCTCCCACTACTTGGATAAGATTGAAACTTCCCTGACAGTTTGAGAGAATGAAGAGTGCTTGGGTGGTGTGGGAATGAGGCTGTACTGAAAATGGTTAAATTCTTGATCAGTTGTGAGCTCTTATGTCACCAGCAAAATAACAATATATGTAAATTAAATTGTAAAAATAGCGCAAAGAAATCTTTCTCGCATATGTGTATGTATATACACGTTTCTAAATCAGACAAAAATGATAACACATTAAAGTTCCAATATTTATGTATTGGCCATAGCTAAACTTAGACACAACATCTAATTTACACTGACGTCTTTCTTTAACAAGTTTTGTAACAGGAATGATTTAAGTTCAAGGAAGTGCAGTGAGTCATCTGCATGGTGGGCCAGTGGCTGAGCTAAGTTTAGAATCGAGGGGAAGTTTGGATCTTCTGGCTCCAAGTTTTTAGTTTTTCCCTTTACATCTCTGCTTTTCTCAAGCATTCTCAGTGCTTCAAAAAAAAAAAAGAAAAAAAAAAGATGACACTTTCTTCACAATTTCTTTTCTTTTTTTTACTTGATTTTTTTATGTATCCTTGGTTCTCTGGTTTTGTATGGTAAATCAGCGAGTTTAATTTAATGAGCTGATCCAGGTTTTTAAACCCAGGTTACCTGATGACCTTGCAAATATTACCTTGATGACCTTGTAAATATTACATCTCTGTTTCAGGAAAGCTGAGACTGAAAAATGTAAATGAAAAATGTGAGGTCTGTTCAAGTGATACCTAAGCAAAGAGGTGTTCCCCAGTTGCAAGGAAACAAAGCACGTGAAGCCAAGCGAGGCCAGTCCAACCCAGCCCAACCTCTGTTGATACCTGCCTGCTCTAAAACTACACAAAGTCATTCTCTTCAGCTCTCTTTCCTCCCAAGACTTCCTGTGGGTCAATGAGTTTCCTGCCAGACCAAGGGAATCATGCAGGTTATAGAGCACCATAGCCGATATGAAACCCAGCTCATCCCTCCTCTGAGAGTTGCCTCTGAAAACAAACTCATGGCCAGAGTGAAGGACAACCAGTGCACTTTCTCCATAGGGAGGCTGTGGCAAAGCTGTTCCCAGCAGGAGCCCATCTCCTCTGTGCCAGACCCAGGATGCTCTTCTTGTGCTACATGGGTTAGAGCCTCGCGTGTTCCTTTCCATTCTTATGGCATCTCTCCCCAACACAGCCTGATGGATAGATATTACAAGGCACAACCCACCTCTGATACAAATCAAATAGTTAATCTGCTTTTGTACAACTTTTATAGATTTTATCTGTTTTTCCCCATGGCCAATAAATACACAAAAACTAAGGAAGACTGGCCAGACTCTTTAAGACTATGCTTGTTTAATCATAGAATCATATAGGTTGGAAAAGACCTTCAAGATCATCGAGTCCAACCATCAACCATGCCCACTAAACCATGTTCTGAAGTGCCTTGTGTACACGCTTTTTGAATACCTCCAGGGATGGTGACTCAACCACTTCCCTGGGCAGCCTGTTCCCATGTTTGACAACACTTTCAGTAAAGAAATTTTTCCTAATAACCAACCTAAATCTTCCCTGCTGCAACTTGAGGCCATTTCCTCTTGTCCTATCTCCAGCCACCTGACAAAAGAGACCAGCGCTCACTTCGCTACAACCCCATTTCAGGTAGTTGTAGAGAGCGATAAGGTCTCTCCTCAGCCTCCTTTTCTCCAGACTAAACAACCCCAGTTCTCTCAGTTGCTCCTCATAAGACTTGTGCTTCAGGCCCCTCACCAACTTGGTTGCCCTTCTCTGGACACGCTCCAGCACCTCAATGTCTTTCCTGTAGTGAGTGGCCCAAAACTGAACACAGTACTCGAGGTGTGGTCTCACCAGTGCCCAGTACAGGGGGACAATCACCTCCTTGCTCCTGCTGGCCACACTATTTCTGATGCAGGCCAGGATGCCGTTGGCCACCTTGGCCACCTGGGCACACTGCTGGCTCATATTCAGCTGGCTGTCAACCAGCACCCCCAGGTCCTTTTCCGCTGGGCGGCTTTCCAGCCACTCTTCCCCAAGCCTGTGGCGCTGCCTGGGGTTGTTGTGACGCAAGAGCAGGACCCGGCACTTGGCCTTGTAGAACCTCATACAATTGGCCTCGGCCCATCGATCCAGCCTGTCCAGATCCCTCTGTAGAGCCTCCCTACCCTTAAGCAGATCAACCCTGCCTCCCAACTTGGTGTCATCTGCAAACTTGTTGAGGGTGCATTCGATCCCCTTGTCCAGATCATTGATAAAGATATTAAACAGAACTGCCCCCAATACTGAGCCCTGGGGAACACCACTTGTGACCTGCCGCCAACTGGATTTAACCCCATTCACCACAACCCTCTGGGTTTGTCCATCCAGCCAGTTTTTCACCCAGCAAAGAGTACACTTGTCCAAGCCATGAGATGCCAACTTCTCAAGGAGTATGCCATGAGAGACAGTGTCAAAGGCCTTGCTGAAGTCCAGGTAGACAATACACACAGCCTTTCCCTCATCCACTAGGTGGGTCACCTGGTCATAGATCAGCTTGGTCAAGCAGGACCTGCCTTTCATAAACCCATGCTGACTGGGCCTGATCTCCTGTTTGTCCTGCATATGCCACGTGAGCACACTCAAGACGAACTTTTCCATAATATTCCCCGGTACTGAGGTCAAGTTGACAGGCCTGTAGTTCCCTGGACCCTCCCTCCAACCCTTCTTGTAAATGAGTGTCACATTGGCAAGCCTCCAGTCGTTTTGGACCTCCCCCATTGACCAGGACTGCTGATAAATGATGGAGAGTGGCTTGGCAAGCACCTGTGCCAGCTCCCTCAGTACTCTTGGATGGATCTCATCTGGTCCAGACAGCGTAATAGGTCACTAACAATTTCCTCCTGGATTAAGGGGAGGTATATTCTGCTCTTTGTCCTTGCCTTCCAGCTCAGGGGGCAGAGTACCCTGAGGACAACTGGTCTTTCTGTTAAAGACTGAGGCAAAGAAGGCATTAAGTACCTCAGCCTTTTCTTCATCTCTGGTGGCAATGTTCCCTTCTGTATCCATTAAAGGATAGATATTCTCCTTGGCTCTCTTTTTATTGTTAACGTATTTGCGAAAACATTTTTTGTTGTCTCTTACAATAGTGGTCAGGTTGAGTTCTAGCTGAGCTTTTGCCTTTCTAATTTCCTCTCTGCATGACCTAACAAGATCCCTGTACTCCTCCAGAGTTGCCTTCCCTTTCTTCCAGAGATGATAAAATCTCCTTTTTTTCTTGAGTCCTAGCAAAAGATCCCTGTTCAGCCAGGCCAGTCATCTTCCTTGGTGGTTTGTCTTGCGGCGCATGGGAATAACCTGGTCCTGAGCCATTAAGATTTCCTTCTTAAAGAATGTCCATCCCTCCCGGACCCCTTTGCCCTTCAGGACTGTCTCCCAGGGGAAATGATTTCTGGTTTCCCTAGATGGTTGGGTGCATTGCTATGTTTTGCATCAGGAAAGAGTCATGACACAGCTAAGAGGTGATTAAACTGGGGACTTTGTGTAGCACGCTGTATGCAGACAGGTGGAACATTTATAATGAAAGGAAGCAGTTTTCTGATTGTGTTTGACTTTGCTCTAGTAAAATGCAGTTATGTTTTATAACAGTTTCATTTTATTCTAGTTATAGTGCAATGACCGCCTTATTACACCACTGTTTATGCTTTTTGGTAAGCTTAGTCATTGTTTAATCTTATAAACAGAGAGACAACTTCATGCCTCATAGTTGTTGCAGCTCATACTCTTGAGCCCTAACAGAGCTGGAGGTACTGTAGGACGGGGACATAAAATCAGGTAGATAACCTGGTCATTAGAGGAGACTTACTAGAGAAACCCCATACTGTTGTTACTGTCCAGCAGAGCTTGGCACTCAGAAAAATAAAAATATTGAAATCTATTTAATTTATTGAAATCTATTAATTATCAATTATCAGCACCCAACATGAGTGTAACTGCAGTTCCACTTTTCTCAGCCTTATTGATGGTGTTAATGTCAGTGGGGCCACAAGCAGAAGGAAAATGCTACTCAATGTGAGCGAGCTTCATCACAATCTGACCTTGTCTTATTTAAAGATGACTTTTTCAGCGTGTGCAGTCTTTTCATATTCCAGATCAGTGGTTCCTAAAGGGTGGGCTTCAGAGTCAGAAAATCACAATACTTCCTTGTAAGTTCACAGTGACCAGCTGTCACTCTGTTAAGATAAATGCCACCTTTTATAAACTGCAGTTACTGTTCACTTTTCTCTGCTCTCCTTATATCTCTGCTTTGAGTCTGAGTAATTCCCTGCATGAGAAACGTTTCTTCCTGTGGCCATACATATGACTGGGGTTGTGTACTGATAAAAGGGGTTTAATGTGTTCTCTGACTCCGCAGAGAAATGTTTCTGCCTGGAATTAGGATGCTTGGTAACACAGTAAAGACACAAACCAGTGCAAATTTGTTAGATTCCCCTGCTATAGGTAGATGCCAGGTGGAAAAATAGCCTCTAAATGGCAACAAATGCCTTGCCTGTGCACCTGCATGGGGACCAGGTGGGCACAACCTGGGAGTCTGAGGCAGCAGCAGAGGGTGCCCGAAAGCTCTGCTGTACCTGCTGTGCAGAGACCTTGAGAAGGCACCAGAGAAGTAGAACTTGGTTCCTCCACGTTGGAACTGTAAGAAATAGGGAGTGACTACTTTCCTGCTTAGCTCTAATGGCAAGATCTTAAAAGCATCCATATGGGCCAGACCAAAGGCTAGACCAGCAGCCTTTTCTGATGAGCCAGTTTCTGATGGTCACCAACAGTTTAAGAAAAGTCTCCAAATTAGGGTGTGTGGAAGGACCACCTCTGCTGAAATGAGCATTTGGCCATCAGTACAGCAAGGACTTGCTACTCTGCAAGCTGCCTTTAAATGACTGTTTAACAGACCAGGTGGACCTCCATCAATTTGGTGGCTCCCTTTTACTTTTTAATTCCCTGTGGCTTTCAGTGACTTTCAGCATGTGGAGCAATCAGCCCAGGCTCATTGCTGTAGGAACATGAAAGGGGCAGGGAAACACTGCTGCCTTTCTCTGACCACTTGGAATTAAGATGCTCTGCATCGCAGTGAAAGACATAAGCCAGCAGGAGTTTGTTAGAGTCTGGCTGCCTTAATCAGAAAAAAAATCTGGTGAGCCGAAGATGTCCAGATGGGTTTATAAAGATAAAAATAACAGGCTGTGTCCTTCCCCCCACGATGAGAAATAATTCCACATTGGTGATGCTTCCACAACATACCACCTGTGCTGCCACCAAGGCATGTTCCACAGCAAAGAGTCTCTAATGATCACGAGCGTAGGTGAGCAGGACTCCATGAATTCAGCAGGAGCTTTGCACTGTAGCTCAAAATGGGAAACAATGCTGCAGAATAAGAAGATACCTCCAGGAAAGATGACTTGACCCAACCAGCAAAATCTGTCAGTGCCAGCACAGAGGCAACACAGCCATGGAAAACTTCAGGTAATGGTTTGGAATGGCAAGGAGCTGTGCTTCAGCACTGAGGTCCATCCTGATAGGGATGCACACAAATCAAACTGTTCTGTGTTGACAGATCCATCACTTTGTTGAGTACCTTATACCAACCATCATGGGAAATGCCAAGCTGGCCACAGGGTGGACTTCCTTCTGTAATGAGTGTACAATCCTGGGTGGAAAAGAACGTTGAATTCATATCAGATGAATCAAAAGTGACATATATACTGAGGTTAGATTAGGTGCTGGATTTTTTTTGTATTTCCAAGCCAACAGAAAGTCAGCAGATTGTCTTTTTAAGGAGCTGGGGAGCGTTTTCTCAGGAGTTTTAGCAGAGAAAGGAGGGAATTATGAGTTCCAGTTCTGCTGGAATTAACTGTAGTAATGACTGGGAGCTTCAGACCAGGTGCCTTTCCCCAGTGCCCACAGTTACTTGCATCCCACCACCAGCCCTCTGCCCTCCTCAGTCTGCATGTGGAACAGTCTGTGAAAGAAACCTCTCCTTCCAGCTGCAGTAAAGCATTTCAACAAACCTTTTGCCAAACCCTCAGTTTTACACAGCTTAATCTCTGTGGTCAGTGGAAGAGAGGGGAGAGCTCACTGGGGCTTCCCTGGCGTGCTGCTGCCTGGTGGGGGCTGGAAGCCATGTGCGAATGCAGCAGATGAGCACTTGCAGGTAGTACTGTAATGTGGACATTGATGTAGAATGATATTGAGCACAACTGCTATTCTGTTTAATGAAGTCTCAGCAGGGAAACCTGGAAACATTCTTGGTGGATCGGTGCTGCAGGGGTGGCCCGATGCCTTTGCCAAAGGTATAGAGGGGGGGTAAGTGGCCCTTTGGTAAGCTGTGCTCTGCTCAACTGGAAAGATGAAGAGTAACCAAACTTAGCCTTACAATTCAGGTTATGTTCTACATAAAGCTAATGCAGAACCCACTTGTATCGATTATTCTAACTCTGTACAGACTGTGCAGATCCTTTTTTAGATCTTGATTTTTAGGCTTAATAAGTATAAATGACACAGATTTGCTTTTGCACATTAAGCTTGCTACTACTAACCATTTCAAAATTTGGATCCCTAACCCACAGCACTGAATGTCTTTCGACTTTTGGAGGATAAAGATATGGGGAGGAAGTATTAGGCTTCACTTTTACCACACCCTATTCCTTCATTTCTCCCCCTGGATTTTGGATTTGGAATACACTAGGAGAATCTCAGTTTGGGGTAAAAGTTGGCATTAAAAAGTGTGCATCAGGTTACTGCTGTTAACAAGCAGTTTGACCTTAGTGAAAGCAGGGACAAGTTGCTGGGCAGCTGTTGCTCCCGGATCATTGTGCTTGTCATGATAAATTTGCTTTGTAGGTTGGTGGTAGGTGTATCCTACGGTTTGACATTGCAGGCTGGAGCCATCAGGAGGAAGAGATGGCCTGGTGCCTGAGACAGCGCTGTGTTCATGTACTTTCCATCCAGCGGTACAGGTGTTTGAAGTTCACTGGTGTCTCTCTTTGTCCTAGTAACACACATCAGTTTTCTGTGGGCAGGCATCCACTTGATTGCCTGAAGTCCTGACATAACCAACTGCTTGGCTGTTTGGCAGGATCCGCAAACCAGATTTTACCTCACCTACTTACTGTTCAGGGTGTCATCTGCTAGGCATGCTTAGGAGGGATGTCACCCCTGCAGGACACAGCATCGGGCAGAAGCCAGGGATTAAGCTGTGAGCTGGAGAAATGGGGTCTGTCCTAGTTTCAGCTGGGATAGAGTTAATTTTCACAGGAACCTGGGAGGGGGCACAGCCAGGACAGTTGACCTGAACTATCCAGACCTGTGAAAATTAACTCTATCCCAACTGAACCCAGGACAGGGTCACAGCCTACTGGTCTCTCCTGTTGCATGTTTGGCCTCTTGCTTTCCCATGAGAAAGTCAGAGTGATCTTTAGCAACCTGCTGTCCTCGAAGGAGCAGGAGAGCAGAATGTCAGTTTGGCTGTGGTTGAACTGCAAGTTAACTTTTCTCCCATGTAATGTCTTCTTTCAAAGGAAGTTTGTTATGTTGTAAAGTCATATTACACTCTACTTGTATGAAGTGAGTTGGATGAAAGAGTCTTCTGTAACCAGAGGATTTGGAAAAAGGTAGGAAAAATATATGTTGGGGTTTGTTTTTTTTTTATTCACCATTTTTCCCTGCTGAGGCCTGCTATGAAAAAAACCAAAAGAAATTGGGAGAAACCTGGAAAAAGCTGTTTATTATTATATTGTTACTGTTGTGCTTTAATTCTTCAGAAATGCTTTCTGTAACTAATAACTATTTCAGAAGAAGTAATTTTATTTTAATATTTGCAGTAGTAAGCAACTGCAATTCCCATATGCTATTGACTGTGTTACTGCTGGTCCTTAGTCCTATGTAGTTAAATATATTGCAATGAAGATGCATAGAGTTATTGACTTAATTTTTCAAGGTTTGTCTTTAGAAATATGAGCTTCTTTTATATCTGCACAGTATCATCAGATCTTTGTATTATCTCTGAGTCCTGTAGATTTAACCTTCCTTTTTGTTTGCAAGCCAGTAATGTTTATACTTTCTATTTTTAACATTTAATTTTTTGCCTATTTTAGAAGTGTGTCAAGAGGCAAAAATATACCTAAGCATTTTAATGACCAGCAGAGCTGCTGGGTGTTATCAGGTATATCTGTCACTGTTCATGAATGAAGGTTTATACTTCCTTATTTTATAAATATACCTAGCAGCAGTTTCTGTGCAGTCAATACACATGCATATGCACATATCTATTTATCTCTATATGAACTTACGTATCATTCTTATAGGAGTAAATATAATTTTGTTTCAATAAAGAAACATTTGCAGACACTTCAGATTTCACCAATATTTGTTATTTCCCTTGCAAAACAGGAAGAAACCCAGGTATTTTTCTGCATAGTTTCAATTTCTAGAACTCATGTCCACCTACAAAGAAAATCCATATTAGTACACATTCAGAAAAAAGACAGAGAAAAAAATCTCATAATTTTGGGATTGTTCAGGAAGCATCAACTCTGCAGTTCTTTCAAATATGACTCAATCTACAGCTTTATGTTGCAAAATTATATCTTTGCTAGATGACATTAATTCCTCATTATATGATAAATAAAAATATTCTTTAAAGTGAGTATAAATGTGAATTAGAGCTATTTTGTGGCCTTCTTGCCCAGTCAGAGAAGTGTAAAGCGTTTTTCATCTGAATGAGAGTGGGCACATTATTGTATTGTTGAGAGAGAAGCAGCCCATGAAGTTACTGCTTGTCCTTCATATGTGCAAACTTACTAGTTTTGACACGCCTGCCTCCAGCATGTGCTTGCATGTGCCCAAACACACATCTTCTCCCAGGCACACTTTTGATGACAGAGAATTGAAGCCATAAGCAGCACTGTCAAAAAGCTGCAGCAATACGTGGTAGAGCTGCATTACCTTTTTATAGTGTGTATAGGGCATGACATAGTTGACAAGTGTTTTGGGGCACCCCAGTAGGGAAATATTGCTCAGAAACAATAAACTGTAGGAAGTGCTGTTATTACTATTCTACAGAACATACTTACAAAATCAGAATATTCCAATGTATTATTTTTACTGTTTATTTATTTCTTATATTGCCATAGCAACTAGGAGCTCAGTCACAGACAAAACCCCCACTCTGCTAGGAACTGCACAAACAAGAAAAATAGATGAGGAGCTCATATTCGCGTTAATAAAGTGTTCTTAATTTTAAAAGGTCTCTGAGGTCACATATGCAACTGCAGACAATAAATGTAAAGCAAATTCCAATATAAACAGATCAATATGACCACAATCAGGCCCTCAGTGATAACTTGGCTATCCTCTGAAACTCCTCGGAGGAATGCTGGCATTATCAGCAGACCTTGAACCATGCCCTTATGGAAGTAATTTTAGGCTCTATCAAGCCAAGAAGGAAGGGCCAGCCGAGGACCTCATGCTGCAGCACCTCTGCATCTACCAGGTGGATGGTTAGTAAGAACATCTCCACTGATTTGACTGAGCATGACCTCCTCACGTGAGGAAAACTATGAAACACTCTTTGGTACAGATTTCAGGCTTTAATGAACTTGGGATCCAGAAATATTCCTTTCCCCATTTTCTTGCAATTGACCTGAGAGAACCTTCATATTCTTTAAGAAAAGTTGTCAACCCTCCATAAGAAGCTATCAGCCTGTGAATCCCAGGGGAAGTACTACCGAAAGAACCATGATTACACAAAGAAACTACCTTCTTAAATTCTCCTGCATTTCAGAGAATATTGATTCCTAGCATGGTATTGAGCTGTGTATTACAAATGCTATTTTACATTCCAGAAATGCTAGCTCTGTCAATGTCTTGAAGTCTTCCTTCAATTTTTAGTGCCCTAAGAAGAAGCCAATTAACTCTTTCCGTTCCTTCAGTATCTCTTTATTTTAGTTTCCCGCTTATTTTTTTCTCTCTCTTGTTTTCAACCTTTTTTCCTGCAGTATGTTACCATCACAAGTTGCTGCCTCAATGAAGACATAATTTATTTTGTCATTTTAGTGCAGGGAGTTTGCACGATGAATGTAGTTTTGTATGATTTCAAAGAAAACACAACACAACATGTATGTGATAATTAAACACACCATATTAATAATGTGGCAGCGTGTGGCCCTCATAACGCTGGCAGCCATAAGAAGAGTCCTGAGGGAGACATATTTCTTCAGACTCAATTGCTGTGAGGATCTTTGCAGGGAGGCCCTCCAGTTTTTTTCTGAAGGCACGAAGCTCGTGGGGGATGTGCTCTTATCTAACAGCCTAACGTTGACAGTCTACTGCCCCTGCCCCTTTTCTCTCCACGCTACAATGGCTGATAAATCTTCCTGGTCACCCTGTAAAGTAGAAGAGACAACTAAAACTGTAGTGTTTCAAACCAGCAAGACCTTAGACCACAGTGGTGCCTGCAATATTGTTGCAGAAGGGGGATTCAGATGGTGTGAAGTCCTGCCGTTTGCAAGCAGTTACACTTGTCACCTGGGAGAAACGGGAAGGCAGGGGCTTGTCTCACCCACCCGGTGCGAGCTGCAGTGCCTGGAGCCTGGCTTTGTTCATGGGCACAGCTGGCCAGGGCTGCAGGCTGCACCCAGGTTTCCAGGAGCTGTCTCTACAGTGTACAAGGCTGTTAAAGGCGCCTTTTGAAGCTGGAGAGGGGCCTAAGCTTTCTGTGAAGATGTAGTCAGGGAGATTTGCTTATTTTCTGCTCCTTTTTAACAAGTATGGATTTATCAGCAACTTGATTTGACTTTCTGATTGCACACAGGGCTTACAGACACAGACTGGGCTCCTCTGCTTGAAAAGCATGGCCCTTTGGATAGCATAAGGACAATCCTAGTTTTTGTCCATTCTGTTTTATGGTAGAAATACACATACCAGAAAGAGATAAAGTTAATGAAAAACATTGCCATGAAAAACTGAAGGAGGGCTAACCTCTGAGGTTTATTCAGTCTCTGTTTGGACAAAATGGCTGTTTCTGTCTATGAGGCTTTTTAAGCCAAATGCCCAGACAAGTTGCTACTAATGGGCAAATTATGGGAAACCAATTCAGATTTGATGCTAGAAAATTTTTAAGGTCAAATGATGGTATTTAGCTCTCATAATTTTTGTATCTATATGCATCTACAGATTAGGTAGCTGAAGTCTCAAATGCTGTCATTTGTCAGTATAAAAGCTTCACGTTCAGCCTAGAGGGTGAGGGGAAGGTGCTCTCCAAACCGGACCTTAAAGTCTCCCCAGATGTGTAGCAGAGACTGAAGTCCAAGCAGGTGAATAGCACTGATCTGAGGAAGGAGGGACGGAACGAGTGGACAGGCTGTGTGCACTGCACAGTTTGGCTCTAATGGGGTGGGATGAACAGAGCCTCTTTTCTTTCAGCTACCTTGTGTATCCATGTCTGGTGACTGCCTTTTGTGAATATTTTTAGGACAGTTCAAAAGAAAGATGGTGAGGCTGACATGCTAACTGCTTTGGAGAATATTTTTTGTAAGACTTTCGGTTGTAGGCATTGGCTCAGGTCTGACTGGAAAAAAAATTGTCTGCTAGCTGTACTGAGCTGTTATTTTTGAGTATTTGGAGGTTGTTTGGCATAGTCCCTTATAGAGTCCTGTAGCTGAGCCCTCTGCTACCAATACATGTTTGAGTTTCAGACATTTCCATCTTTAGCTTTTTAGGGATACTTCTGAGAGCTTCTGATGGATATTTTGTGACTGGGCACAGACCAAGGCTGCCAATCTCAGCCCAGTGGCTCTTTAGCACTGGGTCCTGAACTCTGCCTTCACCGTACACTACCACCTGCCGAGGGGATGATTCGGAACAGAAGCCTCTTCCTACTTTATCTTGCATGAATTAAGCTTTCTTTTGCTCCCCAGGGTACAGATGAGTAGATTCCCTTCCTTACCAGCAAAGATAAGGTAAGCGGCTCTGTTGGCACTTGGGCACACCCTGTCGGTTTCATGCAAGGGATGTTAATTCACCTCTTTTCTGTTTTTGGCCCTGAATGCCTGTTCCTGCCAAGTGTGCTGTGGGAATGGGTGTTAAATGTTACTGTCACTTATAGTATATGAAAGATGATAAATACTGTGGAGACAAGCTGTGAAGAATGAAGACAAGAAGCTGATGTTTGGTGTGAATGAAGAGGGGGAAGGCTGTGAAAAGTGAAATCACATGCTCAGAGCAAAAGGCTAATGAAGTTTTCTTTGCTGTAATGTTATGAATGGAAATAGGTAGCAATGTTATATTTGACGAATTTGTAGAAGATGATGTTAGTCAAGACAGGACATGGTGAGAGCCTGGAGGAGTGTTTTAGGTTATGAATGAGAATAAAAGAGTGTAACTTACAACTGCAATGTAAAAAGAGGAAGTAAGAATCAACTGGGGATTCAGCTAAAGGCTGTGCCAAGGCTATGGACCTGAGGAGCTGGAGAAGAGGCAGCGCAGTGGTATTTCTATAGTGACAGAGAAAATGGAAAAATGTCAGACGGAAAGATGAAGAGCCCTACTCTGACTGTGCCACTCTTAGACAGATGGCTGAAACATGGAGCAGGAATTATCTGGAATCTGATTATCTGTATAATTATCTGTAAATGAATTTTCTGGAGACAACATGAAAAGAAAGAGAGACAGAGCCCAGGTGTGGAAGGCTTCTGTAGAAAACTGGAGGGAAGAATGAGGAAAATCCTTTGAAAGGTACACTGAAAGTATGGTTAGAGGGAAAAGAGGAGAATCAAGACATAGATGAGTCACAGTCCATGGAGAGCAGCTTTCCAAGAGAAAGAGTCTTGCAGGCAGGTTGGAGGGGGTGACAAAGGGTGTTAGTTCTGGACTTTGGGAGGAATGGTTCAAGAAGGACTTTGGTGAAAATGTGGCTTCTTCACTGGAGGGCAAAGGGAAGAAGTTAGAAAAAAGAGGGCTTCAGACTGAACTTGATTGGAAGAGCTCCAGAATATACTTGCAGACAAAAAAGGTGGGTGGGATGGTTGGTAGAGTGGAGAGTGGAGCCAGCGATGGTTTACTTTTAAAAAGATGTTTATACTGTAAGGTGAAGAATCCTCAGGAAATTGAGAAATAGAAATAATAAAGACAGAGTGAAAGAGTGCCAGCTGGATTAAAAGACAGATTTGGAAGAAACTGATGAGATGTTTGTCTGCTTAGAATGAATATTGCAGATTATATGTCCTGCATGTCCTGCAGAAGCAGAAGAAAAGTCTTGGAAGGGAAGGAGTTTTGAAAAACCTGACAATTTTAATTCAAAATAAGTTGGTGAAATTCTGTGCAGCAGGAGAAGTGTATGGTTGGGAAGGGTGAAACAGAGGAGGAAAAAGAAAAGATGGCTGAAGCAGTGAAACAAAGGTGGTGTGATAAGCTGTCAGCTCTGGAAACATGGGATTCAGTTGAAGTATAGAAGTATAGAGGGTTTTTTTTGGCTAGGGATGTAGCAGAACTGGAGAACTGAAGGAGAAAGGGAGGAGAAGGGAATGTATTCAGAGCGGAGGATGCTGCCTAGGCTGGGGAGAGTGCTGTGGGTCAGGGGGACAAAACTCGCAATGGTAAAGTGGGGAAAAAAGAAGTGTGAGTGGGGAGAAGCAAGGTCTGGAGAACTTCATGAGCACGTCATAAGAGAAGAAATAGAAAGGGGGAGCAGGAGACACCAAAGAGCAGAAGGAGGGTTATCTGCACTTGTGATCTGGGCCTGGGAACAAGGTAAACTGAGGAGACACATGATTGGTGCTCGTTTGTCAAGAAAGGGAGAGGAATTTTCAAACCAAGCCAGCAAATCAAATGGAAAAGCAAAACTGATCTATGGCAAAAGGAATTAGGTGTATGATCAACACAGTGCTTGAAGATACAGAGCACAGGTGAGGAAAGATATTCTATGATTCTATGAAAGCTGGAAGAGAGGAAGAGAGAGACAGGAGTCTAAAATTGTTAGAAACAGTGAAAAATCTTGTAATTTGTAACACTTGTAATTGGGATAGAGTTTTTCATAATAAAGTTGTAGCATCTGATACTTCTGATAATGCTGTTGCCTTTATAATGCTTGATAACAATGGCTTGCTTTTTAATATTAGGCTTAATGTTATTCATTAGTTTTTAATGTTTCCTTCCAAAATTCAAATTGTCCATACATAATACATTAAAGTGATTTTCTGTGAGGTCCCATTAACATTCTCCTCAGAATGCCACCTCCTTAGTGCAGAGCCTGTGGTATACTCATTTATATCTAGAAGCTCCTTAGAACTTAAAAATATTAAGCTTACTGAATGATGTATTAACTTAAATCATTAGTCAATAGCTAAGAAATCATGAAGTGCTTCCTAGATCAATAGGTACTGTAAATTAATAGGAAAATATGTACTGAAGGAAACTGAATAAAATTCTTATGAATGCCAGAGTAATGATGATGAAGGTCAACACTGAACTAGGTATCTGTCTTATTTTCTCTTATTTTCATTTGTAGAGCTGCATGTAGAAGATAAAGAAGAAAATGTGTAGCGCCTCAGACACATATATATATATATACATGAAATATAGCAAATATATAGCTAGAAGTAGGAGCTACATGATTTCTTAGCAGGTTAGGAATTTTTTCTGTGATCCTGGAAAACATCGAAGCACATTCTTATTCTGAATCTTTACTGATCTGATGATGTAGTTGAGATCAACAAATTACTTGCTAAGCCAGACACTTTATGTATGACAAGTGTCACTGTCATTTTCCAATTAAAAGGTTTTTTCTCCATTAAAAGCACAAGATTTCACTTCCATTGGAATGAATTTCCTTAGTCATCTAATGCGTTCTCGTAATCTAGCCATTTCTTTCCAAAACTGGCTTTCAGCTATATTAGAGGTTTAATTAAAGTGCCTTACTTTGATGTTTAGTCCTCTAGATTTCTCATGGCCAGTTGTTAAGACTTCTTCTGGATGTGATCCTTATTTATGGAGGATTGTTTGATAATGCTATATCATTGCAACTGAGAAATACACTTCATGTATAGTACTGCTAGCCTTTTCTTCATGGGTAGAAAACTGTGTAAACTGGCTTGATTGTAGATGAGAATTCAAAGCATGCTGTCAGGTCTGTGAGCTCTGATGTCTCTTTTTCTGCTTTTCAGTGTTGTTCTTATGCAAAAGATCCTTAATATCTTTTCATCCTAGGGCATGTCAGCAGAAATACAAAGAGGTGGATTTACCGTAGATTGGAGAGTTAACACTTGTCAGCTGAGTTGCATTCGCATGCCTCATGAAAGTCCTCCCCACCACTGGATTAGAATGCATTAACTGCTTCCTGTATTCAACCCTTGTGTTTTGCTTTGTGCTTGACACAGGCGAGGGGGAATCCCAGACCCAGTTTTTGCAGGTCATCTGACAAGGGCCAGCCATTAACTGGTGGTAAACTGGTCTCTTGGAGTCATGTGTAACACCATAGTCATAGCACACACATGCCTCTGGGTCTCTCTTCTCCTGGGTTTAGTTCTCAGGTCAGGACCATGCTCACAAATGTCAGACCCTGTTTCTTTTGGCAGTCCCTCACTGCGCCTTGCTTTAAAAATTCTGCAGCTGTTAAAATATCAGATAAGTAATGATCTCAGGCTCCAAACCTGTTATCTTCTTGTTCATGCCTAAATACAATGACCTTATTTACCACGTAGGAAAGATTTGCCCTTACTGTTAAGAAGGTGATCAGAGTTGGGAAGCTGTCGGAAACCTTCTCTGATTTTCAGAGGTGTGAAAAGTTGATGAACTTGGACAACGCTGGGCTGAGCAAATGGCTACATCTATGTGAGGAAATTAAGTGGTGCCAGGGAAGGCTTCAGGGCACAGGCACCTGATTGTCTGTATTGTTATTGCTGCGACAGCCCACGGAAGGGCACACTTGTGACCCACAGAAAATAACAGCTCGCAGCCGACTCATGGAGTGATTCAGGAGGTAGCAACTCCTAAAAGGCAGTTTGGCCTTTTAAAAGCTATGAGAGTTTAATGGCATGGACAGAACTAGTCCGTACCTGTAGGTCTCAGTGCCAGAGTGCAGACTGAGGCAAATTTAATTAACTAATGTGAAGCAGCCTTACAGCGCTGTACATTACATGTGTCAGGAAAATCTACAAGAGGAGTAAGTGGTCTGTTGGTTGCTCACCAGTGAAAAGGTGAGCTGAATCAGTCGACGGTGGAGGTAGGGACAGTACTCTTCACAAAGGGATCTATATTAGGGCGGATGTAATTTCTTGAATCTTCCCTTTTTTATGCCCAAACATTTGTTCTAGAGATGAATCATCAACCTTATTGAGCTTCATACAAGCCGTAAACTTCTATAGTTTACAGCTCCTGCAGTAAGAAAATATTAAGTAAATAGGCTTGTGGGTAAAATATAACAACAGATTAATGTCATTTTTCTATTTATTTCCTATTGCTAGCCATCTCTAGGAAACAAACTAAGAGAAGCAGAGGGTCTGTGATTCCCTATGCGATATTTTACAGACTTATTAGTTTATAAGGACACTTTCATCCTTTCTAAGTGATGGTTATAACTGTTAGAAGTTTGCACTGCCTTTTTTTTAATTATAATGAACTCTAAGGAGTGCTTGAGGGATGGGTGAATTGACCTGAATTTTCCCCTCAAACTTGGACAAACCTTCAATGGAGCCTTAAAAAGTTCAGTTTATATTTAATTTTTCTTTCATCTGAATAATTTGGAAGAAAGGAACTTTACATGATCCTCCCTGCTAAGTGCTTTAGCATGGCCAATACCATCACTGCACATTGACTGACAGCCTCATGGTGTAAAAAAGGCCCACAAGCAACGACCTGAAGCAATGTGGCCATCTGTCTACGTACAGGAGAAAAAGAATTTCTAAAATACAAAGGGACAGGTTGTTCTAACAGTTCTGATGCAATTATTACTTGTTTTATGTTGACTAGAGCATACAGTATTGAGTATATCCAAACACAAATCTGTACATGTGCACACATAAAAATAGATATAGTACTCAGGCTTAAGAAAAGATCAGAGAAAGAAGTTATATTGTGATCAAGACATTTGAAAATGACTTTGATTTTGGGAGCTTCCATCTGTGAATTTCAAAATAGAAATTTTTATTCATAAGACAGGAGCTCATCACTCTCTGGAGCTCTGGACTTCTGCAGATGTCTCAGCCTGGACAAAACACTAAAACTTCCAAATTCTTTTGAGAACCTGAGCCTTCTTGTGATTTTTCCAGCCTATAAAGCTTGTCAGCTTTATGCTCTTGTACGTACTGCATTATAAAAAAGCTCACCTGCAACTGCATTGCAACCCATTTCTGAGGGTTACTAGTGAAAGGGATGGGTCTGTGTCTGGACTCACCTTGGTTTTGCACCTTTGCCATTCCACCAATACCAATGAGACCAATGCCACTAATGGTAATGAGATTGCTCCTGATTTGCGACTCTGAAGCAATCGCAAGCCTGCCTTCCTCCTGGTAGCAAAGTTTCAAGCCTCTTTTACTAACACTCAGGAAAGCATGTCTGAAATTCTTGCCTGCTTTATGTCAAAGCTGCATCTGCCAGGACAGCTTTATCTATGAAAAAGTGAATGAGGTTTCAGATAACCTTTGTGACAGACTCTTAAACTATATGTAGGTTCACAGTGTTAGGAGGCTGTGAGGTAACTTTAGCTTAGTGTGGACTAAATATAAATATACTGCTCACTTCCCTGAGCAGTTGATGTGAAAGGGTTAGACTCCTGCCAAAAATAGGAGCGTAAGTCTCTGCTCTGCACTGATTTTCTGTGGGGGCTGGAGTAAATCATTGAGACATCCAGCCTTAAAGCTTGTTGGATGGGACCCTTGGCCTTCACTTGCCATTTGTAATGTAGAAGAATAATACTTAATTACTGAATAGGGACAGTGCAAAGATGTCTGAATCGGTTTGATGGCTAGAAATGTTTTAGCTGCTGTACCAGTAATGTAACAGTCCAGCAGTTACCTTGGCACGCAGAGACAAGTTTTAGTGGCATGACCTTTGCTCCAATACATGTCTTTTCTGTCAGCTGCTTAAAGAATAAAAATGTATTGAGTTAGACATTTGGAGTTTAACAGGACACAAATATTAAAGTAACAAGGAAAATTAATTATTATGGAACTAAGAATTTTTGAAGGTGGATCGATGGAGGCCTTGGCTGAAAGGTATGTTTTATGCTCTCCCAGCGTATAACATAAAGATGAAGGCTTTATATATCAGCAGAGTAAAGCACCACTTCTTTATTTCTTTAGCCTTTATGAGGAATATAGAGGAACAGGGAATTCTTAAAAATTGATGCTGCAGTTTGGTTCACAGTGCCTGCTGACTGAGCTGACAGGATTCATTTAAACCCTCAGTCAGGCAATGCTTTTAAGCCCTGATAAAACCCACACCTGTTCAGGAAAGCACTGATTCACATACCCACAGGCCAATATCATTTAAGTGCTGTTGACTTCAGTGGCATCTGAGTTTTTGTGGCTGCATCCTTCTTAAACAGGGATGTTACTCAGAGCAGAACCTGAAGGCTGATTTCCCTGAAGATGACAAGACTATGTAACATTCATTGGTATATGAACAAACTCTGAGTTTGGGTGGCTCTCCTAAGACTATGTTTCTTGAAATAATGTGCTTTGCTGCATTTCTGTATTTCCAAAGATTTTCTGGTAAGTCCTCAGTCATTAAAGCCTATTTTGGGAGTATTTTTCTACATTAACTAGATTTCATTTGATTAAATTCAGTATCTAAAGGTATATAAGAATTTCAGTGCTGCTATTTAAATTGTCTAGGGAAGCAATTTTTATGTGGTGTTGATTAAATGATGGCTTAAACAAGTAAGTATACTTTTCCTTTTATATTATTTTTTTAATTTGCAAGCCAGGGAGAAACCAAACAAACATCCCAAGATATTCATAAAGGAAAGTGACATAAGGAACAATTTGTTCAGAAATGAAAAGCAAGTAAGACTTCATATATCTGTCCAAAGAAATTGCAATCATACAAAATCATTTTCTCTGATGTTAGCTTTGGCAATGCAAGTACAGAAAAAGAAGAAAAGACCTCTCCTTCCCCAAATCTCTGGGAAGAAGTTTGAAAGGTTTTTTTCTTGGTTTCAACCCAGGGGCTCACAATCAACACATTTTGTGTTTTAGGGAAGGTGAGGATCCAAAGCGGAGCCTGAGTATTTCTGAGTTTTGATGAGACTGAATACTTCATTCAGCTGACAAGCCTGAGTACAGGCTTCCAGGCTATTTTTCATCCCCTGCTGTCCATGCTATAATGAAAGAAAATAGCTCTGGTTTGGTTTTTTGTGCAGATAACAGGAAAAGCAATGGAGAAGCCTTAAGGGCCTCTCAGTGGGCTAAAGTTTTCAGCATACCTATAAAACGCAGCATGGCTATTCCTTGTGAATGTGGATGCAGAGCCTGAAAACACCGAGTAGCATCGCTCGGTACCCCCACCATCCCTACAGGTTCTAGCTTAGCAAGCTGTTCCCCTCACTGTGGTCCCAGAGATGCGGGGAGCATGTGTCCAGCCATCCCACAGCTCTTTTGCCGGGGCAGGGCTCCCCACCGCCTCCTGGCCCCATGGGAGCTGGGCTGCACGTACCAGGCACGGGGACTCATGGGCATGGGCACAGGAGGGCTGCGGAGATGGGAGCAGGGCCATTGCAGGTGCTGAGGGGGGGTGGGCAGGAGCACAGGGGGGTGGATGCACCTGTCTGAGGCTGCCTTGCTTGAGGGAAAAGAAGCGCAGGTGAAAGGAACAAGCGCTTGGTCACAGTTTTATTTACCAGTATTGATACAGGCACAGAGACCCTTGCACATCCCAATCTACTGCTAATTATTTCTTGTTGCTCCTCTGGCAACCAACAGGCTCATTTCTGGTTTCTTTTGTCTTTGCAGCTGATTAAATCACAGCAGATCCTAAGTCTGCTGTTGCTAGTTTGGCTACAGCCTTTGAGGTGAATTGTGGATCACAAATATATGCTCCACTGCAAGACCAAACAAACCTGATTTTGTGCCTCAGGTGGCAAAGCTGCCAGTGCAGAACGTTGCTGAATATTACCACCTCTGTTATGGACTGTGAGCATGGAAAGGGCAGCTTGAGCACGGAAAGTGGGAATGTGCTGCCAACTCCCTCCACTGGCCACCTTGAAAGACAGGGAAACATTAAAACAACAACTGCAAGAAAGTTAGAGAAGATGAGAAGGTTTCCCTCCCGGCAAACCATGAGGGAACTTCTGCTGCTAGTTCGGCAATAGTTATAGGTTGCTTATAGATTGCTCATGTGAGGTAAACTGTGTTTAAAGAGAAGCACCCTGTTTATCTGCAGCCTGTCTGAAGAAGCACAGGATATGTCATCTGGGTAACATAGACAGCAACGTATTAAGTCCTGCCTTTAAACTATCCACTTACATATTCTTAACAAAGTAAAATATAAGCAACATTATAGTAAGATAAATAGTTAAGAAATGAAAAGACAACCCACAGGCATTGTCAGCATCACCCAATGCAAAAAGTTCCTGCTGTTCGTGGAATTCTACCTGTGCTGAGAGTCCCTCCTTTAAGAGAAATATCCAGTGCTAATAAAAAGATCAATGGGCTGAAGCTCCACAGGTTCAAAAGGGGAAATGATGTCTGCTCAGTTCTACCTTTTCCAACTTCTTCCATGTGTCCCTCTCACCAGTCTGTTGGCATAAAACCAGACACTGGCCAATCTTTTTTAATTGAATGTTGGGTGATACAGATCTACAAATCTACATCCAGAAGAGCTAACCCACAAGGCTTAGCCTAGTTGCCTGTTGCAGGTATGTTTTCTTCAGTTGCTGCCAGAGAATTTCAATGAGTGTTGCACATCTCACATGACAGAAATGATTTATTACCGACGTATTGTTATGTAAATTAAAAGATACAAGAGATAGATCATTGCTCAGGGACAAACTAACCTGAACTCTTCATGCAGGAGCCTGTTTTGATTCATATAAAAGGATTTTAGGAGATGAGAAGCTGACTGCTGGGCCTCATTTTATGGTGAAAAAGTGGCATACGCCTCCTCACTTTGTGGCTGCTTTATTCAGAGACTTGCACTGCCAGAACTTCAGCTAATATAAATCAGGGAGTATTGATTTATCATGGCTGAGGATTTTGCCCTGTGCTTCCTCGCTTCCCAAATGCTCAGTAGTTGAGTGATCATTTTTCACAGAGCCCCGTTGTTTGGCACAGCAAAATGACAGGACAACTTTCAAGCTTTAAAAATCACGCTTTATATTTAATGAAACCAAAAAGAGTGCATGTATAGACTGAGTTAAATCTTTCATGGTGGAGGCACTAGCTCGTGCTCCATGTGCTGAAGTTGCATAACCTACCTGTTGCAAAGATTATGGTAACTGTCACAGCTGCTGTCCTTCATCATTTCTAGACCAGGACATCAGCCTTAAGATGGATCGAAGCACTCAATAAAGAACAAATGGCACCTTTGGTGCCTTCCAAAGTCAGCTGAACTGTTGTGTGATCCAGTAGCAAGAAGTCTATCCCTACTGCCTAAGGAATTAAAGTTGAACTGTGCAAAACCTAATACTTACACAGTAGGACTTTATGCCTTAGAATATGGGGATAAAAATGAATTAGCTGTATCAAACTGTCCTCACAGCTAAAAGATGAAATTGTTGCCTTACTTTAGATGTATAATTGCTTAATGTTAATTTTTATTGATGATTGTTTATTCAGCAAGTAAGAGTGGGAGAGCCCTAGCTTATATGTCCCTGGATCTGTTCTAGAGTGTTTTAGACGGGGCTTCAGGCAGTATCTTTTCACCTGAAACTCACACAACCAAGCTTCAGAGATGACATTGCTTTCCAGAGACTTTATCTTATTATGACTCTTGTATGAGATAAAGGACCACAGACACCATTACAAGGCTGTGAGTCTGATGTTTAATGCACCCATAAGAACACAATGGTTAAATTATTCTATGGATTTTGCACAACAGGATGGCTGTATTGATGTTTTTGTATTATGATGTGTCCGACAGAAGAGAACTGCAGCATTAGAGAGTTCAGAGTTAGAGTGCTAAGGACAGTCTGCAAACTGTGTATATATATCAAAAGGTCAAATGACATGTTAAATAGAGGTATGAACAGAACAAAGAAAAACCTCACTTTAAGAGCTTTAATATGTACAAGTATGGATCAACTTGAACAAGTGAAATATTTTTTTCAATTAAATAGGAACGAACCATATGCACTGTTCAGAAAAGGAAGCAGATAAAGCACAGCGTTTCAAAACAAGCAGCTGTTCAAATATAAATTTCTTGTTTATTGAGATTTCAGTTGTATCAGACTAAAGGTCTCAGAATGGCTGAGCAAGTCAATCATTATATACCTTGTTAGTGTGACAGCCCCCTGTGTATTGTTTGACTGGAAATAAAACACAAATACCCCAGACCCCTACTGTGCCTGCTTCATGGTGCATAAATCTATTGTGTGTCATGTCACTTAGAATTTTGATGGCAGGCTACCAAATGGCAGAGGAAAATACACAATAAAGCCTTCATTTTCATAAATGAAGTTAAAGTAGACACAGGAAATATAGAACAGAAGTGTTTTCATTAGTGCTATTTCAAGGGTCCATCACTCAAAATGGAGACTTTTGCAATCTCCACTGAATATTTGATTACATATGCAAATGAGTGGGTTTCCCAAGTATATAATATTTTAATTTCCAACTTTGGCGGTCTTTTTGTAATAATAAATCTGTGCCAAATTATTTTCACTAGCATTATGTCTTGTACCTGGTTGGACTGACAAGGACCGAGCCCTTGGGCTCTACCACCACTGCCACTAGCGTGCTCCAAGTGCTTCCTTCACAGAAGCCTCCTTGGAGGTGTACCTATGTTAAACATGTTTAAACACCAAAGTGTATGGCCTCTAAAGTCAACAATATAACCAGAATGAATGCCAAAATGAAGTTTGGTTTAGCTGGTATCTTCAAGCCCTGTGTTTTCTTCACATAATTACTTCCACTTAGGAAACACCTACAAATAATTGACTTAATTTTGTTGGGCCTTGAACAGAGCAAAAGCAAAAAGAAGGATCTTACCCCTAAACCTTGTGATCTAAACTGGCGTGTACACTGTGCTAGGCAAAGCGTCGATTTTGGGCAAAAGAATAAATAAAGACATGCCCTAAAGATAATGGTTCCCCCTTCCCCACATGGATTGCTTTGGGGTCTAAGAAATAAAAAAGATAACCTTAAGTATTAGATTTTGCAAATAGACTTTGAGAAAAATGAATCTACTACTGTGTAGTAGAAAAAGTTGGCAAGTAACTTTTAGATTAAGCTGGATCTTGTCAGCATTATCACTCTCTATTTTCACTGTTACATTCCTTCCAAAACTTGAAACATCTGTTTGTTTTATTTCATTGAGCTCAGGGGGTCCTATGACTGTAATCATGCCTAACTTAGGAGACTTGGTCCCCAAAGAGGGTGCTCTGCAACACTGCCCAAAATAAGAGGAAAAGAAAACAACTAAACCGAAGAAACGGTGTGTGGGATCCAGTCTGCTGAACCTGAAAACTAAACTTGTTTTGAAATGCCAGGTGCACAGTGAGGTAATCCTGGAGCAAGAGACAAGTTTGCTTGTCTGTAGCACCAATTCATGTGAAGGTCTCCAAGGGAAGCTCCTGTCTGTGTAATGTAGGTGCTGCCCATCTTCACAAAGTTTTATCTCATTACAGGCATTTTCCCCTTTGTGGCAGAAGATCAACCCTATAAAAGAATATCATAAAAGCAATCAGGACAAACACAGACACAGAGACATATCTGAGTGTTGAGCCTTTGTGCTAAATGATGGGTGACCATCAAGAGGTGTTCTCTTCTGAGGCTCCAGCAGTACGATGGTATACTCAACAGCAGCTGATGGGACTTTTGGACTTACGTGGAAAATGTAGACATTCACATCCTGCTCCTGTCTAACAGGAATGCAGAGCTTAATTCCTTCAAATGTCTGGGGAAAATCTCAGCTATAATTCTCACTTGAGGGAGAAGGTAAAAATGCTCAAACTCAGCTACAGTAAGAGCAAAAATGAAAGTTATCGGTGGTGTGATTTTATAGGTACATTCTGACTGGTCACTTTGTCTGGAACAAAAATAAATGGCTTTCCACTAATTAAAATTAATTCTGCACTGATAAAAGCATTTTCCCTGCCTATTGTTTTCTCCTAACTGTCCCATTAGAGGTCGGACTTCCAGGAAGGAGCACAGCAGGGCAACATTTTGACTCCAAATTTCATGGCAAGATTGGACATTTTTGGCTGCTCTTCTTCAGTTGCTTTTTTTGACTGACTTTTCTACAGTTTTAGGCTGAATTTATTATGCCTAAGAAGCAAGTGCTGCATTAGAATGGGGTTTTTTTTGGGAAAAAAAGTGTTAGCTAGCCTTTTAAGAGCTGGAGCAGGCACAGGCACAAGTTATTCATCCACTTGAAGGTAAGTTAACAGAGGAAAAAATGCTTCCCTAATAAAGAAATTTCTATGGCATATTTCTGGTCTTTATACTTTGAAGAGTTACTTTAGTTTAAAACAGTATTAAGAACAAATGGATATGGATGGTAGAGTGTCTTGCTGAATGCTTATTCTGGTCAGATGAACGTTTTCTGCTGCAGCTTGCTGTTCTTCCTGCTTTTAGGCCATGAGCATTGCTCTGAGCAGTTATTATCAATAACCTTTTTCTAGGCAGCAGTTGCTATATTCTAACCCAAACCTCTTTCAATGACAAACAAGTAATGGTCCAGACTTCCAGGAGGTATAAACCTCCTGTGACACTGCTGTATTGACTGTACTGAGCACTACTCATCTAAATCAGCTGATCCAGTTTATGATTACAGCTTGAGCTTGGCACACTTCAAAAGGCTACAGCTGTGATATGAGAAAAGCCCTCAAACTACTAATACTTTTCCTTTACTGGAGGAACCCCCCCCACATTCCCTATTTTCACCATTCACTTTGTGGTTCTCAACATTGCACATTCATTAGCAGAATTAAGCTTTTGATGGTGAAAAATCCAAGAGTATTTAAGCTGTCTGTCAAAACCTCCTTTCCCCTCCTTGTTACTCTATTTTCAGCTCCTGACCTTAGGCTCACAGGAGGCCGTGGAAGGACTTTTATTATGGTTAGCAGCTCTGAGATTGAGCTCTCTGGACTCACGATGGAGCTTCCCCTTCTCATGTTCCCCCCAGCATCTCCTTTCTTCAGGCTAGATGAGGCCTGGATTTCTATAAAGTTAAATTCTTTAAAAAAATCACACCGTAAATAAGCAGTCAAATGAAAAAGGACCACTTTCTTCATTTTCAAAGGGTGCAAGTGAATTTTTCTCACCTCAACCAACCCTGGTTACATCTGTTGCTCTGTTTTTACAAGCAGCAGAATGTAAAAGAAGCAAATGGATACAGTGAGGTCCAAATTACTTAGTATTGTTTAATCTAAACCTTGTCTGGAAATTTGCTGCTGTGACTACATTTTTGCTTCTTACATAGAAAAGTGGGCCTCAGATACGACCTCACAAACCATATAAATCAACACTACACATCTTCGTTATTCATTACATCTCAGGAGGATGGCATGATCATCTATCTCAAGAAAGTGAACAGCAGATGGTACACTGCAGATTTGCATGTTTGCATCACTTATTAGTTAGTTTATAGAATTAAGAAAGCAGATTTTAAGATTTTAAAAAATATTTTCCCTAGAAGTGATTATGAAGTGTTTTTTTGTATCATCCTCTGTTATGCATAGATTTCTCTGTGTGATTGTGCTGCAAAGGTCCCCTTCTGACATGTTAGTTCATTTTTCAATATTTGACAACAATGGTTATTCATTTGTATGTAGAGATCTAATTCTCTCTGTGATGATTATTTCTGTTTGAACATGGTATGAGTTCTTCCTATAGAATGGAGAAGGAATTGTGAAAATATAAATTAATACTTTATGTGTTGAATTACTTAATATCACCAGCCATGCAAAAGATCCTTTAGTAAAATACTTATTTTGACTGTGTTCTTTGCTCTCTACTTTTCAGGACTCAGATTATGAGAGCTACTTTAGGAACATTGGTGTTGCTAACAGAAGATCTCAAAAGAGGGAGTTTGATTTT
Organism: Astur gentilis; assembly: GCF_929443795.1. Classification (NCBI taxonomy): domain Eukaryota; kingdom Metazoa; phylum Chordata; class Aves; order Accipitriformes; family Accipitridae; genus Astur; species Astur gentilis. The sequence continues at coordinate 2,152,506 of NC_064881.1, read as the reverse complement.
TCAGCTATTTTTTCTTGCTTCTATTTCTGTTTTTCTGGACACCTTATTTTTCCCATACACAATTTGAAAGCAAATTAAAAGGATAACAAAGTCTACTTCTGGTTGATTATACTGATGCATTTGTTCCCATTTTACTTGAGAAGAGACACTATACTTTGGTCTAGCATGGACATGTGTATTCTTAAGATAGAAAAAAATGATCTGTGAAAAAGATCAGATTGACAGCTCTGGGAACTGAAGGCTTGTACTCATTCAGTGAACTGAACATGAGCTGTAACTGTGCAGTCCTCCCTCTTTTTACCCCACTAAGACGCTCCAGTTCTTTATTAGACAAATCCCTATAAGTTAGGATTTGTGCCAGGTTGGTGTTTGGCTTCTCTGAGGAGAAGCCCATCCGAGGACCGGTATCTTGTGGTTGAGAGGATGTGGAAATCTGTCTGGAAGGAAATAATCGGAGGGAATTTGACCAAGCAGAACATAGGTTTTGTGTTACTGCATGGCCTGAGCTTTTCTGGACATACAGGGGCTAGGGGCTTGTGCTTTAGTATAGATCCCAAGCTACCATCACTGAATCTTTTCAAAATCCTCCTCCTCCTCCCTCTCATCACATCATGCCACTTAAGTGTGGTTAAGGTGCTTAAGACTCATGTATGGAGGAATGCTGAATACTTAAGCATTGCGAGTTAAGATCACTGACATGAATTCCATATATTTATATACATATGTATATTTTAAGGGATTATCATTCCTCCAGAACTTATTTTTGAACAAATCTATTGAATTCAATAAAGCACTGCTGACCAAAAAAGAATTTGACATTGGTAATTTTTATTTTGTAGGGTTTTCTTTAAAACAAAGCAACAACTTTGAAACAGTAAGGCACTTCAGCCATATTTTAGTTGTTATAAATATGAAATTATGCTATAGACTTAATTTCAGTTAGGTCAGTAATGGCAGGAAACTATCAACACTTCTGCTCTAAAGTAATCAGTGATAATTTACAGCTAGGGAGAGCAATCAATATGCAGGAACTGGCTTCATTTTGGGTAAATTGAAATCCTTGACCTGGCAAAGACTGATGCCTTGCTCTAAACTAGACTAGAATTTCCTATGGTAAAATGGGTAGTCCAAATCATTACATTAATTTACCTAAAAGTAGTAAGTAGTGGGACATGTTAGTTCACTGGGAAAGGCTTCACTTTTTTTCCTACCTATTTATAAATTACCTGCCTGAACAACTTAAATGTGTAATATTTGTATGCTACAGATATTATGCCACCCAAGATAACAGTGTTTTGGGCATCTTGCATCCCATAAAGACCAGGTGATAGGAGCCCCGACAAATTGAAAACCTTCCCTGAAAAAAAACTGGTGTCAAATCACTTATAACTTTTCCCATTTTTGGCCAGATGGGCTCATATTTTTTATGCTGGACATCTATCTCTGACTGAATGTTTAAAGAAAATTCAAGGGATAGTGGATTTGAAAATGTAGGTTGTTTCCATTCATTAGAAAATCTTGGGAACATAATGTATCATTTCTCTGCTTACCTTTTTTTGTTTCTACTTGGCACATAATTTGTAATGGTATTGGATTTTAATATAGCAAATCTATCTTAAACTGACAGAGCAATTCTTGATAATCCATGTTAGTGAAGCAGTATTTTGAGGGCCTCCAGTTCTGGCTTGAAGTCCTCTCATTTTAGCTCAGGTTCAGTCCTCCATGGCTTCAGAGATCTTTTCGTTGTTTCATTTGTACTGGAAAAAATCACAGCCTCCCAGAAAAACATCTTACATAGCTTGTCATGCACTTAGTCCCTGTAGGTAGGCTCTTGCTGTGACAGGGCCTCTGGTTTAATAATAATCCTGCAATTCTATTCTATAAATTTTCTAGCTTGATAGGGGCTTTGCTGATTAATGTTGTCAGAATGGGATGTGCTGAAAAACACCTTCTGATGAATTACATGAAAGGCCAATCTAACAGATGTACGAGATCAGTTTATAGTCATGTTCTTTTACCAGGAAAAGTCAAGACTTTGGGCTAAATCAATGGTGCAATTTGTTTAATGTGAAGTTTGATTTTGCTTGAGTCAGACCTCGCTGGTCTTTCTCTGAGGCATGCTAATAAGTTTCTTTTTGGGTTTCTGATTTCCTTTATTTTTTTTCCTAGATTTGCTTCTCCTGCTGTGAGTGAGTTATTTGAAGGATATTTACTCATAAAGTAGGTTCTTTCCTGTGGAAATCCTGTGGATTCTCCTGACTTTTTCAGAAGTATTTTGATCCTAACACTTTATGTACAACAAAAGTCTCACAACCACTGAGCAGGTGTATTTGCTTTGATGAAACTTCTAAAACTTGTGTTATGAATATGGAAATGCTCTGGCATCCAGGTGGAAAATATACTTAGATTTAATGCTCAAGAATGAAGTCTGCAAAAACATTACATCCTTGCAGAAAACAGAGCTTTATCTGGAAACATCGCATTCAAAGGATCTAGTCTTGAATATGGTGTATTGGCTTTGTGTGGCAAGGTTTTGGTAGCGGGGGCAGGGGGTTACAGGGGTGGCTTCTTCGAGAAGCTGCTGGAAGCTTCCCCTGCGTCTGACAGAGCCAATACCAGAGCCAATACCAGCCGGCTCTAAGACGGACCCACCACCGGCCAAGGCCGAGCCAATCAGCGATAGTGGTAACATATTTAAGAAGGAAAAAAGTTGCTGGGACAGACAGAAACAGCAGCCAGAGAGTGAGAACATGTAAGAGAAACAACCCTGCAGACACCAAGGTCAGTGAAGAAGGAGGGGAAGGAGATGCTCCACGCGCCGGAGCAGAGATTCCCCTGCAGCCCGTGGGGAAGACCCTGGTGAGGCAGGCTGTCCCCCTGCAGTCCAGGGAGGTCCATGGTGGAGCAGATCTCCACCTGCAGCCCATGGAGGACCCCACGCTGGAGCAGGTGCGTGCCTGAAGGAGGCTGCCCATGGGAAGCCCATGCTGGAGCAGGCTCCTGGCAGGACCTGTGGATCTGTGGAGAGAGGAGCCCATGGAGCAGGTTTTTCTGGCAGGACTTGTGACCCCATGGGGGACCCATGCTGGAACAGTGTGCTCCTGAAGGACTGCACACTGTGGAAGGGACCCACTCTGGAGCAGTTCGTGAAGAACTGGAGCCTGTGGGAAGGACCCACATTGGAGGACTGTCTCCTGCGGGAGGGACCCCACGCTGGAGCAGGGGAAAAGGAGTCCTGCTCCTGAGGAGGATGAAGCGGCAGAAAATAACGTGTGATGAACTGACTGTAAACTCCATTCCCCATCACCCTGTGCTGCTGGGGGGGGCGTTGGTAGAGAATCCATGAGTGAAGTTGTGCCCGGGGAAGAAGGAAGGGGTGGAGGGAGGGTGTTCTGAGATTCGGTTTTATTTCTCATTACCCTACTCTAGTTGATTTGTAATAAATTGAGTTAATTTTCTCCAAGCTGAGTCTGTTTTGCCTGTGATGGTAATTGGTGAGTGATCTCTCCTGTCCTTATCTCAACCCACAAGCCCTTTGTTATATTTTCTCTCCCCGGTCCAGCTGAGTAGGGGGAGTGATAGAACAGCTTTGGTGGGCACCTGGCATCCAGCCAGGGTCAACCCACCACATATGGATAAAAGAGATGTCTATGATAATTTGTATTGAGTTCCCAATTATTAAGAAATTATATAGGTAGTTGCATATTCTGGAATGAAAGCCATGGCAGTAACTTTTTTTGGTTTTGTGACTGCTGTCTGGTTATCCCTGCGCTGTTTACAACCAGTAGGAAGAGGGTCTTCATGCTCTGCGATGTTTAAATGGTGTGTTGGGTGTAGGTGCTGGCAGTGGAGGGTGCTGCAGGGGCAGCCTCTGTGAGGAGAGGCCAGGGCTGCCCCATGCCAGACACAGCCAGTGCCAGCCGGCTCCAACCGATGCACCGCAGGGCACGGCTGAGCCCCTCAGCCAAAATGGTGGCAGCTTGGGGCCATTTTTTGTCACTGTTTTTTGTTACCAAAATCTGTTTTAATTGGCAATAAATGAAATTAATTCTCCCCAAGCTGAGACTGTTTTGCCCATGTCCATAACATGTAAATGATCTCCCTGTCTTTATCTCGACCCACGAGATTTTTAGTCTCATTTTTTCCCTCTGTTCTGTTGAGGAGGGAGAGTGAGAGAGTGGCTGGGTGGGCATTTGGCTGCTGGCCAGCCTAATCCACATCTGTTGCGGAGGATCCACAGGGGACATCACGCACAGACCAATGGGATCAAGTGAAGCCCATTTACTACAACTTTTAGCACAGTTCTATACCTTATGCGCTTGTGCACGCACCTTATACAATACTCTAATTGGTACAATACCCCATTTCACGTGACACTATCTTATCCTCTATTGGCTGTTCAAGCTTCTTCACAAGGTGTCCAGCAGTTACTTATCTCATTCTTTGGCATCCAGGAGTTGTTTGTCAGGCTCTTCTTATCTTCTTTTTTCCCAGCGTACACGGACACAGCGTCCTTGTCCGCTTCAGCACTTTGTAAACTTATGCTTTGTTCCCAGCTAAAGGCTGGATTGCTCACATGCCCTTGCCCAGCCAAGAAATCCTCAGCAAATCCCCCTTTTTGTTTTTGAGCAATCCAGGCTTGCTTAATAACTTGGGATGCCATTTTTCCTTAACAAGCTAATCAAGGTAAAATTATTACAATAGCTAAAATCACAATAACTACAACAATGCCCCTAATTCTTTAAGCCAACCTGTTACCCCTAATGACCTGAACCATGAGGACTATGAGGAAGATGAACCATCCATACATTCTTGTGCCATCTTGCTCCGCGAACTCAGCCCAGCAATCGGTAGGTGCCAGCTTCCCGTGGGCGTCCCCTCAGAGGCAACGATGGCCTCACCGTACACCAGCCCAATGCTCTTCGGAAAATCCCGGTATTTATACATTTGCAGAGGAACGGATTTCAGCACACATGGCCAGCGGGTGCCAAAATCCGCCTCTGTTGCAACCTATGACACATGCGCTCTCTGGCCAGGCGCGCTGCATAAGTCATAGCCATCTTGTCTATTGGCTCATGGGCTTTGTGATGCGGTTGCAATGCACAGAGAATCTTGACCTCTTATGTTAGCCAAGGTGACCTATACATTAGTTTTTGGCTGAGATGGTATTCATATTGCCACACCATCTATGATGCTCCAGATGATGATGGTTGTGCAAATTGAACAGGAGTCCGTCGTGGGCCTGTATCTGTGGAAACACAATCATAATCTCGCTCCCAGGTTATTAATGGCAATAGACCATACCCCTAATTTTGGCTTTAGCTAACTTTTACATTTACCCCACACTGTCTTCCCGTAATCACACTATGTTTAATCAAATTATGCTTAACACACTTCTTACCTAATGCAAGTTCTATATACAATAAGGCACGCTGTTCTAAGTCTTCTACAACTGATAAATCCTTATAATGCCTTAACCAAAAACCTCTCTGAAGGACTCAAAGTCCGCTAGTCCTCTAAAGTGTTATACTCTGTTAGTCCGAATCTGTCAGATCAGTGGCTCCAGCACTCGCCGGTACTGTGCCAGTTGCCGTTGGGATGATTCCGGACACAGCATCAGTGTGAAGCCATGGCTTGACCCACTTAGCTGGGATCCAGCGAATGCCTCAATCTGTAAGCAAACACATATACCCTCTCCCAGTAAGCTTTACTTCTGCTGATCCGCACCATTGCCCGGACTCTGGGTCCTTATACATTACCATGATTCCTGTACTTTGTTGCGTCCTTTCCGCCTGTAAAAGAGCATGATGCACTACCATCGGTGGGTCTTTGTGATCACCTGTCAATCTAAGATAATTTAGCACAAATAAGGCTTTGGCCAATCGCTCCTCTGGGAGTAAGCCCTGGGTTCCCCCCTTTTGTTTTTGCAGCATGTTCTTTAGGGTTTGGTTGGCCCGTTTGACAATAGCCCGTCCTGTGGGAAGATGTGGAATACCCGTACCATGGTGAATTCCCCACAAATTACAAAATCGAGCAAATCGTGTAGAACCATAAGCCCGGCCATTGTCTGTCTTAATTTCTTTAGGCCCACCCAGCACTGCAAAAGAAGCATGAAGATGTTGTTCAACATGTAAGGCCTTTTCTCCAGTTTGTGCCGTGGCCCACATGGCAGCAGAATAGGTATCAATACACACATGCACATGACGCTTTGCACCAAACCGCGTGACATGGGTGACATCCATTTGCCACAACTGCAATGGCAAAAGACCTCATGGGTTAACCCCACGGCCCAAGCCCAGCCCCTCCTTTTGACAATCAGGGCATGCTTTAACGATACCTTGGGCATCAGTAAGTGGTAAGTCAAACTGCTTTGCTAACATCCTAGCGGGTTGGTGCAAGAATGCATGTGATTGCCGTGCTTGTTGAAAACAATTCCCTGGAGGAGGCTCCCATGCCACTGCAACCAATCGGTCAGCTCTGTCATTTCCCTCTGACAAACCTGGTAGTTTTGGATGACTTCTTATATGCGTTATAAAATACTCTACACTCCAAGAGTTCAAGCTGCATAGTAATGACAAAAACAACATTTCCCGTTTCTCATCTGCACGTACGCTCATACCCAAGAGTTCTACCAGAGGGGCCATATCGTCATTAGTGATATCGCAAAGATTCCGCACCCACTGGATATCTCCCACAAGCTTCTGGACACCATGCACCGTTAAAATTTCTGATGTTATTTGAACCTTCTGAGGTTTAACATTGCTAGTATCTATGTGTCACCCCAAATACTTCCAAAGTGCTGCCTTTTGCACCTTTTCAGGAGCGATTATTAATCTGCGATGGCTTAAGGTGTCCTGTAATTGAGTTAAAATTTCATCCTGTGGCAAGTTCCTTCCTGCTATCAAAATGTCATCCATATAATGATAAATGATTAACTGAGGAAACTGCTTTCTTACAGGCTCTAATGCCCAGGCCACATACACCTGATACATTGTGGGGGAATTGTGCATTCCTTGCGGTAACACGACCCAACGGTATCTCTTGTAGGGCTCTGCCTTATTAATCAATGGTACCGAAAAGGCGAACCGTTCAGCGTCATCTGGGTGCAAGTGAATGGTGAAAAAACAATCCTTTAGATCTATAATTAACAAATCCCATTCTTCTGGAAGCATAACGAGATGGCAAACCCGGCTGCAGGGCTCCCATACTGTGCATCACCGTATTCACAGCTCTGAGATCATGTAACAGTCTCCATTTCCCACTTTTCTAGGGAATGGTAAATATTGGTGTATTCCATGGACTAGTAGAAGAAACAACATGTCCCGTTCTCAATTGCTCCTCGACTAACTCTTGTATTTTTAGCAGCCTTTCAGAATTTAGCGGCTACTGATCAATCCAAACAGGCTCATCTGTTTTCCAGCTAATTTTCAGGATTGGCTGCTCCTCAGTGACTGCTCCTAAAAAGGATGGGTCACTAACATTGCCTTCATTTGGCTCAATAAATCACGGCCTATGAGGCCAAACAATTCAGTTGGGGTAGTCATGACATACGGACGTGTCGTAATGTGCTCACTGTCGGGGAACACAAATGGGTAATGGGTAGCTGACTTACTAAGGTGGCTTGTGTGCCCCGATCCCTGCAATACCAAAATTTGGATTGATCAGTGGCCATGATGGAGGCCAAATATATCGTGAAATAATTGTAACATCAGCTCCTGTATTGATTGTTGTCGGTTTCTTGATGATAACTCCGTCAGGCCCTTCCAATTGCACTACCTTTTCTGCTTTACTTTTTGTTGTGTCCATGGCAAAATATACCTGCAGTTTCCCTGTGGAGCCGAATCCACCATCTCCACGTTGTACTTCACCTGGGTTCGGAATGCACCACCTGAATGGAACTAATTGTGCTATTCTGGTACCTTTAGGAATAGAAACAGGAGGGATTAAAACATGAATCATAATTTTCACAGTCCCACAATAATCTGCATCAATAAGCCCCGGGACTACCAGTATTCCTTTTAGAGCTGTTGAAGATTGCCCCATTGAAATGCACTAAGCCCAAACCCCAATGGTCCCTTTATGTTGCTATCCACCGAGTGTACTCCTGCATCCAGCAACGTAATGTCCACTGTGGTTTCCACGTCCACTCCGGAGCTTCCTGTAGTGGCGGATCTGGTAGTTGCGAGGCTGCCTGAGGGCTGGCAGCCCAAGCCCCTTGCATTTGTGTCGTCGCGCGAGGGGCCTTCGCGCTTGGTGTAAAGTTTCCCTTCTTCCTGCATTCTTGGGTGGTATGGTTATCTTTCTTACAACTGTTGTACTGTCTTTTTGTTAGCAGAAACTCTACACTGGCTCTTGATGTGTCCGAGTTTACCGCAATTAAAACACTTGACCAAGGGTTTCTTACTGGCTTTATCAATAAGCGGATTCCGTACTGACTCACAGCAGTCTTTAATTTCTCAAGGACTTTCCAGTGAAACGCCTCCCATCTTTTTTGTCCATCATTTTGCACAACAACTGGGAATGCTTGGAGCATAGTCCCTTCCACAAGGCATTTTCTATTACTCCCCTCCAGTGCCTCTCCCTCTCGACTGCAGCGGCTCCGCGTCTACCGCGGGCGCGGATGGCTTCACCGTCGCTGGTTCCGAGCGGCGGGATGGATTGAAGGGCGGGGGCGGGGGCGCGGACGGTGCCGCCCGGGGGCCGGCGGGGGCGGCGGCGCTGGCGGCGGCGGCGGCTCCGTGGCCGGCTGACACACGCCGCGGCGGGCGGGCGAGGTGGGGGGAGAAAGCGGGGCTGGCAGTTTTCGTAACTGGGTCACCACCTCCGAGTCTGTCGGCTCCGGACCTGCCGGGCGACAATCGCCCCCCCCCCCCCCCCCCCCCCCCCAATTCCTCCGCTTCTCGCCGAGTAACAGGCAGGGGGATATCTTCGGCGCCAGCGGCCTGGCTGGGTATAGGCAAAGGCTGTGTCTGTGCAGCCGTCTCAGCATTAGCAGAAATGGATGCTCGGGGGGGGTAGAGATAGCTGTGTAGAGAATGTCCCCCAACTCCAGCGGCAGAGGCTGACGCGGCAGCCGTGGGGGCAGCAGAGGGGTCACGGCCGCGCAGACAGCGGCGCTGCCTCCCGGTCCGCCCTCGGCGCCTGCAGCGCGTCTCGAACGACCTCCAGTGCGCTGCGGAGTTGTTCGCCTCCTTTTGCCTTATCCCCCCCCGCCGCTAATAGTGTCCCACAGCGCCTTGCCTACGTTATCCCCGGTCGCTACTTCAAATGCGACGTTTATACTCGGAATAAGTTCTCTCTTCCAAGCCCATGACAGCAACCCCTTTAACGCAGAACTATCACATTTCAGTCCTCTCTCGGAGAGAAAATAACGAAGGAGCTTTAGGACTGCTTCCTGCTCTTTGTCCAACCCCATCTCCTTCTCCGACCGCTCACCTGATCAGGGCGAGATTCAATCTTCTATTCACTTGCGCGCTCCTCCTCGTCTTCCTGGCTCAGCTGAAGCTCATGTCGCTCTTCCCAGCTTAGCTGAAGCTCGTGCCATCCTGCCTGGGCAGCAGGAAAGTCTCGGCCGGCTTCTCCGCTCCCTCGTCTGTTCAGCTGCACCAGAAATTCCCGTAGAGACGATAAAGTGCCGATCTGAGGGTCCCTGTTCGGGCGCCAAATGTTGCGGAGGATCCACAGGGGACATCACGCACAGACCAATGGGATCAAGTGAAGCCCATTTACTACAACTTTTAGCACAGTTCTATACCTTATGCGCTTGTGCACGCACCTTATACAATACTCTAATTGGTACAATACCCTGTTTCACGCGGCGCTATCTTATCCTCTGTTGGCTGTGCAAGCTTCTTCACAAGGTGTCCAGCAGTTATTTATCTCATTCTTCAGCATCCAGGAGTTGTTTGTCACGCTCTTCTTATCTTCTTTTTTTCCCAGCATACACGGACACAGCGTCCTTGTCCGCTTCAGCACCTTGTAAACTTATGCTTTGTTCCCAGCTAAAGGCTGGATTGCTCACATGCCCTCGCCCAGCCAAGAAATCCTCAACACACATCTGCACATGTATGATCCAGAATTTATTTAAAGTGGCCTAAACTGCCCTCCCCCCCCCGCTTAAATCTTGAATCATTGTTTTGTTTTCTGGAAAAGCTGAATCTATGAATGTTTCCTCTTCTCTGTGTCTAGCTGTCATTCTGAGAAGTACTAACCATTTAAATACATGCAGGAATAGAAAACAGAAGGAACACTAAAAAAGAAAAGTCTTGTCTCCAAACTGGGAGAGGCATACTTCCAAGCTTGTCTAGGATCAAAACTCTCCTACGTGGGACAGAAATCCACCCATTATTTACTGCATAATGATATAGCTGTAAAGGCAATCATTAATGATACATAGGTCAAATGTGAGTTTTAATAAGGGAAGGCTGCTTTACCCAGCACTCAGCTCCATAAGGACCCTGCACCAGCTCTCCAGTGACAGAGTTGGTTGGTGTTGCTGGCTGGTGAAGCCTTGCAGTCAGTTCCTGCCCAGACACGCACTGTGTGATCACTGTGGGGCACCCAGCACATCCATGAGAGCTTGTCTTCCCTAGGCTGGAGCAGAAGGGAGACACCGCCCTTTACTGCAGCTCATGTTTGTGGGAACAGAAAGTCATTCCTTCCTTAGTACTACATCACTACCTGCACGAGGCAGTAAGTCCCCATTTCTGTGTTCTCAGTGTCTTGAAGAGTATTTTACAGAACTCTCTCCCACAGCTCATGGTTTCTTCCCAAACTGATGAGTTCCTCTCTCTGCTTTTGAGGTCAGAGAGCCAGCTGCAGCACTCACACAGGATCTCTCTTACTACAAAAATACTCAATTTGTCCATATAGCTTTTGGACTCTCATTGGCTCCCCTTAGACATTATGGTTGTATGAGCTAATATTAGACCACAGTTTCTTTACTCTGTTTCCAAACCCTGCCTCTCAATCTTGAGATTTGGGATTTGTCGTTCCCTTAGTTCCGCGGCTGGAACAACCATAAACCCTTGATGGGCCATCACTGCACCCCACCGATGGGGAGAATGGCAGCAAGTTGTACCTGACCTGACTACAGATTCACACACCCCAAAGTTTTTTTCCTGAACCCCTCAGCACTCATTGGTTATGTTTAATTCAGCAAGGAACAATGGAAGTGCATCTGTGGCAAGAAATGGTGCTGAGGGCCATGTGTCCACATGATGTGCTTTTCAAGGATTTTTCTTTTGGCTGGCTCAAGCCTGGTCCTGTGGCCTGAATGCCCATTTGTGGCTGGGGTACATTAGATCTCCTCCTGGAGTGTGTCTCTGGGGGGGGGTACCTCACCTTAAAGGAACCTAGTTTGTGTGCTCTGCTGCTGTGTCACTGTGTGGAGAGTACTGATCTTTGAGCTGTTCCTGGCTTGAACGAAAATGCTGATGCAAATGCACCACAGGCTGTACATGAAGAGCTCCTCTAGGTTGTTGTAATGAGCCTTTGGTTTTGCTGTGTATGTAGCTATGACTCAGTGATGCTTTTATTTTGTGTGTTCTACTTTTACTTTTCTGATACTCATCCTCACAGGCAAGAAGGCTGTATTTATTTACTTCTCGGAGACAACATGGGCTGAAAAGGAAAGCACGCACTATCTTAATTTTTGTTCCCTTTTTAAAGCCTGAAAATGATTGAGTGCTTGTTCTGTGTGGAGGAAAACAAAACATGTTTAACAACCAAACAGTAGTTAGCAAGAAACGTTATAAGAAGTGCTTTGTTGCCCTGGCAAAGTTCCCTTTACAAAAGCATTCTCTTTCCAAATATTTAACATGATCTTGCCAGTTTAAGTACTGTCACAGGTTAATAATAAAGTTTCTAGTAGAGGACAGGTGGTATGTGGGGAAAAAGTTGGGAATTGTCTACTATTCTATGGACTGACTTTTTAAAAGGAGATCTGCTCTTTCTGTAGATCACAGAAACATTTCCAAAACATTTCTCTTTAGAGATTTCTGCTTCTGAACCATTTTCCATATTTAAAAATCAACCCTCCCTCCCTAAAAACATGCTTGTTTTTTGTATCTTATGTCCTGGATGTACTGCTGTAAACTGGAAACCATCTAGCATGTTTGGAATTAAAGTCAGCAACATCTTTGTCAGCACCGTGGAGCTCTGTCATCCATCAGTAAACCTAGCAGTTAGGAGAGTTTGCAGGACTCAGATGCTTCTCTTCCGCCTGCTGTGCTGGGCGTCTGTCACATGGCCCATTAATGGCAAGATGTTGACACTCTGTCATTTTTCACAAACTTGTAAGTGAGCTATGAGCCAAAAGCAGATAAAAAGACAAATTAACTCATGCAGCATGTAGCACTCTGCCCATGATCAGCCTTCCCTGCCTAGAGAGAGGCAAGACTGGAGCGATATTTCCAAAAAGAACTCATCATTATTCAAATTTCTCAGTGCAGCAGTTTTGAAGTGTGGTTGCATAATATTTGTGCAATGTTGTGTTAAGAGAAGAGCTTATCACAGACCTGAGACCTCAGTTTGGAAAAATAATGGTAATGCGTGTTTGATTAATGGTCTTCTCTGATACTCATTAATGGCAGTGCAGTAGGAGAAGCGTGGGCTTCCTCAATCTGCCAACAAGAAGGTCTTTCAAGCTTGCCAAGAAAACTGCTATTGTTTGCGCCCAGGCCCCAGTCTCACAAGCTGTTCTGTGCGGGTGGACCTCAGTGCTTCGCAGAGTCCTGGTGGCTTTGTTGACTACAGCAAAACGGAGAATTCCACAGCAGGAACACGATAAGTCCCTGATTGCTTGGAAAATGGGCTTCACATCCCTCTGAAGAGCAGCTCAGCCCACTTGTATGCAAATGGAGCTATTGCTATAGGGACTGGATTTGATGCTCTTTTAAAAAAGGCATCTCTCCAGAGCTAGACTATGCATTTTATACATATTTACATTGTAAGCTGAAATTCAAGGAGGCATGTGATGGAAAGATGAATTTCTTAGCAGATTCTGCCATGTCAGAATCACACAATATGTGTGTCCTGCTTGATAGGCAAAGCTTAAATTGGCAAGATGAGCAGAGCTCAGTATGTCTTCTGTACGGTTGCTATTTCTATGAGCAGAAAAAATTGTCTGTGTGTCTGAGGAGCCTGCACCATGGATCAGGAGCCCTGTATGCTTGGTAGGACCATGTGGACACAGAAAGGAGAATTAAGAGCTGTACTGAGGCTGGCTTTTGGTTTGTTAAAACTAACATGTCTGAGAGAGAAGGAAACAGAGTTTGAGTCTGTCATCTCCTGTCTGGGTACATGTGGGTGTTTGGGTGCGTGCTGGAGTCTGGGTAAGCACTGGCATCCCCAGACTTTGGACAGCCTGGCGGGCTCAGGGGCAGTGTGAAGCCTCTGAGGATGCTGAGTCTGATACCCCAGTTCTCATGGGATGGTGTTTGGGTTGGACAAGAAACAGGGGGTTGGAGGCACAGCCAATTCTATCTCTTGGCATGTCTCTCTTCTGTCTCCCAGGGTTAGGCAGAAACCATGTGGACAGCAAACCAGACATAGCACCCTGGACTATTATCAAGCCATGTTATCCAAAGTCTGTTCCTGTTAAAGCTGTATAGAGCATGCAGGAGAAGAATCACATTACCCCCCCCCCTCCCCCCCCCCCCTTAACTTGCTCTATCCCAAGCTTCAGAGGGATTTTTCTTCCATTCTAATATGGATTGAATGCTTAATTTTTTTTCTTTATTCATATTACCTTATGTAACAAATTCATGATTCTTCTAAATAGATTTAGTAAATAGTGAATGGAAGGTGATGTCCAGGTTTTCTCCAAAATACATATTTTTAAAAGCTAACATTTGAGAAAAGACAAGAAAAGAATTCTTCTCAGAACTGAGGAAAAGAACAGGTGGAATATCATGCCTCCAAATGTATATTTCTCTGCCCTATTTGCCAACCAATTATTACAAGAAAGTGTGGAAAATTATAATTGCTACAAATATACTACAAACAACTGTGAAAGCAACTTGGTTTTATTTTCTCAAGCCATAACTGTAAAAATATGTATTAAAACATGGGTTAGTTTCCTTCTACAGAGCTCTAAAATGAATTCTCTCCAGATTTTTTTATGTCTTTGATATATTTCCCACTTGTATTAATCCGATTCAATTATTTAGAACTAAGTCTTTAAGTACTGTTAATATAAACATACCAGTCCCTGTGCTGTAAATTAAATTTTTATCTTATTTCTATATATGCTTTCTATCTTACTTTAATGCCAAAGGTTTCTCTCTTGTCTAATGGCTATAATGAGAGCTTTTACTGCTAAATTAAAATAAAATGAGTTAATGGGTACCCAGTGCCTTGTTCTAGTTAAAATGTGCATCAATTTGCAATGACCACTGCTTTGGGATTGTAACATGTGTTTTATCTTAGGCAAAGTGTAGTGAGCAGTGTGAAATTTAGCTTTAAAAGTGCCTAATCTACTCTTCTGTAAATCTATTTGTAGTTTATTTCACTTACTTACCTTTCACTTACCAAAACCACACTTTAACGAGTCACATTGAAATTTTCCATGGTAGATGATTGTTTCAGACTGATTTTTTACAATGTTATTGAAAATGGTTTAGACATTCAGAGAATGAGATTAAGTGAAAAGTGGATAATTTATTTTTTTTTTTTAAATTTGCTCCTTTATGATGTGAAACAGCAGTAGATTTTTCTAAAGCTATACACCTATGGTCAAGTGACTTTTACTATTCCCATGAATATCCACTCAGGTATGAAGGAAATAAAATCGTCAGATAGAAGTGGGCAGATTTGATTTTAAATGTGTTATTTTGAAATTAGAGAAAATTCTGATTTCCAGACCTTTGACTGTTTTTAAATTCCTGATTCTCCCTATTATAACATTTTGAGTGATACTGAAGTGTGGATGGGATTTTGTATGATACATGTAAGCAAACACAGGGATGAATTCACCTTTCTATCTTTCTATCACTTTCAGCAGGAACAGGTTTGAGCCCATTTATTGTCAACCAGTTTTAAAAAGGCAGCGCAATATATTGCCACTAATACTCCATCAGCACTATTTGCAAGTAAAATATTGTACTTTTAGGAATTCTTTTTTGTAGGAAATATGTAGCGATAGCTTCTCTGTTATGTGCTGAAGCCTCTTAGCATGTAAAATAACTGTCCACAAACGATGGCTATTGTTTTCGAGGTTTGGTGAAGAAGGGTTGATGAGATTTGTGTACTTCATGGTAACCTCATCTTTAGGCCAAGGAGGCAGAAGGCACCATGCACCTCTGCACTAAGCTCAGGATGGTCCCTGACGCAGCCCTGTGGCTCCACATTACAGGGTGAGTCCCCCGCGTTTAATGTCCGCGGCCTCCCAAGCAAGCTCTTGAGAAGCAAAAGAGCAGCTGCAGGAGAAAGCAATAAAAGCACAAAGGCCCTGGACCTGGTCTTATCACTCGTACCTGCAAACCTGTAGTTAACCAAGTCAGATGCTCCTTCCAGCCAATTCAGGAGGCCTTGGCTTCAGAAGACCTTGTACCTCCCCGAGTCCCATCAAATATTCCAGCTGCCACTGTAATGTCCACCTTGCTCAGCTGAGCTGTCTAGTTTTACACAACCCTATATTCTGCTCTGGTCTCTACTTGGATCGGATGCATTTGCCAAAAGCTGAAGCTTATATTTATAGATACATAATTTGCAAATGTACAAATGAGCTCAAATAAAGATTTCCAATGGTTAATTTGAATTTGGGCACTTATCCACACACACTGGAGTTTGTTATGCAGCTGACTCTTTAGAGACTTTTTGATGGGAAAAACACCAAGCTGATTGTTTAAGCCTGAATTTATGGAAATACATGAGCATGTAGGTACATTTGTAATCTGTGGTCATCTTTCCCATAAAAAAGGCATTGGCAGGTATGCTATAAACTCTCTAAAGAGCCTCTGTTCAAACTCAGTAAAAAGTTCTTGTTCACTTGGACCTTAAAAAAAATATTCGTATTAGCTACCGAATGGTTCTCTGCTAACAAACACATCTAGCTGAATTATTTATTTAAATCTGGGAAATTAGGCATATTTCTTTGAGTAAATTATATATGAACTATCCTCTTCATTAGTCTACCAATTATGTGTCTGGCTGACACATTATCTAAGAGTGTTAGACGATTGTTGTCCATCAGTGGATCAACGTATTATTTACAATATGGGATTTTTTTTCCATTATGTAGCCATAACTTTTAGCAAATATGTTGTTTAGTGAAGTCATAGGACAATTTACGCTAAATGATATTTGACTGATTGTGTTGTGATGTCAAGACTGCCTTGCACAGCAATAGTGCAGAAAAAATAGTGTCCTTAAATGCTTGGTATGCATTTTTTTGTTATCCTTTTCCTCCTTAGTTCATAAGACATACTTCCATTTATGTTTAAGCTTCTGTATATTTCCACATGAAAACAGAAGAATATAGCACCACTTGAGGAAAACAGACAAATCAATGAAGCTCTCAAGATGTTATGCACATCTCCTTTCTGTGTTTCAGGACACACACCCTTTGCTTTTTTTCATTGGAAGAAAATCAACTGCTAATTAAAACCCACCTGAGAAGACTCTACCCTCAAACATATTAAATCTGCCAGATACCTTGGGATGGCCTTTTGATTTACTGTGGAGATCAGATTTTGACTCCTCTGACAGTTCAGAGGGGGAAAGAGACAGTGTCACAAGACAATTACAGTTTTTTTCACTTTTGAAGACTTTCATAAAGTGTAATAACATTTTTTCCTTTTTTATTTTCTTTATACACAGGAGGCAAGAGTAAGACTCGACCTCTTGACTGAACGCCTGCTGGCATTCAGCTCTGCTCCCAGCAATTAGTAACTCCCCTCCTGGTGCACTGTTCTCAAAGGAGAAAGTCATTCAAGATGGCTGTTTATCAGGTTTCAATAACTTCCTCTCTTCTCCGCAGTGCCAGTGTGGCTCTGAGGCAGTGAGGCCCAGGGGCTGCTCTGGATCCAGCCTGTACCGAGAGATGGAGACAGGGGATGTCTCTTCCAGGACAGTCTCTTTATGCCCAGAGGGGCAAGGGCGCTGCAGAGTGGTGAAATCACTGGGTCTGTCCTCAGGAAGAGAACTTGCCTGCCAAGAGGTCTGGAAGAAGGCGTTACCAGCGTGTTCAGAAGTTGTTGAAGCATATTGCTGCCCAGCAAATGCCACACTGCTCAGTGTTTCCTCCGTTTTGATGGGCTTACCAGGTGGACTTCTCAGGGAGGGGGACAACAGTCCATTAAAATGCATCTTGCTGACAAAGGGCCAGGCTGTCATTTTCTCCTCAGCAGCAGGACAGCAGAGTCAGAGGATAAAATGCTCCTGTGAGATTCCCCTTTGCAGATGCTGCTGTCCCCTTTGGGGACGAGAGCCACAAGAGGCACGGGTGTGGTATTCTCTCCAGATTTGCTGCCCCCAGCACTGTGCTGCATTGCACAGGAAGAAATGCAAGAGGTTAATTCCCTCCTGGACCTGGCCAGGAGGAGCATTGGAGACCAAGAAAGGATTGCTGCCTCTCATGGAGAGACAGAGAGTGTTGAGGCAGCTGGGGACAGCCACTGGCTGTGTGGTCAGGGTCAGAGGAAAGGAGGAAGGTATATACGAGAAGTGGCAGAGGATTCTGAGGTAGGCATGGATCACGTTAATTGCTTGCATTTTTTGAGCCCTGTTTGGTGAAATAACTATGAAATTACTTGGTGCATTCCTAAGTGTCAAGTTAACTGGGCAAATTCCTGTCCTGAGACTGTCTTCTGCAGCCTGTATCTGTTTTCTGCACAGGGGGAGAACCAGAAGAGTTCTGTTTTATTTTGCAAATAAAACCTCTAATTGTAAGGCCCAGCTGTAGATAAATCCTCATCACCTCATGTCTGTACAGTAGGGGTCACAGTGCTTTCCTGCCTCACTGTAGGGCAGGAAAATCCCATTCCCTAACAGGTGCTAAATCATACTAAACATTGCTCAAGGCTGCTTGTAAATGGTTATTCTTCTGTTCCAAGCAGTGCTGTGCAAATCACTGCTATATTCTAGACAAAGAATCACTGGGTCATGAGGCAGTTCCTATAAAAAAGTAAAAATCCTAGAAACGTAGAATAGCTGAGCCTCGAAGGCTCATCTAGTTCATGGAGATCATCTAGTTTAACTACCCTGCTCAAAGCAGGGTCAGTGAGAGCAGGTTGCTCAGGGCCATGTCTGGTCAAATTTTGAGACTCCATGACCTCTCTGGGCCATCTTTTCCAGTGTTCAACTACCTTCACAACTAAAAGGTATTTTCTTATGTTTAAGTGGAATTTCCTGTATTGCAATTTGTGCCCAGTCCCTCTTGTCCTGTCACTGAACACTATCCAGAGGAGCCTGGCTCCATCTTCTTTACCTCCACATCAGGTGTTCATACCCATGGATAAGATACCCCCCAAGCCTTCTCTTCTCCAGGCTGAACAGTCCCAGCTCTCTCAGCCTCTCCTCATATGTCCTGTCCCTTAATCACCTTCACAGCCCTTCACTGGATTCTCTCCAGTGAGTCCATGTCACTCTCATTCTGGGAAGCCCAGAACTAGACCCAGCACTGCAGGTGTGGCCTGCAGGAAAAGAGGAAAAGGATCACCTCCCTCAAACTGCTAGCAATATTTTGTCTAATCCAGCTGAGGATGCCACTAGCCTTTGCAGCAAGGGCACGCTGCCGGCTCATGTTCACTTTGTTGTCCACCAGGACCCCCAGGTCCTTTTCTGCAAAGCTGCTTTCCATCTGACTGGTACCCTGTGTGGATTGTTGCCTGGGGTTATTTCCCCCTTGGGGTAGGCCTTGGCATTTTAAATCATCACCCCCAAGGGAAAGAGTCCATGGCATGCCTGTCCATTACCTTCACATGCAGCAGCGTGCACAGCCTTAACTGAGTCAGGCGCGCTAATTTGATACACAAGACAGTGAGAGGCATGAAAATAATCCACCTCTTTTTAGCCTCCAGCAACCTGTTACATAGTTTAATCCTTTCTCCTGCATGCAGTTGGCCTTGGGGAGCCTAGTGAGCCTGTCACAAGCTGCCAAGGATCACTAAAAGAGATGCTGGTGGGTGGCTCTGCATGCAGAAAGCTTTCCTCCCTCCCTCCCACTGCCTGGCAGCTGGAGAGCTTTGGGCAACCCTATCAAACATGGGGAACACCACCTGAGGATGAGAGACATTTCATTGCCCCTCTGCTCTGAAACAAGTCCTTATGGTCCAATATTTCACAAGGAACTCCTCCCTGTAGAATTATACCTCTTGATTTAAATTTGCATGGATGGGTTACCATACTCTAAGCTATTTTACTGGATTTTTCCCAGGTGGTTCAATAAGAATTTACCTGGGTCTTCATTTAAGGTTCAGCTAAACACAGTCTTACTCTGAGCTCTACGAGGTAAGAGACTAAAAATCAGTGCTGATGTCTGTGGGGCTGGCTCAGGAGACAAGACTGTTGACAGAAACTGCCCTCAAGATCTGCAAG
Organism: Astur gentilis; assembly: GCF_929443795.1. NCBI lineage: Eukaryota > Metazoa > Chordata > Aves > Accipitriformes > Accipitridae > Astur > Astur gentilis. The sequence goes on along the minus strand of NC_064881.1, from coordinate 2,132,967 downwards.
TTATACAGCTGGGGCTCTTCAAGAGCTGCTTTCACCAGTTCATTTGTTTTAAGGAGGAGCATGACTAATTTACAGACAGATATTTCTTAACCCTTAAGCCTCTGTCCTGGAGCTGTTTAGGTTCTTCTTACTTTCTGGCTCCCAAGTCCTGGGGGACCCAGCCATCCTCAGCCCTCCCCTGGGCAGACTCCACTGTAGTTCTGCTCTGTAATCTCTATCCTGGTGCTCAACCCTGCAAACTCCAGTTTCCTGCCGGTCCCTGAGAAACTGTTACCTTTCAGCAGCAATTTTCAGTAAATTCAGCCATGGCTGGCTACCTGCTTGTGCTTTTCCCTCTGGAAGCCAAGCCAGGGAGACTGTCAGTTTACCATCGCAGAGCTCTTGCCAAATTCATGGTGTTTCTGACTTTGTCAGTGGTGATAATAGGAAATTGGATTCGGAAACTCAGGAGGTCCCTTCCAGTGCTACATTCCAGATGAAATCTGCTGGAAAAATTTCAGACAAAAATCTGTTCTAAACATCTTCTGGTATTCCCATAATTGTTCATCTGCTCCTATTTGGATTATAACTTCCTTTTGAGTAACTGTTGTGAAAGGCTGCCAGTCATTTCAGTATAGCTTAAGGCAGTCACTTAAATGGTTTACAATTACCTCTAGGTATGTCTATAAATTTGAAAACAATAACAGCTCTATTCTCAAATGTAGCATCTTTTCAACTCACTGTAAGTAAGACCTCCAACTAGGTCAACAACATGCACAGAAAGGTGAATGCATTTTTCAGCTGCTGTGGTTTCAGAGAACTGATGGCTAACTCACAGTTATAAAATAAATTTGTAATTTTTTTTATTTAAAAGAAGTGAGCTATTAGAATTCCCTATTTAATTTTTTGTCTTTTTATTTTTCATTTATCCTCATTAGTCTTTTCTTAGTTAAAAATATTGATTCTAGTTTTGCGAAGAAGGCCAAATAGTGGCAGCTTGTTTTTATCCTTTGCTAAAATAGAGCAGGACAGGAATGAATCACAAATCATTTAGTCACTATATTAACACAAGTTTGGGACTTAAAATTGTGTATTCCATTTTGCCAATTCATTTACAAAGCTCATTAAACCCAGTCCATTCCCTAATAAGCTCCAAGGCTACACAGATGCCCAGGCTAAGGTCCTTCATAGCTGGACACCCTTTTTCTCCATCAGTAGCAAGAGACAAAATGAAGAACTGCCATATGAACGACTGACCCACCCTCACCCACCAGCCCAGGAGCCCTGTTTAAGCCCAAGGCTTGGCGCTTGGTCCTTGCATGAGCTATATTGTATGTGGTTGTGGTGTGCCTGGCCTTGTTGACTTAACTTTCTTGATTGCCCTTGGACATTCCCTTGTGACAGGTGACGTGCCTGGTGGCAACCAAGGGCTGAAGCAGAGACTGCCCCTGGACAAGGCTCCATTTGCCTTGTTTCAGCGCTGTGGGACTGCACCCTTGCTGGAGGAGCCATTGTCCTGCACTGTCACCAGTGGCTCCTGTCTTGCCTACCCTTAGAAGCAGCTGCTCATGCTGCTCCCTGACCTCCAGTGCATGGTAATCTTGTCACATGCCCATCAGCTCTTGTACTGCGATCAGGCCCTGTCTATTTAGTTTCTCCTTCTATGGCAACACAATTTTCTTTGTTGTCCTCTGTGTGTCTTTTCTGGGTTGTCTACACCTTCCTAAAGAAGGAACAGCTACTTCTATATGTCATGTCCACCTATGTCCCTATGTCATGGATTTACACAGCAGCAAAATGTTTTTAGCTTTGATCTCCACCCTTCCTAATAATTGCTATCATCTAATTTTCCTGTTGAGCACTAAGTCAATATTTTCCGAGAGCTGTCCGAAATGACTCTAACATCCTCTCCTAAGTGGTAATAGCTAGTTTAGAGTCCCTCATTGGTTTTATGCACAGATTTTGTTTTATCCTATGTGCATTACTCTGCATTAATTGGCACTGAATTTAATTTGCCATTTTATTGCAAAGTCACCCAGTATCGTGAGATCATTCTACACATTGTTTTAGTTTTTGAGTCTCTGGAAAAAAACTTGTTTCATTTGGAAATGTAGTTCTTTCACTCTTCATATACTTTCCATTTATGAGCCCCTAAGAGAAGAGTTCCCAGCACAGATCCTCAAAGGATCTAGGTGTATTTTCTCTCTAGTGAAAGCTGACTTTCTACGCCAGCTTTTGTCTTCCTAACTTCTAATTGGTTGTGAACCTATGAGCAACCTTTCTTCTCATAGCATTACATTTTAGTATGCCTAGGAAAAGGGATTCTGTTAGGAGCTTTCTGATAAGCTGAGAATGTTCTGTCACTGGGAGCACCTTGGGCACACCCACTTCTTTAAAGATTTCTTACAGATTTGTGGGGCATGAGTTTTTTTCCACCAAACTTGTCTGTTTCTGGCTATCATGTGATCACTAATGCTAGTCTTCCTTACAGTTTTTACCTCCTTAATCCCCAGAGAGATGCAAGTAAAAGGAAACATTCAGCTCTTAGGTGCTGCTACCAGTGCAAGTTGGTTCTTCACCTGCATTTATTCATGCCTATAAATCCCTTGTTATCAAGCCATCTGATTATACAATCTCAGTGGTACACTTGCCTTCACAGCACATTGCTCTGAAATGGGATTCGGATCATCTTCACTTGCAGTGCAAGGATGTAGCTCACTACCCCAGAGCAAGAGCTGCTTGCAGAGTTCAATGGGAGCTGTCCATTATACAACTTTGTGCGATGGTCAAACACCAAGTATTATGCAATTGAATAATCAAATCTTTTCCTTCTTAAACCTTTCTCATTCCTGTAGAAATGAATAAGAAATGCGTTAACCCACTGTTGCGAATATCAGCTGTCAGTGTATGAGATGTTCAAGCTGGTGCATGGGGCTGTGGTGGAGGCTATGGAAATAAACTGTCTCAACAACAAAAAATAAAGAGAGCTCATGTTTACCTCTTTTTCTGTAAAATTCACTGCTTTTTCCTTGCGTGACATAACTGCTTATTGTGCTGACTGCTTACTACTTGAGTTATTTAACTGGAAAAATGACTCCTTAATAGCTCCTCTTTAATTATTTAGCTGCTCAACAGAGGTAGCTTGATCTGGTCGTGAAGCTAGTGACAGTGGTATTGGTAGCATGTGATACTTAATGTCAGCTAAATTCTGACATTATCTCTGTCTAAGGCTCATAATTCACAGATTGCCATCCATTTGAGTATGTTTATGCATCTATTGTACTCAAAACTCTAAAATTAATAAAGCACCTTTAGCCACATGAATACTGATATTGCTAGAACTAATTTTTTTCTGGATTAGTCTGATCTAACTCAAATACTACATAGATAAGCAGCTTTTGGCTAAACTGCATTTTGTTTGCAGTCTAAGTGCACACTAACATTTGTGTTTGGGTTGCCATAATACTGTTGTCACTTTTATAATAGAACATTAGTGGGTAAGCATGGGGTCAGTTTAGCTTTAAATGTTACCCCTGTGATTATATATTCATTTTTAATTTATAATCTGAATACAATTAGTGTCCCTAATAGACTCTAACTAAATAAGTTCCAGCACTCACTGAAATCTGCCAACCAAACTTACACTGGAGAAGGAATAGAACTTTGTTTTATAATTTACAATTTCTTTCTGATTTTTCTTGGAACTACATAGTAGCTCCTCCTTAATTTAGACCTATTCTGAGTGTCTTGAAGCAATGAACTTACATGCTAGGTTTCATTTGTTAATAAAAAGTAAGTTTAGGATAGACAACACTACGGGCTAAAGAAAGGAGGTATACATCTGGGTTTTCCAATGATTCATAAATGTACTTAGTCTTTTGTTTGCTGCTGGAAAACGTTAGAATATAAGAAAAATGCAGAGGTTGTCTGACTCTGTGAAAAAAAAGGGGGTATGTTTATTGGCAAAAGGAAAGGGAGGGAACAAGGGTAAAATGTGTCAGGAAACCCCACAAATTGTGGCTGAAATGTCTTCATATTTTAAGATAAATTCAGAAATAAATAGTCCAGATGGGAATCTGTCATTAGAGTGTAGCTCTGTATTACTGCCCTAGTAAAGAGTGACTCATTCTACCCATTACAAAACTCCAGCTCGCAGAAATGAATAAATTTTTATTATAAAAGTTCTCACTAGGCTGATGCTTGGCAGAGTTCTCAACCCAGGAGAAGGGTATTTAGTATTTAATTTCTTTATCAAAAGCAAAGTTTGAATGGAACAATTGCAGATGTATGCTGGTTCCAGTCAGTGCTAAAACTTCTGGGTGATAACTCTGGTGGAAGCCCTTCTGCCTGTGCAGTACCAGCTGTGCAGTGAGGAGCTCTGTGATGGATCCTTCTCCCCAGGCTCTGCAGTAGTAGTTCAGTGCCTGTAATGAAGTCATGTATAGACAATCAATGCTATTAGCAGATACACCTCTTGTGCGCACACTTTCTGTGTTGCTCTCCTGCTGCCTTTGTTTCAGCGGAAGGACCCTCAATTCCATAAGTGACTGCAGACCTCCATCACTAGAGCCTCAGAGCTGTTCTCTGCTCCTGCCCCAGCAAGCAACATCCCACAAATGTCTCATTGCTTACCCTTTATGACCCAGGTGTCCTGCCTTTCCATTAAGTCCATCATTCAGAGAATAACAACTGGGTTGAGCTCCATAGCTTCATTTCAGCACTCCGCATCCAAAGTCCTCCTGCAATCCTCACCGTGCAACATACTGGCATAGAATTTATCTTTCTGCTATGGATGTTTTAAATATCACTGTTTGAGCTTATGCTCCCCATTCCCTATCTTAGTGGAATGGTTTTGGTTCCACTATGTAAGAACTGCATCTACTCATAAGACAGATCAGAAATTAATTTATACTACTTGGTTTGCAATAAGTAGCCCTAAAAATAAGGCTTCAGGTCCTTTCTATCCACTGTCCCTATTCTCTCCCACTCAGATGGTGTGTAGCAGTTTCCCTCACTTCCTTGCAAACTATCAGGATCAAGCTGACCTTGATTCTTGTAATTTGGTGCCAAAATATGACATCAGCATCAAGGGGAAGCAGAACTGGGCATGAGATGGAGCAAGTTTTATGCAGTGAGTAGCTGCTGTATAATGGTAACTTTGTCATCATATTCTACAGATGGTTTTCATGTGTCTCAAGATGCAGAGTAAATAACAGAATTTTGCCTTCAAAAGAATAACTGGATTGTGCCTTCTGTTTGTACTCTTTCAGATTCTGTATAAACATTCATTGATCTTAGCCAGGCATTTTTATTGCTAAAAATGGAGAAATTTGCAGCTAGGAAAGCCACTGTAGACACCTTTTTTCTTTTTAGAATAGGTTTGAAATGCATCCAAGAATGGAAATATGCTCTATTTAACTTAAAGACAACGTTGAAATGATCTTTTTCCATTCTTGGACTAATTTTGTGTTGCAGTGGTGTACCAGTATCTCTACTTATTCATTGCCTATGATACTCAGAGATTTGCAACTCTGGCATCTGATTTCTAGTAAAGTGATCCTAGTTAATAGGCATTGTCTTTTACCACTGGGAATATCTTCATTTTTGTGAGATAAACTGTAGATTAATGTCAAATTCCCTCATCAGTTCCATTTTAAAAACTCCAATGTATTTCAAAAGAGGTTTGTGTTTTGGTTGACAGCCTGACTATGCAATTAAGACCAATCAAAGATAATTCATGTGAGATTAATTACTGTAAAGATAGAAAGTTTCATGGGGGTTTGTACCAACAAAAGAGTTTTCTCTTTTGTGCTGAAAAGAGGTTTCAGCTAATTCTTCTATTGTCATAACTTTACAAAGGGTTGATTTTCATGAAGCTCTAAAAGACATAGTGTGATAGCTACTTTCAAGAGTTTTCTGCTGTCACTTACATAGATTTGAAAGAAAGGACTCCCAGATGTCTGTAAACACAGCAAGTTCTGCCTGCCTCCTGCTTTTCAACCAGGTACTCTGTTTATAGGCAGCTTACACACTACCCATGAATAACGAACCTAGACAAACTTTTTGATATATAAACTATGTATATCCAGGCTCGCATACCCATGCAAAACCAGAATTATGCCTGAGCTGTGCTTGTAGGCTCACTGTCTTCAGGACCCATGAACCTGGCCTTGAAGGTGGAGTTAGGGAAATATAAACAAAACCTCAGGTGATCAGCATGACAGCAAATGCACAAGAGGATGTCAGTCTGAAATTTAGATTCTCAAAAGTCTTATCAGGTGCCACCTGCCCAGGGAAGTGGTTGAGTCACCATCCCTGGAGGTATTTAACAGACATGTAGATGTGACACTTAGGGACATAGTTTAGTGGTAGTCTTGGCAGTGTTAGGTTTACAGTTGGATTTGATGATCTTAAAGGTCTTTTCCAACCTGTATGGTTGATTCTGTGGGTAACATCGGCTTTGCCTCTGGTTGCGCTGAGAAGCCTGTCAGTCTTGGCATTGATGGACAGATCCCAACGACTTCTTGTACTTGACTTTTGTAAGGTTTCAGACTCATCTCCTCGGGCCCATCACAGAGGCTGCTGAAACACTTTGTTTTACTGCTTAGAAAGCACCTTTGCATCTATAACAGTGACTTCTCTGCCCAGCAGCCCACAGGACACTTGAAGAAATGCGTGGACCCCTGTGTTGGGATATATTGGGCATGAAACAGAACTCATGACTGTAACAGGCATTCTCCTTGGAGGGGTGAGATCTAAATCTCACTGTTATCCCATTTTCCTCTAGCCATCTGGGATCAAAATCAGGTTGGACTTATATGCCAACTACCTTGGGAATCTCCAGAAAATGAGAACTGTTAGTCAAAATCCGGCCTAAAGTGACTGTTGAGTTCATGTCCTGCTCGTAGCACTATTAAGCATCTTGTTCAGTCGCTGTTTAATGCAAATTCTGGAAATTGCCTGGGAATGCAGAGACCCCAGAATCCTTGTCTGTCCTGTGCGTATTTCTGGTCTTGTGAATGCTACACCTTTTTCTGTTGTGGAATAGCTTAAAGAAAAAAAGTGAATTAGAGCAGCGTGTGGTGGCTCCGTTCTGAGAAGCAGGCTGGCTGGCCCTTCCTGATAGTCAGGTCAAAAATGGAAACATATCTTGTAATTGATACAAGTGTCCCAACTGTTGTGCACCATCCAGTTAAGGAACGTCCAGCTTGGGAACAGCTGGCCCTATGAAGGAGGTGGGCAAGGGAGTCCCTGCAGTGGGGGTGAATAACTATTGTAGCTTACAAAATCACTTCAAAGCACAAAAGCAGCAACACACCACATCATCAAGGTGTGTGATTTTATTTCCAACAACTACAGGATCTGTCAAAGAAACTTTGCATCTAATGCAAAATGAGATTTGATCAGATCATATGTGCTACCATAGACTAACCCAGGTTGTGGTGCTGCTTCTGAAGTGCTGGTGCTGCTTGTTAATGATGTTAGGTCAGGACCACCTTTTCTGTAATTTCCTTTTCTCCATTGTCCTCCCTCATCAGAGACTGTATGAGCTTGTGGGTGCTATGGACAATGAATTTCTTCTGTACAGTTAGGGCTTTATCATGACCACTGCAAACAATCCTCACTTCGCATTCCCTCCTGCTTCCTGTGTCTTCTGAACTATTTCCATCTAGTCTGATGTCACTGAGGCTCAGGACAAGGAGCACATTCTCTGTTATCGTGTCATCTTTCAATTAATTTCTCATTTGCCAGATTATTTGTTGGTTCTCGAATCTCCAATACCACACACCTCCCACTGATTCTGTTCAGCTCACTTGTAACTTCAGATGTGCTGTAAAACTTTAGTTGTGCTTACTGTATCTCCACAACCTCAGGAATGTTGCACAAAAGTTATCTTTGTCTCACATCTTTGAAAATGTTTTTGGTATGGTTCCTTTCAGCATGGTAGATGTAATCTGGCACAATGAAAGATTTTTTTTGTTTAGCCTGCTTCCTAAATTCTGTCTAACTGTCCAAAAATCATTTTAGGCAATGCTGTAAATCTCATCAGGTGCCAAACTGGTTCTTTTTAGCTGTCTAAATGCCTTTTAAAATCTGACAGCACGTGAATTGTTTGTCCTTTCTGCTGAAGTAATCACAAGGTTATATCTATTGTCACAAGGTTATATCTATTGCCAGCTTAACTTGATTACTTTCTAGCCCTCATTTTATTTTCAGGAATCATATACCTATAAATCAAGAAGAAAATTAGTGCAAATTTGTAATTATCCTGCTTTTGCTACCCTATTTGTCCACAAAGACATCCATAAAATAATAGCCCACTATTTATATTTAATTCCTGTCTTCACAGCTGTAATGGATGGTGCTTAGTTGCCCCAAATCAATATCTGTTCAGAAGTCTCATATCACCAAATCACTACATGGAATAACAGTCAGAATAATTTCATTTAAATGGATACAATTAGTACTGGAGATGAAGCTATTAAATAAAGTCTATTGATTGTTTATCAGGCATTGAGGTGAGATAATTTAAACATACTCACTGCTGTAAGTGATAGATAAATTGCCAGTGTATTAGTATGCAGCTACTACATTTAAACTTAGTTAATAATTTAACTTATTTTTGAATTTTGGTGACAAAGATAATGAGAAAGACTTATCTGAGATTCTTACCTCAAAAGTAACTCAAGGACCCTACAGGTGCCTGATTGACAGATACAAGAAAGCTAATATAGTATGAATTTGTTCTTTTAGAGGTTACAGATTGTCTTTGGAATCCCAGTGTGTTTCTCAATACTTTCTCAAGAACTTTCTCAGTAAATGTCTCTATATGCAGTAATGTTTCAAATGCATGTTTTATGTATCAAAGCATATATACTCTTTCCCTTGTCAAAGACTTATCTTAGAGGAGTTTGATATCTCATATAAACAAATATTTAAAGTTCAGGGTTCTTTTAATCTACAACTAATGAAAACTGATAAAAATCCTTTCGTCTCTTCTAAAGCAACTCCAAAACCACTTTTATGTGTACTAAATTCTGGAAATACGAAGACAGAGCTAAGCTCAGTATAAAAAGCATTTACTGAACCTTTGCAAAACCTTCAATGGTTTAGTCTTGTAAATCTTTATTCTTTATAATAGCACTGCTTCTTTGAAGAGCTTGTGACACCAGGCTCTTGGCTGCCACACTTTTTGTCCCAAAGTTGAGTCATGCTTAAGGATGTTTGCTTGCAAAGCAATGCAGTTTCTCGTTTTATTCTCATAAGGCAAAGATGACTAGGAAGGCTCTGGAACCCATTCAGTTTCTGTTAAAGTCATTAGGAAAATTCCTGCTAATGCAGACAGCAGAGGAACAAATCCCAGGAGAAACTGCAGCAGCTTCTCTGTGGGTTGTGGAGGGGGCCCTGGGTCAGGTGGTGGGACTGGGGAAGAGAGCTGCTCTCTCTTACCAGCATTCTTCCATGACAGGCACTTCTTACAGGAATGCCGAGAATTTTGAAATAATCAAATAAATTATTTATGGGGAATCATTTGCTGTGTCTAGTCATTCCCTAAAACACTCAAATGCATGTCTCTAATGGGCTTATAAAGCTGTGATGAGGACAGCCATTGGAAAAAATCAACAGTGTATAACTAAAAGAGCAGATGATTTGAGCTGGCTGAAGACTGAGCTGCAAGGTTCTTTTGATGAACACTTCTATGGAAGAATACCCTTTTTCATTGCACATAATATTGGGAATAAAAATCTGCAGGAGCTAAAAAAATCCTGTTTTCTTTGTTTCAGTTCCCTTCAGTCCCCACTTCTTGTTTGCCATAAAAGAAGGAAAAGGGTGGGAAATAAAATAAAACATAAATAATCTTTGCCTTTTGTGTTTACAAATATCTGGAAATTTCAGAATTTTTTTCAGGATCACATTCGTTTAACAACTTGAATTTAACTGGGAGGAAACAGCTGAAATAAGCTGAGAAGATTACTTACATCCAAGCAAGGGCAAGATCCTTTCTATGTGCCACCTCCTGCGGTTCTGTTTTCTAATTAAAGAAAAAGCTAACACGAGTGAAGCCACATGCTCACGGTGCATAATTTTTGGAAAGGCAGCAGCAATTTAAAAGTAAATTTCACACTAGCTCTGAGACTCATGTCAGATGCTGCCTGCTTGCTCTAGTTCATGAAGGCCATTTATATTCTAAATTTAAAAATAACTTGGTGCTGGCACATTCCATTAATAAATTAGGACTAAAATTTTATGTTTTCAAAGGATATGGTGAGGTATAAATAGACTTGCTAAAACCGGCTGAAACTCTGTTTGAGTGTTTCTCTTTCACCTGCTTTTATTTCAAGCTCTTGTTCTACTATCTGCGTCTCCATTTCTGACTGAAGGTTTAACTCTGAAATCCCTTCTGCATGGTGATAAGCAATTCTGAAGACACTGTCACCTGGGAGAAGATATTAGGTGAACAGGACCACCAATAAACACGGTCTCCATCTCATTCAGTGATGGAAAGGTGCTGGTGAGGTCTCAAGATGAAGGATAATAAACTGCCTTGTGCAGTCATGGTGTCTAAATGCCCAAATGGAACAGCTTTGCATGCTGGCAGCTCAAAGGGCACACTTCTACTTGCAGTGTTTTTAAATTGATGCAGCTCCTTGCTTTTTGGACATATGCCTACAACACAGTGAACATTTCAGAGCTCTGCTTTCTATTTTTAGGTGAAAAATAGTAGATATCTGGTCTAACTTGACAGATGCCAGGGGAGCTTTTCTGGGCTTAAAGGATAGGTTTCAATTATTTCATTCATTTTTGTTATGAGAGCTGGAGATCTGAAGTTGGGAGAAAACCCCAAGTCCTCAAAACCCCAAACAGATCAGTTTACCTAAATTAACTATCCTTGCCCCAGACAAAAAAGGATTTTCTTTTCAATGAAACACCTCATTTAGAGTTTTGAAATATTTCATTTGAATCTTGACCTTTTCAAAAGACTTAAATTAGTAACACCAAATTTGTTTTCCTGATGGAATTAAAATATCTCACAAAGTTTTCATCAGACTAGAAATTCCGTAACAAAGTCCAATTTCTGACAATTTCTAAATGCTAAAAACTGTGAACAGAGAATTTTGCCACAAGCAGCCCATTTCCACAGAATGTTTTGCCTCTTTGAGATGTACTTCTCCACCACATCCCAAGATGCTTTTGTTCAGACTTGTGGTAGTGCACAACAGGTTTATGGACATGAGTATGACTTCTCTGGGGCTTGCAGATCTACCTCATCTGAGAAGTGTGGGAAGGTTGTGTACTCCTGAATGACTGAAACAAATAGTCCTACGACAGCTTTTTATTGGTATGGTTTATCAGACTGATGAGTTTCCGTTCTTAGACGTTCTGGAATTTTCCTTTAGAGACCAATTTCCTTTGAAAAGTACCCACTTACATCTCAAAACCTACAGAGAACAGATTAAGGTCAGCACAGAGATATTGATAAAAGGATATCCACTGGTCAAATAATAAAATGTCAATTAATATAACATAATCATTACTTCAGTCAAAATTCCGCCCGTCATTTACAAGAAAACATGTGAAACTGGGTGCCTGGGTATTGGTCTTTTTACCAATCTTTCCTTTCCATAATCTGAAGGTATGTGACTACTTTTGGTGAACAGGGTGGGACAAGGTATAGCACCAAACAGTGAAAAAAGGGATCTCCAGTCATGTTCCCTGGACCTCTTTTGGTTTGTACTTTATGGCAGTGCCAAGGTCCCAGGAGGATTTCTAGCAATGTAGCCTGTAGCAAAAGTCATAAATACTTTATCTGCACACATTTGTGAATGGAAATACTTTTAGTGTGTACTTATGAAAGAAAAACAATATCCTGTGTTGGCTGACATGAGTAAGTATGACATAAGTAAGCCAAAACGCTCTCCTCCTTCTTCATAGGAAATCTAAATCTTTGTTCTCCACATGCCTGAAAAACCAAAAACCCTGTAGACTTATCAATATGCTTTTCATGGAGTCACTGAACAGAAATACATATGAGCGGCACCCTTATGTTTGAAAATTGTTAAATTCTGCATGGCAGTGAGTCAACACAGCTTGTATGTCACCTGACAGACATTAGTTTTCCCTTGAGTTTTCTCCAGACATTACCCGTAGTTGGGATTTAATGAATAGTAGCTAGGTTAACGTTCTGACACTTTGAGGGAGTACATCCTGGTAGATCCCACAGCTGGTTTTACTCTGTTCATGATCAGAGCTTCATGTCAAAGGCCACTCCCCTTTTAAGAAAGGGTTCCAACTGAGGTATCCAGGTTGTTTGAGGATCTATTTAGGAAACTAGTACAATATGGCCTGTATACAACCCATTTATAGTATGGCCACTCATTTTCCTATCAGTAAAAACATAGAGGTCTCTGTGGAGTTGGTAATTACTTTAAAAGTAGTCCACATGAGACATTGGAATGTATCTATTTGTGTACCTAGGGCATAAAGGGAGCTCTCTGAGTCTCCAACTTACATGTGTCTGTTTTGTGGGTGCAGCAATGCAGGGAGACTGCAGTTGTGGACGGGGTGTTGGGTCTTGGGTCTTACTTCCTATTTGAGTTTAATTGCATGTCTGATGATTTGTTTGCACTTTTGCAGTTATATGCTTTGCCATCACTGGATGCTTATATTCCACTGGATGTCTTGCTAAGCAATACACAGGAAGTATCTAATCAGCCACTGCAGAGGTGCCTCTGCTTAAATTTAGCTTGGAGCTCCTACGTCCTCACATGCAGATTGTATCCCAGATACTCAGTGTCTGGTTTTTGTTACCGCAGTTTGTGCTATAAACAGCTTCCTTTACTCTGTATGATGTCAGGAACAGAGACGAAGGGCATGAGAGGAAGGCAAAAACTGCCTCTAGTGGCTTTGTGTACAATCTGTTTGTCCTAAATAATACAAGAAAGCTGACCAAATCATATCTGTAAGCTTTCGTAAAGCAAAGTGTTACTTTTTATTTGTGCCATCAAAAGGGTGAGTTCAGCAGTAGAGCACTCTGCATGCTGATGTGTTAAAGTGCCCATTTAAGCAGTGAAGATAAACAAATAGTGGAAATTTCCAATGTTTTCTTTATACATAAACTGTAAGTTGAATTATGGGATGTTGTCTTCATGGGAAGAAGAAAGTCAGTTCAAATTCATATTTTGACCCATTTTGTGTACTTTTATGTAAGAGCACTCCTTTAATGTGCTTCTGAAATCCATACCTTCAACAGAAGAGCAGAGTTGCCTGAATTCTGACGGGTGGTCATCCAGCCTTTGCTGTGCCTACAACCTGTTGCTGCTAGCTGCAGAAAAAGAAAATGGAAGGACTGACACTAAAAAACCCATAACAAAATAGTCAGGACCTCTGTAGGGTTATGAATTTTGAAGAGTGTAGGGAAGAGAAGAGGAAGATAAAAGGAGAACAAAATGAAGGAGTATTTTTATTGTGTAGTAGGCAGGGGAAATAATTATTATTTTCCTTATCTCAAGAGCTGATTGATAAGCCCTTAAGTCTCTAAATTAGGGAAAACAGTTACCTCTAATCAGGCTATTTCTGGATCTACATGGAGAGGTTATGCAATATGCAAAAAAGAAATCACCGAAACAGGAACCTGCAAGTTTGTCATACATTCCTTTTGTTTTTTTTTTTTTTGTTTGTTTTTTTTTTTTTTTGTTTTGTTTTTTTTTTTTTTGTTGTTGTTTTTTTTTTTTTTCTTGTGGAAAACAAACAGAAAAAGATGAAAAATTCAGAAGAAAACTTTCAGGTTTTCAAAACATTTCATGGCAAAAATAATGAGACTAATCTATTTGAATTTGCCCTCTTTATGGGGGAAATGCATGGTATTTATATTTCACACCTTCCAAGTTGTGTGGAAATCTTTCAGAACGACTTTCAAAACTAAATGTAAGACATCTCTTTAAATCCTGCCCTTCTGACTGTTGCATCTCTCTCTTGTTCCCAGGCCCTTTTTAAAAAGAAAAGTAAAGTTTTGAAGGAGCATAAGGAGGAGTTGGAGAACAAACAAACTGCTCGTTTTTTCCCTCCACAGCGTTTAGCGGATGTCATGGACTGAAACTGGGTCTTTTAGAGCCAAACCCCTGAAACTGCACAAAGTCACCCAGGTCAAGTACCATGCTTACCTCAGTCCAAAGCAGATGTAACAGCAGTTGTGTTGTAGCTAACTATGATGTAACAAACTTCATCACCTTGTCAGCCTATCCAGGATGAAGACTCAATAGCGCTGAGCATGCTGTATGTGAGAGGCACCCATTGATTTCAATCTTGCTCTTCAATTTTAGGCTTCTGCTTAGGGTTGCCTACTGCTTTTGCTAGCAAACACCAGCAATGTGTGTCATTTTCTCACTGTGGCAGAAAACTCATCTCTAGAGCCTGAGCTGAAAAGCCTGGGCCGGAAGAATCTCATCAAATTAATAAAGACAGCAAGAATAATTTTAATAGTAATGCAATAGTGTAGTAGTAGTGGTGGTGGTAATAGCAATACTGGTAATAATTTGTAACGATGAGAAAAAGAGCCTCTTGCAGGATCATAGTGGTTTGGATTATTTTAAAAAGGAAATGTGAATAATTTTTAACTTTATCAAGATTGCACAAAATTCCAAACAGTTATGCCTAGAAGCCATTGCATATAGCCCTGTGAGGGTTAGACAGGGATGTGGCTCTCTCCTTTCTGTCCTTTTAGAGGGAAGCATGTTAGTGTCTTTCTAAAGTGCATTATTCAGCGCTCCCCCTCTCCTCCCCTCTCTGCAGTTACAAGTTGAACCATTTCAACCAGAGGAACTGTTTCCTTTCTCTTTGCCAGACTGTGAGGGTGCTATACATCCCCTGTGTATGAGAAATGTAGTTCACGTCAGAAATCAACATGTTTGCCAGCTATTTGTAAGGTATAGTTCCCTTTTCAGCCCCTAGTCTAGCATCTTGTGTGGTTCTCTAACTGCTGGAGAGAATGGGCACAGCATTGCTTGCTACAAAAGCTTATGCTAAATGGTGGGGAAGAGGAAATTGAACAATTTATTCCCTTTTCTTTGAAAATATACTGTTTTCATTTTTCCAGAGCAGCTGTTCTGCCAGTTCAGTGATGACCAGCATATCTAAAAATAAAATATAAACAATATAGTGAAAATGTCATTAGGTGGAATACAGTCCAAAATACGAGTAGCGATTTATTCATTGTTCTGCTTAAAAAGGGGAGCGGCTGAAGACTCATTGGGAAGTTACAGCCAAATCCTGCTGTGTCCTTGCTAGAGAAATATTCTCTCAATGGTTCCCTTTGCCAGACCTAGGTCTCCAGAATAAGGATCTGCGCAGCTTTGTCAGTTTTTGACTCTTTGTTTGACTCTGACGTATGTATTTGCATGTCTTGAGTGCTGGTTTACTCAGTGCCATTGCTACGTTATTGTAACACCAGTCAACTCTCTGCTCAGAGCCTTTATCAGTACAGTGACAACCTGGGAACCCTCTCTGTAATGTCTCCGATTTCTAAGCAGGGATATTCAGGTAATGGGGAACACATAGTTTTGGAATTTTTCACATGGAGAAACTGGAAAAACAGCATGGATTTCTTTAGCCCAAAGTTGCATTATTTTCTGCAAACAAGCAAGTCTTCTATTAATTTGCACATAGAAGCAAAAGAGCATGTCTATTCATTTTCACTTGTTAGTAAGGTACTTTAAAGAGAAAAATTGTTCAATATTGCAATATTTTTAAACTTTATGTTGCCTTTAAAATTGTCCCTACATTATACGGTATAAGAAAAATGATTTTTTTTTATTAGAGAAAATAATATGATGTAGCTGGAAAAAAAATGGCAAACCTTGGACATTTAGTCCTTCTTCAGGCCCATGAGGCTCCTGAAAAATTTTGAAAGACTGTAGATACAACTCATCTTATTCAGGCATTTCGGTGAATCTTGTTACACTTTGTGTATTCTTTACAACTGATTAAAAGCATAGAGAAAAAACATCTTGGAATGGGACTAAAAACCTTGGAAAACTTTTATTCATGTCCCCATACCACTTTTGTCTTTTTGCCTCTGTTTTCTTAGTCTTTACTATTCCTGTTCTCTACAGGATCCTCTTCATGCACTGATCAGCCCACTCCACTGTATTCACATGCAGAGCAGAAGACCATATATAATTTATATCCAAAGAATGAGATTTCCTAAGGATGCTCCTTATCAGAGCAAATGCCTCTGCTTGTTGAGGAAATGTAAGCCTTACCATAATCTACAGCTGAAGAGTTGTAGCTGACAGGTATATTCTGCCGTATGGAGGAAAACTAACCGGTAGTTTGGTTCTCAGTGGAACAGGAAACTTGCAACATGTGTTGAAAATTTCCCAGGGCACAAATAAGTGTTTGGAAATAAGGCAAGAGGCCTAAACCTGCTCCCTTGCACACATCAAATTATGCTTAAAGCAAGGTACCCTGTCGCTGTTTAAGGTGAGAGGTTGTTTGCCCAGGGAGCAAAGTAAGGGTTTGAAATCCCACAGCCTACCTCTTTCTAATAATGTAGCAAACCGGGTGCAATTGTTAGTGATTTAAGCATTATGTCTGGGCCAAATGCCAGGGATGGACAAGATGAGTAGATGCAAGAAGTGGAGTGGCCGTGAAAGTGTAATGTGCGACTGCTCATGCAGAGGCATACCTGCTCCCGCAGCTACTCCTGCCCCCTAACTTCAGGAAAAAAGAATTATCATTAGTTCTAACAAAGGAGGTATTTAAGAGGTTCAGAACATCACATGACTCGAGATAAGGCAGGCCCCTTTTATAGTCTCTTGGAGCTAAGCTCTGTGCTTCTCCTCCTGGTGTGGACTACAGTGGTGTTGGGCTGGTGATTCTCCAGTAAAACTCACAGGACTATGTATCCTTTTGTTTACTAAGTGTTAAATTTCATCCAAGAAAAGTAGTTTGAACATGCTAACCTGTGATGAAATAGCACCTACTAGTGATTGGCGCAAATCCAAAGGAATAACCTTCTTTGTGTAACTGGTTGCTATGCCCCAGAATTTTCCATTTGATAGGTTTCAGGAGGAAAAGAATGATTATTGTTTTCATCTCTAGTAAGGATGTAATCCTAAGGATTTCCTGGTGGTATACACAACACTAAAATAACGCAGGGTTGCACTATAAAGCATTGTGCCAAAACTGGTGATTAAAAATATGTCTTTAAGTAGTTGAGAACTAAATGAGAAGACATTCTTAAGGCATAAAATAAAGGAAAAGATAAAGTATGAGATGCAATATCACCATTATGCCCAACATTTTGACTTTATCATAATTATTGGTGTTTTTCTTAGTGTTTCAATTGCTGAAATTGTAATTGTAATTGTAAATATTCACATATTTGGTAAAAGTGTACACTTGGGTTTAATTTTTTAAAAAAAGCTGTTTCTAAACTGCAGTTGAGGACAAAAAGTGCAATGCAGAAGCACCTTGGAATTTCAAAAGTAGAAGACAAATAGATAGTTATATAAAATAAAAATATGAAATGCTTAGAGTTGTTGAATTAAAATTAGTTTGGTGTCCCAACTCTGTGAGTTCTGAGGTTGATAAAACTGGATTTTGCTTGATATCCTAACTTTCCCAAATGCAACCTTTGTGACCTTCAGTATCTCACATAATTTCTCTGTACCTCAGAGATCTGTAAGAATTGGATTATGCTTCCTTACTTCATAGATGAATTGTGAAATCAAATTGTGTATACACACACACACACACACACACATACTCACTCACTCACTCATTATATATATATTTGTTGAACAGGTACTGCAGTGTAGGTGGATATGGAAGAATCCAGATATGCAGATAGGCCATGCTGTTTTTTAAATCTAAAGTCTTAAAGCATGTTCACATATTCTCTCACATGTGTATAAAGGAAGAATTTCGCCACCTTCCCTTAATGAACTTTCTTTCCTTTGCTGCCTGCTAAGCTCTGGTTTCATTTAGTATTACATTTTTGCTAAGAAAATTGTTAAACAATCCAACCCCAAAATCCAAGGCTAAGAAAAGGCTTATTTTTAATATTTTGTATAAAAAATCATTTCACTTTGATTTGTTCAGCAGGCTTTTGTGGTGTCTTATAGCTGATAATCATATAGGAAATGTTTTCTTCTGTAGTTGCCCTTTAGGTTTGTATTTAAGGTAATCTAGAAAGCACCTAATTTAGACACTTTTGCCTTACTTTAGGAATAAGGCTGATTACAAGGTCTTCTGTATTTGCATAAAAGAATCTTGTAGTTTTGGTAATTGTCTGGAAAAGCATGAACTTTTGGGATTTCATATTAAGAGGATATTAATACCAATATATGGTTGTTCCCTCCTATGTATGCCTTAAATGTAGTTGAGCAACTGTAATTGAAACTGTAATTGTAAAATGCTAATTTGTAAAGTTTGAAAATGATGTGAAAATGCTAATTAAAGCTCAACGTTATGAGTCCTTCTTCATTTTCACTAAGGAATAGTGTCTGGTGAAGCCCGGAGTTTCCAATAAATTCATCACGCTCTGCCTCCTTGTAGCTTCCCTTCAATTCTGCTCCATTACCGTTGTTCATACTGCTGATACCTTCTTAAATAATTCATTCCCACTCTCACTTATTGCAACGTATAGCTGTCTTGGAAAGAGTTCTGTATGTTTCGTCCTGTTAGCCTTTCCTCAGGAGTACAGCTGCACGGTGCTAGCCAGCCCCAAGACTTCAGAGAAAGTCATCCTTCCCTAGCTCTCCATCCCCTTTCCTCCCAACAGGCCCTACCACCCTCTTAAACTTAAATGCTGAATATATATCTACTTCTTTTCAGTCTTACAGCAATTTTAGGATTCCTTCCCCCTTCCCCCTTCCCCCTTCTCCCTTGTCTTCTCAAAGGGCAAATCAGCTGGCTTTGTAATTTTATTTCCCTGGGACCAGCTAGCACACTCTATCTCTACTAGAAGTTTTGGGGAGAGAGGCAGATCTTCTCCTGAAAGTAATATTAAGGGGAATCAGACCACACTCCCAATGCAGAGCCAGAGAGGATACTGGCTTTATTTTTCAGTAATGCGTTTCCTGGCACTGTGGATCAAATCAGTAAGTGAGCTATGTACTTAATGTGAAAGAAACTCCATTCTGAAAACTATTTTTTGGAGGTTAATAATTTCTATAACATAAATATGAAATAATGATCTTTTCCTGTCAGGCTTGGCTCAGTTTGAACACTATTTACAGATGTATAAGTGAAGAACTCCAGGATAAATTTTCATTGTTTAAGAGCTGCTTAGTAGTCTTATTTCCTTAGTGGACTTATTCTCTATTTAAAACCCCCAATTTTTAATACTCATGGATGATATTTGACAGAGTGAGACAGCAACATTTTAAAAATCTGCCCAACAGAATATTGTACAAATGCAGAAAATTGTATGCCAATAAACATTTTATTTTGTTAAAACTGTTGAGCTGATCTTTTACATGAAATTCTACCAGACATGCTTCTCCCTGGGAGCTGGCCATTTAAATTAAATAGAAATAATAGTCTGTCATCTGTAAGAGCTGTTTTGTGGGAGGCTATTGTTTTTTTCCTTTGTTTTTAAAGAAAGCTGGAAGGCAGATTTAAATCCTCTTATATTATTCCCATTCTGTTTGTTTCTGAAATAATAATGTATCTTTAGTGAAAAAAAACTCCCAAGGTCTGTTATTTTACATCCTCCGATGTGTAGAAAGTGCTCCACAGAAAGTGAAAATTTAATTAAAACTGCAAATAAATCTAAGCATATTTAATACCTGAACTAAATACTTGTATTATGCTATTATTGTAATGCTTCTTTTCCAGTTATCTTGTACCTGATGTAGATGAACATTTATGAAACAGTCTGTAGATCTGATGTGAATGTGCTTAGCAGCTTGTAAAATCCTGTTATTTTTTTATGTATTTAAACAGAGGTTCACATACTTGATGTGAAACATCCCTACTGGAAATATTATTACCTATTCACGTAAATGTGATTTTTGTTCCCATGAAATAATGTATGTGACTTCAAAGGTCTGACATTTTTCATCATTTATATTATCATTTAAAAGCCCGGGCTCTGTATCACTGTATTCATGACGTAATTCAGCTTTAGGTCAACCTGGTGGTCACAGAAAGCGTATGAAAATAAAGCTTGCTGCAACAGTTGTATTAATGTGGAATAATATGTGAGAATTTAGGTACAAGTCTGTGCTTTCTGATACTGTTGCTCTGATTTTTTATAGTGTTGCTGAAACTGTAATTCAAACAATATTCCTTTGTATTTAATGTTTTGTACTAACTTTAGTGAAGAATATATACATAGAGTATATATATGTGTATAAATGTGTAAATTCAAACAAAGGCATTTTCTTGCTATTTAAGCCAATTTGGTGTATGCATAACTTTATTGAACTTCAGTGGAGTTGAGAGCATTTATTCATATGTCCAAAATGTAACCATGCCATGGCTCGTAAGGGTACCATAATTATGCCTTTCCTGGTCGCAGGTATATTCAGAATGCTAATGTTGTATCAGGCTACAATTTTGTGTTTAATTTCCTTTGAAAATGAATAGTACAAATGTATTATTTGCAATTGCAATCTCTTTTGAACCTGATAAATTCAGTGCCTGCTTCTCCCCCTTTGCAGTCACTGTGGAAAGGAATGATAAATTGTTCTCATTCTCACTTGGTAGTGTTTTCCATTCACTTTGCACAGGTGTAAATGAGTACATGCGGACAAAGACAGTGACGAAGCAGGAACTGAGCTTAAAGTAGAAACACAATTTTTCTGGTAGTTACAATGCAGTTGGGCTAGATTGCCACAAGTCTCAAAGCAAGATTTCGGCAATTGTACTTAGACCTCCGTATATTCTCCTGTCCTGTGGAAATCAGGGATTTAGACTTTGTTGCTTCATTTGGTCAATTAGCTGGCCCTTGGAGTGTATATGTAAGCTGTTGTTTGGATGAAATTCAGAGGTCCCATCTGAAGGCTTGTCCTAAGTGCCTTAAAAGAAACCCTGCCGTGTGTCCTTCCCTGTGTAATCAGGTGGGGCTTCCAGAAGGCTGTGCAGTGTGTATTTAAAAGCTTTTGGAATTGATAATCCTTTGTGCATGTGTGCATGGGTGTATGTGTGTCTATGTATATAAATGTGTAACTGAATAAAGATACCAAAAGTACGTAGACAATTTTTTTTACTTTCCTTGAATCAGGAGTAAGACAAAGGAAACATCTCTAACCTGTGGAACAGCTCATCCTAACTCCTATTAATCTAAAGTGTTTACGTCGTTTCCCTTCAAATATTTGAGTCACTGGTACCATAACCAAACATTGAGACGTGTTTTGGTAGGAAGGCTCAGCTTCTCTCTCCTGAGTTTATTTCCCTCTATTACCTTCTCCAATTTGATCTTCAAATATAATGTGCTTTCCTTCCTCCCTTCCTTTCTTCCTCCCCATAATTTCTGAGGGGGTCTTCTCTGATTACTTCGAAAGATTACCTTTCTTCTTCCAGCTGAGATGAGGATGTTTGAGGCTTTCTCTGACAGTAAAGCACATCGGGACATGGAAATGCTGTCTTGGCTGTTGAGGAACAAGGGATCCAGAGGTGCGACAGCACGGTCTGTTCCGCAGAAAAGGTGTTTTGCAGGGCTACTAACTAGAGGTTGAGCATACGAGTCCCCGAACTCAAAATCCGCCTCTATGTGCTGAGCCATGTTATTCTAAACTAATTACAGTGTTGATTGTGTTGATTGCCTGTATTGGGGCTGCTCCAGTTTGTGTTTCCTGGCTTTGATCCAGGATTATCCCTTGGCTTCACTGGCCATTCAGGCCTAATTTTGTAATTAAAACAGAAAGCCCCAAAGGCCTTCCAAAATTGCCGTTGGACCCCGAAGATCATCCGTGAGCCACGCTGTGCCAGTGGGGCCCTGGGGTGCTCCTTTGTGGGCAGCCCATACGCCAGACGTGGGCCGGTAGCAGGCTTGGCAGCGGCGCGGGACTGCTGTGCTGGCAGCCTGGGACAGCTGTGGGGCCGGGGCTTGGCACGGCCCGACCACGCTCGCCGCCGGGCTCTCTAACAGGGTGCTGCCAGCTTCTCACCCCCAGCTACAGCACTGGGGCGGCTAACCAGCTCCCCACCGTGCAGCAAAAAGGTGCGGCCTGAGAGCTGCATTCCTCATGAAATCCTGTTTTACAGCTCTCTTGTTAGAGAGAAAGTGGGACTGGGATCCAAAAGGTTGGCTGTATGGCTTGTGTTGAGTTTGTAATGGCTTTGCAGGAGCTTTGAACAGCTCCACTTGATGTCTGCTGGACTGAAGATTTCTCCTAATTGGGAGAACTGGTAGATCTGTAGCTGGCCCAACTAAATGGTCATAAAGTGTCGTGAAGATCAGAGAGATAAAATTGTTCTGAATAAAAATATCAGGATAGAAATGCCTCAGCACATTTAATCTGTTATGATCCTTATTTCTTCTTTTAATCTTTATTTGGATACACTCTGTATTAAGCGACTACAGAGCAGAATTTCATCACCTAGTGAAAGCATCGGTTTTCACTGTCCAGCTGCATCCTCAGTATGTGTAATTTAATAATGCCTTGATCAAGCAGCTGTCCTAGCCACTCACTATTACTGTGCAATATCTTCTCCTTGTTAGATGATGCAACAGAATCACCATCTAAATGAAGGATAACATAATTAAGTGGAGTGTTGGGTAGTATCAGAGGCAGAGGCTTTCTTTTCTGGAGAGGCAGCTACTTTGCCAGAGCTCTTTGTTCTAGTTGTCAGTAATCATAACAGTAACCAAAAGGTTATAACTTTATTCCAGGCTATTAAGTAATTAAAGCAGCTGTTAAAAAGAGTCTGTTAACACTAGGGAAGTGTGTGTGTTTGTAACCAGCCATTCAATGTCCTTTTTCTTCTCTTTGAACTTGTAGGGAAGAGGAGCTTATGCATCAAAAAACCCACCAACCTCCCTCCCCCTCCCAAATTTAAGTTGAGCAAATAGACTAAACAACATTTTAGTCTACTTAGACTAAACTGTCTCTAAACAGCACCAAAGAGGTCAGGGTTTCTACCCTAACGTACTGCAGGTACACATAAGACTCTAATAACCAAAAAAAAAAGAGTGAAAGAAAGGGCAGTGCTTTAATTAGAGCACAAATGCATCATTTACTCACTGAGACACCTTGACCCACTACTATGCCTTCCTATTATAAGCTTCATACCTTTGTCCTCTTGAGGGCTCCTGGAGTGTTCAACAGCCTCACTTCTGCTGGTGGTCTCTTAAGAACCATGCTGCCACTGGGACTTGAATGTGAATCAAAGCAGAGATCTTTCCCAAGAAAGGTTTTATATTTTCATTAAAACTTCAATCTTTTAATTAGGGTGAATCGCTATTAACTCAATCTGTTGGAAAATATGGTTGTTTTATTGGTTGCATATGCAATGCCTAGCTACCTCTAATTATACTCCTTGAAAAGATGGATTTTCTTTTCCATACTGTAGTGCCAGTAGTTAGCTGGTAATATTCTAACATTGAACAACTAACAATCGAACATTAACAATTTAACAAAAAAATGGTTGGCAATGGAATATGTTGGACTGCCAGATATGTAAGGTAAGGTCCCAAAAGTAGTACTGAGAAAATAGGTATGGCACAGGCAGTATAGCATGACTTTTCTGATGCTGTGCTTCACCCTCACAGTGGCAAGTCTCTGTCTAGGGGTGAAATGACAAAGGACTATGACAACTGAATTAAAAACAAAAAATACCATGGCACTCTGCAGAGAAAGCTGGGGCAGAAAGATGTGCCCTGAGTTTTAATCTCTTCTATGAGTTATTTCATTATCCATCTAGTATGTTTAAAATTATATAAAATATATAGTATATGGTGTAGTATAAGATACTCTCTCTGAACTAAGGGCCTTGCACATCAGGCTAAGTGCCGTGGTTCTTGGTGTCCTCTTTCTGCCCTCAGAAAAAACGTGTTCTTGCCCAACATAATGACCTAGCTTCAAAAAGAAGGCTAAGTGGTATTCCTGATTCCAGTCTGTTTCCAGTAGTCTAGCAACTGGGATGTTTTCTTGGGAAATGGGAATTGTGGGTTGCATATTCCTCAGATTTAGGAATGCATTGAATCCAGATTTCTAACATCCTGGACAAATGACCCAACAACTAGAATACAGTATTAAAAATAAAGCATCCTCCAGTCTTGGCATTTATATCACGACTAATAATTTGTGAGGAAGACACTTCACTCTAGCAGAGATGTAAGATATTAACAAAGTTTAGAGCTTATGGTACAAAAATTAAGAGGAAAAATAAGATTCGCTGGTTTTTTTTTAACAGTGAGCACAATCAGCCCCTTGAATAACTAAACAAGAATTGTAGTGGTTTTCCTATTACTGGAAACTTTAAAATTGACATTGGATGTTTTTCTAAAAAACATGTTCCAGGTCTATTACAGCTACTGAGATTTGAAGCAATAATTAATTCAGGGAAATCCCATGACCTGTCAGACTAGATGATCACAATGGTCATTTCTGGCTTTAAAATCTATGGAGTTCCTGGCTTCTGTGCTGTGAATGCCAATGAGACTGCCAATTAGTGTGCTTTTTTTTTTTTTTTTTGATGTGGACACATGTTCACTGGGAGCGAGGCTGAGACAACCAAATTAATTTTTTAGTCATTAGAATGCTTCATTCCCTGAATAATGATTGTCACAAAACACAATCAGAATGTAAAATAGAAAGCAACTTTTTCTAGGAACAAAAAAGTAAGCATAAGGAAGTAGTATAAATATAATGCAGCTTTTTACGACCTCATTCTTTCCCACCACTGAATGCCATGTATAATGTGTCTAATAATTCATTTCATTGTTATTTTTATTCCTTAGAATAGAGAGAACATTACTAAGAGTGCTTTAGGGGGAAGGTTTTAATGCCAAAGCTGAGGATGAAATATCTAAGTAGTGGTTGATCCTTGATCTCGTGGGAGAGAGGATGTCTGTTCAAAAGGCAGAGATGAATATGAATAGTTAATCATCTTTAGTCTGGATTTTTTCTCCATTTCAGGTGCATGATATGCTTTTGCTTTCACTAAAATTGGTGGACCCATAATTGCTTTATAAATTAATGGCAGGTCTGTCATTTAAATAAAAAGGCATGAAATACAGCTACATGTTTAGATTTAAAGAAGGTGAAAAGGGGAAATGACTTCCAGGTAACTGGAGGCTTTACATATTAATTAACATGCATGTTTAGAAACATGAGATCAGTGACTATTATATGTCTCTGGTGGGACAACCATGGCTTGCTAGCAAGCAGTGAAGGTGACATCATACCTCAGGTGCAGCACAGGATTATGAGCTTTCTCTATACATTTATTTTTATTTTAGTTATACCAGAGAGTGCTAGTGTGCTTGATACCAGAAGGGGTTCATAGTAGCAGTTCATCTGCTATGAGGTGGAGTTTCTTATAAAGTGCCCCGAGATGTTAAGGTGAAAGGTTCAATCCTGTGCAAAAAATGAAATAAAGATAATACTATTCTTTTAGCAGTAAGATAGGAGCATTATTGCAAAATCTACTTTTACAATCCTTCCTTTGATTACTGATTTTACTCTTTCTGTTTGTGTGTTCACTATCTTGTAAACAGCACAGCAGAAAGTCCATATTAGAAGAGAATAGTGGGTTTTCTGGATTTGACGGCAGTCTATACTCTGACATGGTATGTTGCAGGGTTAGTTTTTCTGTTTATTTGTAAGTGGGTGGTGTCTCTAGAGCTCAATTTCTGCAGTGCAATCTCTCTTCTTTAACAAAGTCTAATATTATTGAGTGACCAGAGAAATAAAGAGCACTTGTGATTGTCTTGCACTTGGCAAACTCCAGCTTGCAATATGCTTGCTCCTTGAAGTCTGTTGCCATTCAGAGTACTAAAATTGAATTTGCAATTACTGACTAAGAAAAGCATCCCTGGTATTTTTAAAATTATGCCCCCCAGAATAATGGGGCTATTCACTTTTGTTTCATGTTGGACTGGTTTCTGAGAGACCTTCAAGAAATAAGACAGCTATTTCCTTGTTGCCAACTGTCTGAACTGGGCGTAAGAAAGAGGAAAGGTCTATGCTTTCAGTCAAAGAAACTTCCAAATATACCATCAGCAGCTTGTCTTTTCTCTGGGCTAGATTCTAAAAATGCAGAGAAGGAGAAGGCCAGCAGTCTGGGCAGTGCTGGGATGCCACCTGGAAGAAGCTCAGCTGCCTCAGTTTGCAAAATCTCTGCTGTGGAGTAACTGTGAGCCACTGATCTAACTTCAGAAATCCTGATGTAAAATCCTACTGCATGCCTTAAGAGGACTACCTTTAAAGCTCTTTTAAATTCCTGTTAAAAACAGAGAATTGAGCCTTACTGGAGTTTTTTGTTCCCACTACAGACAGTGAGATGGGACAGACAGTCTTCTGCCAGACTCACCTCACAGATGTGGGTGATTTCTGTGATGAATCATTTATTCACTGAAACATTCATTTTTAGCTGATTAAGACTATTTTTGCTGCCATACAGAGGTGATTGCTTAAGTCCAGCAATACTAGATATTTTGCTCTCTATAAAAGTGTTTTGGGGATCACATCAACCATTCAGTTTTCTAATCCACCTGAAAATAATCCAACAGTGATGCCATTGTGCCCAGTCTCATTTTCCAAGGTTAAAATCCCTTCTTGACATATAGGTTTTTTTCATAGACTCACAAAATAATTTAGGTTAGATGAGGTCTGTGTAGGTTGTCTAGCCCAACTTCCTAGTTAAACCAGGGAAGACATCAAATCTGAACCAAGGCCTTATCCATGTGAGTCTTGAAAACGCTGGTGACGGAAATTCTGCAGCTTTTTTGTGAAACATGTTCCAGTGCTTGATCCACCCATGGTACAATTATTTTTTTACTTATCTCCACCTGGATTTTACGTTGCTGCAAATTGTGACTGTTTTCTCTTGCCTTTTCACTGTGCATCTGCAAGAAGGGTCTGTGTCTATGTTTGTTTCATGTTGTGGTGACTTGGAGGCTGATGTACTGCATGACCACTTTACATTTTGCTGTTTCTTACTTACTATGTTGATAGCAATAGTGGTGTTTTTGCCTTTTTCTTTTCCTTTGGTGTCATTTTCTTGGTGAGAAGTTACAGCAAGAACATATGTGTGTAAGACTCCTAATTTGCCTTCATGATTACCTTCATGGTTTTTATGGAATCCAGTAATTTGTTATGAAATGTTTGCACATAATTTAAAGTATATTCATCAAAAATAAATGAGCATGGTGGATTTTATGAAGCATTGGCATGGCTTCTTTTGCTTGTTCACTTAGCAATTTGCAAAATGTAGTAATTCCCAGAAGGCCTCCCAGTTTTCATTAGTTCAAATCAGCAAGGTAAGGCTGTTACATTATTTGTTTGTTAAAATATTCACAGCCAAACCCTACCTTTACCTTTACCTAGACGTCTCCAAGATACTTTATTATTAATCAGACTAACAACAGCAGAAGTACCTTGATGGTATGGGTTACCAAAGATGTAACACAACAAAGTTTGATGGGCTGCATCAAGCAAAGCTTAGTAATGGAATAGATCATAATAAAACATATGAAAAAGCCCCACTTTCAGTGAAGTAACTACTTTTCTCTGAATAAAAATAACTTGGTGGGACTATTGTCTAGCAAATGAGCACTTCCTATTGAACATAGGTTGATATCCTTCACACACTTGACAGGTAAAAAGTTTTCATCAATCTGTTTTACGCATGTACATGCACACACTTGAACTCTCCAGAGTTGTAGGAATGTGTGTGCCTAAGTATATACATATTAAAAAAATAATCAATTTTCCAATATGGTCAGAGATTCACTTGTGCATGGATTCTGTGAAAAACTTGGTGTCAGCTCAAAGGATCATGAAGTTCCTTTTTTTTCTTGTACTCTTCAGGAAGAAGTGGTTTGACCAAAGGGCACTTATGAGGTGGTTTTACTAATGCTGTTCTGGAGTGGTATGTCTCATCTGTTTCAATTTCCATTTCAGCTGCTTGTAACTCCTTTTTCTTTAGAGAACTGACCTGGGTTCTGAATGCATTTCTGTAATAATTTCAATCCCTTGAGATAAAGTGTGATAACCTTGTTTAAAATCCACATCTGGCAACTAACTCATTGTCCAGATGCTTGTTTCTTTTGTCTGACGAGCGTCCAATACTAAAATACTCCTCTCTGGCTTGTCTAGGTTAGATAATTCTAGTGAAAATGAATCAGGGTATTTGTCTGCATACTACACATGAAGGAACACCTCATATTATAAATTGTAATTGTTCTTTGGCAGTAATTGGTAAATAAGTCTAAAATACAGAAGCAAAAAATTGTTACTCACAAATAGAGATGGAAATACAGACACTCTTTTATTCTGCACAAACTCATGAACCCCATCACATGCATAATGGGTTGTGAAGAAAGTGCACTTCAACCACGTTTCAGTGTCTTCTAATAGAAAGAAATATCACAACCCCATTTAAAAAAAAAACACAAACAACCTATGGCCAGCTGGTATTTTTTTACTAATTCAGTTTTCATTGTGGTAAACTGTAAGTGCAGTATCTGTGGCTCTGAGATCATGTTTAAGTAGACTTGAAGCATTCTGGAGCAGCCAGTTATTTGGGCATTGGAGGGAATTTAGCCATTTTATGAACATAATTGTTGACACTCCTGAAGAGGGTTTTTAACCACCAAAAGTCCTAGAAAATTGACACCACTCGTTCTGCTGCAGCATCAAAGCTGGCAATTTAAATTTTATGTATGTAAAGAAAAAGTGCAAAGTACAAAGACCTTATCTGGTAGTTAAGATTAGAAAGCCCCAGAGCCAGACTCAGTCCTAATTTGGCCACATTTTTCTCACATTATTAATGGCAGACTAATTCTTTGTCCTTCAACGCTGATCTGTAAAATGTTAGTATTTCTGTCCCCCTCTGTTTGTCTGTAGAGATAGCAGTATCTTTTAATCAAGCACTCTGTGTTTCACCACCTAGTACAAGTCTGACTCAAATACAAATTGTAGTGATAATTAAGGGGGACAAGCCATTTCCTGCTTGTTTCTTGTCCACACAAATCGACACATCTGAAAACACTTGTACTACTCATGGGATTATCTTTCTACCCAGAAGGAACAAAAGTTGCCCTAAGCAGAGAAGACAATACATGTTTGATTAGAGGATACCTGTAAGGCTGTGGTAGGCTAATTTAATAGCATCCACCTGAAAGGCATTAGCTTTAATCTGGAATGCATCAGGAAGATGGGCTAATGACATTTTACCATTTATAAGGGTATTTACAGTTCCCAAGTAAATATAAGTATTTAAAGCCAGCAAATAAAGTGTATCTAGGAAAATGGCTTTCCCCATGCATACCAATAACAGCAGAAGTTCTTAGTTCCACAGGCAGTGCTGGCTACCCAGGTATCCAATTATTTTACCAATAGCTGGAAAGAAAATTACAGCAACATGATTAGTGAAGTCCTTAGATTCAGATGATAGAAATATTCTGCTTGCTGTATTTGCAACGTTCTACTTTAGCACTGTGTTGCAGTGCTCTGAGAAGCCTCAAATCATCCTAATACCCTCCTCAGCTTTGCAACATAACTTGATAAAAGGTAATTTGGGTTTATCTTTTATGTTTGTACCTTCTCAGTAGAGCTGGCAGCAAGTATGAGTACGTGTTGCTGATGTGATTTAGTTCAGCTAAGAGGATTGATCCTCAGATCCACCCTCTCTCCTTACTTGGGAAGCTCTGCTGCACTCCCCCCCCCCCCCCCCCCCCCAGCATCTTCTGCAAGTTGTCTTGTCATTCCTGCTTTCTTGCAAACTCCAACTATCCAGAAATTCAAGAACTAAAGGGGACTGGGTAGCAAAAACAGGTGGAAAAATTAATTATAAAATCTCCTTGTTCTTACAGTCTATTGGCACAGTGCAATTTCAGTTTTTAGAGTTGCATGTCATATTGCCTGGAAAGGTTAAAGAATCTTGCAGTGGTGTCCTCATTCCTGTGAGGCAGATAGGGTAAAAACATAACTGTCTGCAGAATATCTGAGTGGGTCCTTTCTTTTTTTAAACGGAATTTTCAATTTCCCTGTCAGCTATCAAAAATACAGAGATAGAAAAAGTAACTTGGATGCAATTCAGATCTTGTGTTATTTTGTCCTCTGAGACCTCTTCTGTAAGAGGAACAATTGATTTCTGTTATAACACAGTCAAGCAAACCGGTAGCGGTGTGCGTACAATTCCCTCCCATGGCTACTCCATAGCAGCTCTTCAGAAATGAATAAACAGACCAAATATACTCTTGTTGCTAGTGGCGATAGTGGGTTAACTAAAATTCAGAGTGAGATTTTTCTACTACAGGAAGGTGGGGCAGTAGTAAAGCCAAGCCAGTTAGAACATGAGTGAAGGGCTTATCAAAGCTGATTTCAAGCTTTTACCAGTCATCTGGGAGATACTTTGCAAAAGCTGTTTATTACCACATTTACAGGAGGAAAAGGTTTTGTTCTTTCCTGTACAGCACTTTAAAATGGTGTCATAAGCACAGTCCTTTGTGCTGGATAAAGTGGCAAATTTGAGGCTCTCAGGCTTCTGTCCTGGTTTCAGCTGGGGTAGAGTTAATTGTCTTCCTAGTAGCTGGTAGGGTGCTATATTTTGAGCTCAGTATGAGAAGAATGTTGATAACTCTGATGTTTTCAGTTGTTGCTAAGTAGTGTTTAGACTAAAGTCAAGGATTTTTCAGCTTCTCATGCCCAGCCAGCGAGAAAGCTGGAGGGGCACAAGAAGTTGGCACAGGACACAGCCAGGGCAGCTGACCCAAACTGGCCAACAGGGTATTCCATACCATGGGACATCACATCCAGTATAGGAACTGGGAAGTGGGGGTGGGGAATCACCGCTCGGGGACTAGCTGGGTGTCAGTCAGCTGTCAGTCACTCAGGTGAGTGATTGCCCTGCACATCATTTGTACATTCCAATCCTTTTGTTATTGCTGTTGTCATTTTATTAGTGTTATCATTATTAGTTTCTTCTTTTCTGTTCTATTAAACCATTCTTATCTCAACCCATGGGTTTTACTTCTTTTTCCTGATTTTCTCCCCCATCCCACTGGATGGTGGGGGAGTGAGTGAATGGCTGCGTGGTGCTTAGTTGCTGGCTGGGGTTAAACCACGACAGCTTCTCACATAAATGCACGGAGAGGCCCAGCATTGCAGTTAACTCTGGATACGCAGGGATCTCCCCATCACAGGCACGACTGAACACCAAGAAAGCCAGCTCTCATGTATTATCTAGTAGCTGCACTGAATTGGGAGTGTGGAAATCCCTGACTTCATTTGGGTCAGCAGAGCACATGGCAGGAGAAGAGTTCTTTGCAGAACATTCATTAAGGGAAGATATCTCTTCTGTATCAAACTGAGTAAGAAACTATTTAATAAAGAATACAAATATGGGATAATTCTAACAGTGTCCTAATGGTCCCAGCCATCCACAGCGGTGAAATGATCTCTCTCTCTCTCTCTCTCATGTCATACAAGTTTAGCTTCTATGACATTATATGTCATAGAAGTTTAGCTTCTAATGGACTATGCCTGATTGTTCAGGTGAGCAAATGTCTTCAAAAGAGGCCTGTAGTTGTAAAATGAGTGCATCCTGCTGGTCAAAATCCAGATTCAGTTCGCGATTTATCATCAGAGATGGTATTTGATACTTAGCTCTGCACTTAAATTGAAGAGAGGAGCTGTTTTCTAAGATGAGATAGCTCTTACTCCTGTTGTTAAACAGATTGGGATTGTGGAATGACTGGATAGCTTTCAAGAATGTAGAAGAGGTTTTGGAAAGAGGGGTTTTTTATATCTTCTTTTAAGGTCTTTTTATAAAGACTTCTTTTGCGCCTGTGGAAGTCAATGGTGATTTATCTTGAAGTGGGTTTAGACCCGTTGTATTTGCAAACCTCAGATGCACTTTCAGAGCAGAACAGACAGGCAGACAACTCAGTATTTGTCCACAGTATGAAGAAAGCACTGAAGTCAAAACATTGTTGTCAGCATATAATGGGGGGCCTGTAGTACTGCTGCACTTAACTCTTTTTGCTCAATGGCAATAAACTCAACAGTCTGCAGTGCTTTAGAAAATGAGATCAATTTGTAAAACTTGCTATGAAAGTACTTATCAAAATATCAAAACATTTTTTGCTTTGACTTCAGTAGAGCTTATTTACTGTCTCAACTAGGGAGGGAGAGCATCTATTTCTCTGTAAAGTGGTTATTATTGTTTCTGAGAAGGACTGTAGCCCTGATGCAGTGTAAATCTTTTTGCTTTTTGCTGTACCAAGCTTTGGCCTGATCATGCGACCTTTATTCATGTAGGTAATGCATTTCAGAAGAAAAATTGCCTTTAAGTTGAACTAGATGAGAAGAGAGGTAATTAGGAGTGACATCTTGACGGGGCAGACTCACTGACACCGCCCTTTGGGAAGGGGTTACAAAGCACCCCAGCAGTAAGAGTGAGCCCCAGTGACTAGATGGTTGTGCTGAGAAAGTCTGTGGTAGTCAGCCTGGGGAGGGAGAAGGAGATGTTGGGGAAGTCCTATACTCATTGCTGAAGTAGAGGAAAGCCCTTCTTTAGAAGACTGCTCCACTGTTTTGTCAGGGAAGTGGTAGATACCTGTGTGTAAGGAGGACCAGGTTGTGTTTGCAGGCTGGCTGGTTTCGTAGGTGCTAGACTTACTTTGCACTTACTTTCTGAAGTGGGGAAGACTGAGATAATATAGAAAGGGATTGACAACGGACTGGTGGCCTGCATGGTGAGGAGGGAACACATCCTCAAATGGCTGGGACAGGGAGGGATGCCAAGATGCTACTGGCTTGCCACCAAATGTTGCCTTCCTAAAGGGCAGGTGTCCAGGTTTTTTAATCCCCTTCTCTACCTTTTAAGGGCAAATGTTCTTCACACACAAGTTTTGAAAGAACAGATTAAGATTTTTCTGTTCTTAGTGGAAATGAAACATGTTTTTTTTATCTGAAAAATAATATTTTACTATTTCTTTTCTTCTATCATTTATTTCTCATGTATTTCATATGTTGAAGCACTGGATCAAAAGCAGATTTTTAGAAGTTGATTATTCTTAGGAACATATTTCCTTATATTTTCTTATGTATTCTTTTCAAAACATTCTAGTCCATTTTTGAATCATGTATGACTTACTGGATGGAAAATGGATGCCTCCAGGAAAATGTCACAGAATATTTTTCTTCATGGCAGGACAGTTCTGTTTAACTATAATCTTGGATCTTTTACTGTAACGGTTTCATCACAGGGGAGCATTTGAATGAAAACACTTTGCTTTTTAAGAGTTCATCAGCTTCTGTGACTAATTCCCTGTTGTTTACAGCATCAAATGTAGTTCTAGTAAAATTATTATCATCACAGAGAAATATGATTTCATCTGGGTAATCAGTAACAGAAGAGACAGATGAACTTCTCAGAAGCAAAGATGTTGCTTTTTATATCAATGTGTCAAAATGGGAGAAAGATGAAATATAGGCCATTTGGCAGAACTCCATCTAAACTGAATGTTTTTCAAAGTTTTCTGTGAGCATTCAGCTGCTCCAGAACAGGTGTATTCATTTCATGAAAACTTTATTGAATTTGAGTCAGGTTTTAACACATCTGATGACTGCCAGCTCTTCAGAGCTTCCCTGAAGTGGATTTTGTTCCCTTAAGTCATGACTTTATTTCCCAAAGATTTCTTAATCAATGTTTCACTTCAATTTTTTTAAATAATTCCTTTGCAGCTTGCTGTAGGGAACCTTCAATAAACAAATCTGTAATGCATAAACATTCTGTTAATTCCAATTTTGGTATCATGTAATTAGATGGAAAGTTAATAAGAAGATAAGATTAAGAATTAGCTGATGACTATATTGTATTTCTACACTGAGCATAAATAGATAGGAATAACATGTCAGTCTGCAATCTCCCCTCTGCCTGATCTACCTCTGCTCTGTGCTGTGTACACGCTGATGCTCTGCTTTGCCCAATGCTAAAATTCTTTACGCCTTTCTCTCCTTTCACCTCTGCACTGTTTTTTCCTTTGGTATCATCAAATCCCAGCTCTCCAGATATTGTGTGTGCTGACTACTGCTGTTTTCTTTTTCCAATATGTGAAGTAGAGCCACCACATCGCTGCCCTCTCCTCCTTCCCTCAATGTCTTCAGACACTGTCTTCCACAGCACTGCCTTTTTGCCTTGTGTGGCACTGGCTTTCCACCTCTCTTGCAGCCTCAATGCCAATGGTTTAGGAATGGGAACTGCCTCTGAAACAGTCCATCTGTCTTCAGACTTTACCTACCTGCTACTGCTTCATGCCATCCGCAAAGGACTCTCTGTTTCTTGTCTAGTTGCTTTCTTTCTCTCCCTCCCACAGTGACTGTTAAGCTGATATGCCTCTGACAAATAAAGTGACCATGGAGAGGAAGGGAGGGTGCAACTCCCCAGTTCCAGCATACCAAGTCCATGCTGGTGTGCACACTCTTCTTGGGGCAGGAATGCTCCTTGCTGCTTCTTGCTATAGCACCTTTCTTCTGCACTGACCTGCAGCTTTGCACAACTTGTATGGGTGGCCCCAACTTGTTCAACTCAATCAACTTGTTCAACAAACCCTGTAGCACAGAATATGACAATATTAAGTGAATGAAGTGATAACCAGGATGACCTGGGCTGATGGCATATGTACTTGGTATTTAAATGCTTGTCTTGTCATGATCAGGAAGCCAGTTTAAATTCAGCCTTCTTTATGGTAGTGATTTGACTGTGGCTTATTTTAGGCAAAATATCTCAGACTACTTAGTATCCTTAAAAAGAAAGGCAGTAGCTTTGGTCCAAGAAAGAAGCCTTCAATTAAAAATAATCATAATTGCAGTTTGTATTAACCTGAGCTCTTGAATGCTGTCTTAACAGTGAGATGGAACCACAGTTTCTTCCTCCTTGACCAGATTGAGCTAGGATGATGTAAGCAAGTTTCTTTGAGTACCTTCAGCAGACTAATGTCAGGATTCTGTATTTAGTCATGCTCTTAAGTAAAAAAAAGTGCCTCTAAAAGGGTATCTGCTGGGTATCTTGTACTAATAAAAAATTTGGAAGGGCCCATGTATTGCTATGATGTGTCCAGCTGACCCCACTCTCTGCATGTTTCCATGTAAATTGCTGAACGTGCCTGCGGACCAGTAGAGGAGTCTGTTATTCTGCAGGCAGATCTGTCACAAATATGGAGCAGAAGTCAAACAAGCACAGGAGCTTTCCTTATCCAATACTTTTAAACATTTGAGATGCATAGTAGATTCTGTGAATGGAGCTATGGTGCTATGGAGAGGCTAAAATCTGCACGAGGCATCAGTGTAATTTTTACTGGCAGTAGAAGAATTTGATCACTAAGTGACATGCCAGCCATATGACAGCACTTAAAAAGTTCCTGTCAATCAGCTGCTATGTGTCAGTACCGTTATTTATCCTTTCAGGGCATATATCCATTTACATTACCATCATCTGAGAGAACAGCATTACTGAAAGTAAAAGCCTGTGCTGGTAACCAAGAGAAAGGGAAACAAAAGATATGTATCACTGTAGCATATGCATGTCATGGTAGGAATTTCTGGTATCACTTACAGGAGAAGCTATTTAGGGAACAAAACCTGAAAACGTTTTCTAAAATTTAGATGGGAAACAGTGAGAAACAGAAGAGTTATGCACTAGAACTTGAGGCATTGTTGCCTGACTATTCCAGCCTTATGTAGCTAATATCCTCATCTATGAAGATATCCTTCCAAGGCATTTGCTTGATTTTCAACCGTAGCCCAAATTCAGTGGATCACTTAAATATATGCATAATTTTAAGCATGTATTGTTAAAAGATTAAAAAGCAATTACAGCTTGTCAAACCTCCTCAGACATGGTCAAATCCCTTCTCTTCATCACAGTCCTCTAAAAATAGCTGCATCTAACCAGGGGAGAGCTTCAGAACCACTGGACCACAGTTTTGTGCAGGGGTGAGATCTGCACAGGCACTTGTCCCTATCCCCCACAGACATTTCTTTCCTCGGGAGGGACACCTGTACGTATAGGCCAGATAGCAGCAGCAACACACATTAAATAATCAGGATGCCAGGGTCTTAAGAAGTATACCTGAAGGATGGTCAGATCTCTGGCCAAATCTGGCTAAATGAGACATGCTTCCAAAAAGGTATTACCTGAGTCGTCTTTTCCTTCTCTTCAAGAGAGAGAAAAGTAATATTTACGTATAATGGAGAATACTGAACTGTGTATTTTGAAACACAGTATTAGATGACAGTTTGGCCATTTTCTCTGTCCTGAGAAGAACAGTGAAGACAGGGCAGCAACTTGTTTGAAACCCTTTCTCTCTCCTATTTTTTTGAGATTGCTCAGATCATACTGAATTCATATACCCAGAATTTAATATATCCTTTTCCTCCCTGTTCGCAGGCATGTTTTGTACCAAAAGGAAAAAAACCCAAACCTCTGTGAAAGCCAGTTCCTGTATACTTTATCAGTCTGTTGCTATACAACATTTTTTTGAGAAGATGGAGGTGCTGGGGGACACACAACTATCTGTGGAACAAGCCTTTTGAAGGTGTGATTGACACTCTTGCATGGCTTTATGTATCGCTCCTTACGATGCTACTGAAAGGCTTCAGCAGTGCACGCCTCCATTCAAATAGTAGGCAGGTAGCTAAAGGTGCTTACCAGTGGGTCACTGAATAGATGCAGAACCCTGTGGCCTCATTTATTAATTTCTGGTATAAAAAATACAGCAAATGAGCTGCACAACTTTTACTGAGCAACCAACTGAATCATAGGAACAAAGCTGTTCGTAGCAAATGACGAAAGGTCATTTGACTCACTCAAGCTCATTAGTCCTATTTAATATTGCCTTTAACCAGCACTGAGTGGTTAGTGGCACAGTCTTGTCTCCAATATTCATCCCCCTGACCATGCCTTACAACTTAGTTTATCCTCAGTAAGTTCCTTTTGGAAAACAAATGAAAAAAAGCAATGAGAGATTTTTACTTAAAAAAAAATATATATATTTCTCAGTTACTTACGTTCTCTCCACATTTGCAGAGTTGTTTCTGTTAGGGTGAAAGTGGTAACCTGAGGCTATTTAATATTGTTTGAAACTGTTCTTTTTTAAGTCATCAAGTAAGAAAAGTGTAGTTGGAAGTACAAATGCAGAAAACTTAGGTAATGAAAGCAGGATGCTATACAGAGAACTAATTGCAGACCTCATCATGTTGGAAATTTGGTATGTGTTAAAAATGTTATGTATTCTTGAGTGGAGCACTGTCAAGCAGCTGACTACTGATTTGGAGAGACTGGTTCTTTGGTTGGAAAGAAAATCTGGGGAGTTTATTGACTTGCTTGGGGAAGGGCTGCTTCTCTGATCTGAGCAGCCCTTGCCATGCAGAATTGACTCCCACTTCACTGAGAGCACAGAAAGAAACAGCAATATGAAGCAGGAGCTGCCAGTCGCTTGGAGACAGGACAGCTATGGGGGTGCTACTCTGGGGAATGGGGATTCTGAAAAGCATTTTTATGTTAGTCCAGCCAGGGGCGGGTGTAGTCTGGGGTGAGGAAAGAAAAGGAGGGTCCTGTTCAGAGCAGAAGTGGCATCTGCAGTGAACCAAATTGCTCTGCTGTTTTCTGGGATGAAACATTCCTCAACATCAAAGGGAGCAGAGGTGGACAAGGACAATGAATGCTGCTATCTCATTATCACTTCTCAGCTCACTCATTGCTTGAAATCTGTAGCTTGTGATAAGGAATTCCAGCAGATACTAACAGGTGAGACCAACAACTAAACCACACAGTAATGTGGAATAAAGTTGAATTACAAAGTGAGAAAACAGTGACTCGTAGGTAGTAGACCTGCCTTTCAGCAAGCCTGCACTGATGCCAGTGAACCTGGATCTCTAGCTACTACTAAGAACTCAGCTACTACTGACCATCACGTCGTTTATTAAATCTGACTTTTGGTATTCAGCTGAAGGATGTGCTGAACTTTGGAAAGCAGCAAGAAGCATGTTGTAAGATGCATACCGTGTGCTGCTTCTGATGTGTCAGCAGGCCACTAAACCATACTGGTAGATTGTGCCTTTTATGCAATCAACAGTCTACCACTATGAACAGTTAAGGCCAAAATTTCCAAATGTAGTTGTCTGAACTACAGCATTAAGAGAGAGTGGGCTCCCTCAGCATTTTCTAATTTGCTGGTTTTTTACCACTTATCACTAAAGAGCCAGAAACAGTCTCTGAAACAGAGATGGCAAGTGGAATTATGTCACTAGAAGAGAACAGCTCTACTAGATCAAACCGAAGGTCCCTCTAGTCCCCATCCTGTCTTTAATGCTCAATGAATGCTTACAGAGAAGTAAGAAGAGCTCAAGCACATAAGATACTTGTTCCTAATGGGCTCCTAGCCTCCATCTACTTTCAGCTCTGGGAATTTCCCAAGGGAAATCTAATCCTCTTCATTCTTTGCCTTGTCTACTTAGGTTGCAAGCCCTTGGGTTGGGTTTTATAACTGTTCAGTTACCAGCACTGTGTTGTCACCTGTGGGTACGCTAGAGATACATGTAGAATATGCATGTGTGTGTACACACATGCATTGGAAGAAGTACTGATTTCACTTTTTTGAGATGAAACCTGTAGAATTTCACAGAGACAGTGAAGCGGCATTGCTCAAAGCAGAAAAAAAATTATAGAAAGCTTGTCCCATCTCAGACTGTTGTTTTTTTCTTCTTTCCCTGAAAACCAGTAAACAAAA
The DNA here is from genome assembly GCF_929443795.1 of Astur gentilis. Lineage (NCBI taxonomy): Eukaryota > Metazoa > Chordata > Aves > Accipitriformes > Accipitridae > Astur > Astur gentilis. Next base: position 2,094,074 of record NC_064881.1, on the reverse strand, counting down.
GATCTTTACCCTTGAGTCTCCATTTGCCCTTATGAAATATCAATAATAGTTCTGCCCACTTGCTTGTCCACAGTTATCTTGTTGTTCTTTTTTTTCTTAGGTCTTTAGGGAAGTCATTTAATGTGCAGTAGGTAAGGGGAAGAGAAGATTTTGGTTAAAAAACAATGTTGAAGGTATTTCGATGTGAATCCTCTTTCCTATCTTCCCTATGTTACTTATCTGCACAGGGAGAGAAGTCTGAGGAGAACTGTTGCATTGTGTAGCAAATATTGCTTCAGCTGCTCTGTCTGTCTGTTCTTTCATGCTTCTCCTCTCTTTGCCTAATCTCTTGCTAATTTTCAGCTTTTCGTCATGATGAAAACTTCTCTGTGACCATGAGCTGACTTCAGCATAGCCCTTCATAGAAGGGCTGCTCAGGGGGGTCTTGGCATAGCGATCCTTCTGTGCCTTTCCTGCTGCTTTCTCGATGAGCTGCAGGGGCCGGGCAGGCAGAAGCTGTGTATTCTCTCCACATATTGCACCCTTTGTTCTCCTTTTCCCTGTCAGCCTACACACTCTTTGCTCTATGCCTAAACCTAACTGCACCTTGTTCCTCCATAAACTTGCCAGTGATCAAGAATGTCACTCTAAGATGACGATCTCTGCACTCTTTATCACACCTTCATGGTCAAGAACCCCATCCAAACACGGGCAGGTATACAACCATGAAAAAGGAGTTACCCAAGGCCTTGCAGCACACAGAGCAACACATACAGAAAGGGAATAAGACACCTTTGGTGAAGCCAGGCTGCCTTGTCCAGATGCACTGGAACGTCAAAGTAATTTCTAAAAATACAAGGAAAGAATAGAGTATTCTGGTAGTCCTACCACAAGGTCGGTAGGTATGTCAGTAGGCAAAGGGTTACCTGAAAGAAGTGCATGAATATTAATACTGAATTTTGAATGTCTTGGTATTTGAGATCCAAATGTCAGAGTTTGGAGAAAACATTTTGCTATTGACGTAGGCATTTGACTGGACATCCGCAAGCCAAACATCCCCCTTCATAAAATAAATGTGTCGTGGCAGTCAGTTTAGATGAAGGCAAAGAAAATGGTGCTGATGTGAATGGCTGTTATTGAGGGCCTCTGTGTATTTTAAGATATAGTTTTCATGGATGTTTTGTTGACTTTTTTTACAGAAAAGATTGTTTAAGGAACAAAACTTAGCCTAGAGCTAAGGATGGTAAAAAGTGGCAAATGAATTGAGATAATGTAACTCATTCAAAGTTGGGAAGAGGGGAGGGACCCTGTGAGGCTTAAAACTAGTTTTAAAATCTGAACTGCCACAGCCAAGGTTTGTGTTCATTCTTTAAAATGGCAGTGATTTCTTTTAATTTTATTCTGTTTGTTTTTCACTAAAGCAGGTTTAGTTTCTTTCTACTGATTAACACGAGAGACTGTGTAAAATGTTCTTGGGTGCCAAAGCTCACATCTCTGTATCCCAGCCTCAGTGTGTGGGAAGTACCTTGCACAAATCTTATTATAGTCTTTTGGACTGCTTGGAAAAGGTGCTCTTCTGCCCTCTGTTTACCAAGTTATTCTCAGGTGTTTGATTCCATTGGAGGTCATTAAGAGGAAAAACCTGTTTTGCTTGTATTTTCTCATGAAACTGAATGTGGCTTTAGTCTGAAGAGTGAATGAATATTGCCCCTTTACTACTGCTGCATAGTATGAATTATAGCATTTTCTATGTCTTATGCCTTCTGAGTCATGTCTGCTTAGGGGAGATGTCCCTTGCCCTGTGTGGATATATATGGAGAGTGAGAAGTTCCCTACCCACCTCTGCGTATCTCTTGTAATGCTGTAAATGGGACAGGAACAGTCTATTCCTACAACCAAGGGACCAGAGGAGCAACTCAGGATATCTGAAGGAGGTCATCATGACTCTTCCTACATCTGCTGGCACTGGATCAAGATGCTTAGAGGATTGATGGGGAAGGGAGCAATTGGTCTGTTCCCTCTGAGATTACAGCTGGAAGCAAGCTAGTGGGTGGTATCAGGGATAGGGGAAAAACAAAGAAAGGAAGTAAGAGACTGCTGTGAAGCAAAAAAACCTCAGCACAGAGTATCAATCATGCATTGGGAAACCAAAGCAAGGCACAAAGACATCAAGTTGGATAACGGTTGTGGAAACAAATCATCAGCTTGGAGATTTCAGCAGTGGAAACAATGACAACTTAATACTCAAGATATAATACAGCATCATGTTTTCAGTTGCACTGTACTTTGAGCTGGCCACATTAACAACATTCTTCCTGCTAAATCCTTTGTCCCTAATGCACAGCCTGCTCATTTGTAGAGAGCAAAAGCAGTCTCTGAACCTTCAGGCAAGAAAAAATTGCCATGAAAGTTACTGAGAAAGTGAAAATGGTTCCTTTACTACTGATACTCCCAGAAATGAATAAAGTTATTGTGTAATTAGTTACCTAATTTTCTAGCTGGAAAAAGAATGCACTGTGGTGGTCCTGCTCACATAATAACTTTACTCTGTACTTAGGGAGTTGCAAGTTGGGATCCCCAATGAGAAAGTTAGAAGAAGGTCTGAGGGTGTAAAAAGTCCCTTTTATTTGCTTGAATTGATATAGACATAATGTGAATTGCAGGAGTGCCTTCAGAGATTGACTGAAGTTTTGCTCTGAGGAATTAATATTAATACTGCTTTCTTTCAAAATTAGTAATTAGCAAGAAATAATCTTAGTTTCTACAAACCAGCAGCTTTTTAATAGGTAGATACATTGTTGCATAAGTAATTTTGAAAATGAAATACATTGTAAATGAAAGTGGGTGAAACCCCATACTGTCTCATTGCCTGTGTTTCCTGCTAAAAACAGGGAAACTTTCAATGTGCCATGCACTTTCCCAGAAAGATAGTTGTGAGGATGATTTATAGGTTTAGAATATTACTTGCAACAGGTTACTTCCTTTCTTTTAACATTTGTAGGCTATTCTACACAGTTCAGTCTATTAGGGCTTTGTTTCTCATGGTAAGCACTGTTGCTATGGAAATTATATAGCATAGGAATAACTGGTTGCTGCTGGAAATAAGGTTTTTGGAAAACAGTTTAAGGAGTAAAATGGCCTTTCTTTTGCAGTGGGGAGAAAAAAATAATAAATTGGTTAGCTCCCTATCTTCAGAAGGCTGCAGCTAAGCTATAAAAATAATTATAACTGAGACTTGGTGTGAGATAAACTCTATAAACTAGAAGAAGAACAAGTAGCTTCACAGCTATTGTAAACAGGGAGAAAATGTGTTGCATTTCAGGCAGCTTTTTGTGCTTGATATCAACAAAAATTGCTACTGACTCAAAAGTTAGGCCACCATAGGATAATAGTTGCTCAACACAGTGATTTTTGTAGATATTACTATCAAAGTGTTAGCAAAATGCCATTGCTGCATTTTGTTTCAATATTTGTTTCAATATTTTTTTAATATTCAACAATATTTATGTTTCAAAGGGGAAAATATAGCATAAGCAATATCCTCACTAAAACATGAATGTATTCAGCTGCTATATTTTATAAAGCAAAAAAGGCACTATGTAAAGCTATATTAAGTGCAGAAAGTCTCTATTTGGATGTAAGATTGGAAAGTTGATGTGCTTAAGTAAGTCTGTGCTTGTGAGACCCGAAAAATTTCTATGACCAAAACACCTTGTCCTTGTGGTGCTTGTTAGGAATGCTTCTTTGGTGTATTTAGAAAGCTCAGCCAGGGCTTGCTTGTTATGATCAGTCAGATGACAGCCATGCACGTAGGAGCAGGTTTCTAAAGAGCTTTATGGTGGACTAATCTTTTTTCTGAATGGATGTTTACTGCCAACATTAATAATGGAACTGCACCAATGTCAAGAATTTATAAGCCTCCTGCTCATCATGTTCATCTGCTGACAATTAAGTGACTGTGTCCGACACCAGCCTCAGGGAAGGGCATGCCTGGCTGGCAACTGCCTCCAGCCCTCTGCTGCTCATGCTGAGTCCAACAGAAGCCATAACAGAGCATCAGCGCCTCAAGCACTTCCTCGTCCCACCCACAAAATTTTGGCAGTGAACTCATAAGCCAGCCATTAAAACTGTCTTGTTTGGCTGATAGATGACCCACCTTAGCAGCAGCAGAGCCTGCAGCCATCAGAGCCTCTGGTCTCCCCACTCTGATATCAGGTCCTCTGGACTTCTGCCAAGTTCATTTAGTCACACTGCTTTAACTTACTCTTACTTTCTTTCCTTTTCTCTTACAGCCCTGTTAGATCAGCTCTTTAAAAAGGGAAAGGAAAGGGGGAGGGGAAAAGGCACAGGTAATCAAAAGTGTGACCTGTAAGAGATGGTGATCCACCTTCCAGTTATTGGGAACTGCCTTACTGATTTACATTTTCATGCTTATAATTATACTCATACCCAGGAAAATGGCTTTGTAGTTTGCCTTCTTATCAAAGTGACACCCTCAGCTATTAGTGTTAGGTAGTGCAAATCTGTAACAATGAATATTTTAATTTTCTTCCCCAGCCATTTTGCTTTCTTCCTCCACAGGTGTTTATCTTAAAGCTCTCTGAGAGAGAGTTGTCATTGACTGAATAAGATCTCTGAGCAGGAAGATTTGTTATGAGCCACACACATTGTACAAGAACAGGAACAGCTCACGTTCAGAAGACCAACATGTGCGTGCATATTTACTTCCTTTGCCCCACTAATGATGAACTCCCTGTTGAATGAACTTCTTACCAGCCTGCTTTTTTAGACACCTGAGATGATACAGCAGAGTAGCAGAGATTGCCTCTTAAAATAGTTATTGCCCGCAGAGCTTTGAGAAATCTGGGTGAGGAATCAAACTCTAGCTTTGAACTCTTCAGTTTGTGTAAACATATTGCATTGCAAATAACTTTTCCAAAAAAGATTAAAATTCCATTGGCTGAAGAGCCTTTTTATCATGATGTAATTATTTATCATGGCCAAAGAGAAGAGGAAACTACATTAGGAACTGTTTCATTGTTTTCTGCAGCAGCCTTAAGATTCTAGACCTGGATTGTAAACACAAATGTTAAATTTGCATTGGAAGTTCAATGCTTTTCCATAGGAATAAGATATATTGTCTGAATAACAAAGCAGCAATCTTGGATAATGACAAGAAAAGAATATTGAATTATAATGGACTGTTCTCCTTGAACACCTCTAGCAGTTAGATTTGCAAACTGAATGAAGTTTTAAGACAAAACAAAGGTTATTCCTGACTGGATTCTCTTAGAGACTTTCCCAGCATGCTGAGACAGGAAATATGTGTTTGTATAGATTACAGTACCCTTTAATACTATATATAAGGTTGCAATATATTAAACAGGCACTACTGTCTCTGGTGGTTACGCATGTGTACCAGCTAGTTGGCATTTATTTTTATCTCTGTTTCCCTACAAGAACCTAACAAGAAGGGATCCCACAAACAACATTTTAATGGAAATCTGGGGGGGGGGAATAAGCATACCAGATATGCTAGACAAAAGTTAAGTCTCCTATATGTCTCCTGTTACACTTGCATTACCCTTACCAATCACCATGAAATTTGTCATCAATATTATCATGGAATCCAAAAGAATTTATTAGCAGTAGTAAGGGATGGATTATGGGAAGTCTAAAGAACTTATAATCCATGGTCAAAGTTTTCACAATTATTCATGTGTCTCCTATGTCATATGTTTCATCTGGAGAATTATTAGTACAAAATGATTGAAGATGCCTGTCAAGAAAGAATTGACTTGTGTAGTAAGGGATAGATCAACATGAAGCTGAAGGCTGTAAGAAGATAAGATCTCTAGTTAGATACACAGGTGTAAAAACAAAGGAGTAGGGGCTGAAGCATGTAGGATGAAGTAGGGTTATCACTTTCCAAGCCAAGGCTCTTCTTAGAAAATGAGAATCCAGAAGTCATGACATCAGCTTGTTCAGGTAAAGCTGATAATTGCAAAAGGAGATGGGGGAGAAAGAGAGTGATCTAATTAATTGCTCAACATTTGATTTGTCTCACATAAATCAAGTTTTCCCCATCTGTGTTGCAAAGCTAACAATCTTTTTCTGCCCAACTGGTATCAGTACAATCTTATAAATGAAAATGAATTTGAGATGCAAATCAATGCAAAATCTGAATGTACAGTATCTTTGAAAATTGTCCATTCACAAAATACCAGGCTTTTGAGGAAGATTGGGTTAGAATTTAATATAAGCCTCAAACCAGGGAGTCTTTCCCCCCCGCCCCGACACTGAGGAATCATATGGTTGGTTATATCCCAGATTGCTGTTCTGTACACAAGAATGAAATCAGGCAGATGGGACAAGAACTATAATAATGATCAAGTGAGGTGATGCCACTGTAGGTAGCATTGCTAGTTTTGTTTAGGGGACTTTATGGATGAGGAAAGATTTCCAAAGATGCTTGGAGTCAGTTGTAGCTCAGATCTTTCTGCTAGCTGCATTATCTCAGTAGCAGTTTTGATTTTTTTCCAAAAGACTTAGACAGTGAATGGTCAATGCTATGGATATTTTTGAGTGATTTTCATCAGGGTCTGATGGAAGTGGTAAAAATACACATCTAAAATGTGAAGAAAATACCCCACTATTTTCTCATAGTGTTAGGTTCCTGATCTCTAAGTAGGCAGTTTACATTATGCTTTGCAATGTGAGGGTGCCTTTAAATGGGTTCAAAAGAATGTTTCAAAAGAGAAAGACGTTCATGAGATTCAGCTTTGGTTCATGTATTCTCTGTTATTCATTAGATCAATTTTGTATAACACCTTATTACAAGATATTACTGCTGGGACTACAATCAAAAGAGCTGTGACCCACAGATTGCAAGTAATAAACTGTGTATATCTAGCTAGTTAAATGGCTTATATGGGATATCCAGAAACAAGCCACTGATTTGCCATTTAATTTTTCCCCCATGCAGAGGGGAATTTACTATAGATGCTTTTTAATAATGGTAAATCTTTTTCTCTCAGTGCTGTTGTTACATCACTAGACATACCATTTTAAGTTGGCAAATCCTTTTTGATAGGACAGTATTTAATCATGCATGTTTTGCTACTGTAATGTTTAGAAAGTCTCAAACCAGCTCTTGTTACAGACATTATTAGTTGTCTATCAACTTACTAACCTTCTGATAGAGGTGGGATTTGAATGTAGAAGAAGTGTTCCTTTGTTTGAATTAACCCTGAAAAATGAGTAATAGAGCAAGCAATGTATGGCAAAGTACAAAAGAACCAGCTGAATGTTGGGTTCAGAGAGCTATATCTGTGGAATAGAGAGAAACCATTTAAATTGAGCTGTACACAGACATAGTTATGAGTATCTGCTACTCTGTGCCTCTAAAATCACAAATCATTCACATAGCGTGAAAAAAGACCCAGTGATACTAAAGTCAAGGGCCCAATTCCTAGCTGATTTAAAGTGCTCAAAGAATTATCAAGGATTAAACTAGCTGATGATCTGATGACCCATGGTGGTTGATGTAGCTTCATTTTCTAAGGGAAAATAATGGAAGCACTCATTCTGTTTGTTATCCTTCCTTCTTCCTATTCCTGGCCACCCCCTCCCTTCTCCCAATAACTTGTTTGCCAACGCCAACTGTATTTGATAATTCAGGTGGATATTTCATGAGGGTGGAGGGTAAGAGAGATTCTCAGTTCTTGCTCTGAGGTTGCGATTTGCACTACAGTCATGCAGTTTGCACTGCACCACCAAACATCGGGGAATCCACACACCCTCCTGTTTCCAAACCACATGAAAAATGTAATCAGGCTACATGCCTTGTCAGGTCACAGAGAATCCACTCACTGTTGAAAGTTTTTCCTCCATTAATTAAGGCATGAGGTCAGACTGCAACCTTAATAAATACATAGGGTTTTTTGGAAAAAAAAAAAAAATAGAAAAGAAAAAGCTACAAGGACATAAAACAAAAGGGTTTTTTCTACATTTAACTTAACAACCATGATTCTCTGCTGCACTTTCGAGTTAGGTGTGGAGAGGGCTAAGTGTCTTAAAACAATATCAGGATCATGCAGAAGTAAATTTTTTATATCTGTGTTTTCCTCTTTAATGTAGCTTTATCATTAAAACTGTGATCCATCAAACATTGTAATATATGTCTGGGGGCAGGAGTTATATTTTAGCTATTCTCCCCTTTTAGCAAAAATCCTAGCAGAAACACACACAAATTTATGTTTAAAGCAAATTTTAAATAAGGACTGAGCGAAGATGTCTCATTAACATATTCTTCAAATACAACACATACAGCATTTATCATATTGCTTCATGTGAAAACTTAACACAAAAGACTGTGTTTTAAATATGGTGTGCCTGCTCCTTTGAATAATTGGATTACGTTCCTTGAGTCACAGGAGCATAGATCTTGTCAAAGCGGATTACATCCATGATCCATCTAATCCGCCATCCTTTTTCTGAGTGGCCAGTGCCAGATGCTATGGAGCATGGCACAGCAACCTCAGCTAGACAGATGCAGTACAGTCTGGCACCATGCAGATCTCCTTTAAACTCTTAATGAATGAATTTTTTGGTTAACATCAGGCTTGCTTAATACCATGGGAACAATGCTATGACAGTGGAACAAAAAGTGCTGGTGAATTTAGAAATAATTTTGCCCACAGAAGGGAAAAGAATAAGAGAAAAAAAAGGAGAAAACAGACACTTGAACATCTCAATGTACCTTTCATTCAGATCATTTGATAAAGAAGTACTTTTGCCTGTTATCATCCCAGTCTCTGCTGAATCTGTCAACTGTTCTCCTAGCAAGGCATTTTCAAACATGACTGCTAGAGACCAAGCAGAAATGCATGTGGTTAAGTGTTGATTAAAAAACCCTGATGGAGATTTGTATTCCTTCTCAAGATATTTGTGGATAAATTGCTGACTGTATGTTAACCCAAGGGAAAAATCAAGAGCTGGTAAACAACAGGCAAGAGCATATACAAAGTAAGTGTTATCAGGAAGAAATTTTTGTGAATGGACAAGATAGGTTCCCTTTCGGAGACAAATCTGGACCTTCAAATAAAATGTCGGGATGTTTTTTATGAAGATTTCATATGACACATTTTATAGAACAGCTCTCATAAAAGCTGAAAAAAGACAGTGACTGGACAATTTCACTACACCCGTGGCAGTAAAACTAAAATGATTTTCATATAAACTTGTTGATCAAGACTTATTCTGCTTCTCTTTGTAGAGGGCATCTTTGTCTGCCTCAGCTTAATGTTGCTTTTCAGCCGCTGCAGTGGTTCGTGAGCTTTACACATCTCCAAAGTTGTATGTAATATGTATCTATAGATACTGCTTTTATTGGCTTTATTTGCTGCACTCTGTCTTATGGCTTTTCATCCCCTTCCCTCAGGCAACATGTAGTAGGGGGAGAAGGACTACTCAAACACATTTAAACCTGCAATCATTTGCCTTGCTGCTTGTGTTAGCTGCTTTAAAAGTCATTGACTTCTTTAGTCAAACCAGTCAAAAAATCCTTCCTAGTTCAAAACCAATGTAGAAGCTAGTGAACCTACCACCTGTCTCAGACCTTTTAGCACTACTCTTTTTTTTTATTTTCATACAAAGTATCTTTTGCTTTTGTTTGGAAAAAAATTCCCAGATATTTCCAGAATGCAGTTAGAAGTGTCATAAATATTAAACGCGTAACAGTCCCAGTGTGAGACACTTGATGGCAAATCTCATTCTCTTCTCTTTATGTAGAAATGGATATGAGAATGCAAATGAAACTGCAGATGTTACTGAGTTCCATCCAACTATGATGAAAAAAGGGCTGACTGATGAATAAGCCATTTTGGCTTTAATGTATACAGTTGCTGCTCATTAAAATTAGGTATGCCGTATTTTTTTTACTTCTTTATACATATAATGGGGGAAATCAACAAGTGTAGTCAAGGGCAAAGAGAAGTGAGTAAATTCACATTTGAATAACAGATTTTACCTCGTTCTTGTCTAGTCTGAAACAGCAAATAGGCAATTTTATCTGTTTTTAAAATTTCCCTCAATATCAAGTGGAAAATCCAAACATAGAGACATATTGCCAACTGTTCTCACTTTCTATCAAAGTTCAGTGATTTTAGTTCAAGTTGATCACAGAGTAGAAAGATGCACTAGTGAGTCAGGCAAGGAAGTGACTAGTCAGAAAGTGTCCTAAGGAGTTACTGTTCATGTTCTGTGTTTTAAAGATTATGCCACATGTAGGAAGGAGAACGAAAAATTAAATGATGGTAATGACAACTAACAGGAAGGCACAAAATGATATAGGAGGTACGTAGGTCTGTAAGAAAGTCTTAAATGCCCAACCCAGAGGCAGATCATGTAAATCCACCTCCTGCTGCTTTTTATCTGGGTGGCCTATTGATATTTAAGGCCTTCTTCATTTGGTCTGTATGAAGATTATTGATTCAATTGCAGGAGAGGAAAACAGTACCCAGCAAACAAGATGTAAACAAAAAGAAATAAGCTGTAGCAGGCACTCACATTTTTCAAGGAGTGCCTGTTAAATCTTTCTTCCTCTCTGAAGTCTTCAAGAAAATCTTCCATGAGTCCTATGGAGCCACTTAACTAGTTTTGCTAGAATCACATTCTCCCTATCAAGCTGTAAGGCTAAATTTACTGTACATCTTAATCTGTTGATTTAATATGATTATTTTTTGGTTAGCTATCTTGAACAAAGTTGCTAAAATAATCCCACAGGTTCTCAGTGGTTTATTATACATATGTTACCCAGAGGATCAATCCACTTAAACACAAGCAATGTTGCTTGATTTTAAAATAGACATTATAGCAAAAGAAAATGCAATACGAGATGGAGAAAATTTCTGAAACAGGAGGTGAGGGATCCTCATGGGATTACTGCAAAGCCTTTTAGATCTAGAGGTGTGTCTGGTGTCTATTAGCAGCTCTAGCCATAGGCTGTAGAGAAGCTGCATATCACTCACCCATGAGAATGTGTGTGTCTAAACAGCTCACCTCAATTTTAATGGCCAGTAAAGCCTATTTAAGGCATTATTTTTTCCTCCTCTTTTTTTTTTTTCTATCCTATTCTGAGATTTTTGCAGTCATACCGTAGCTGAGTGCAGCACAGATTGTTTTTTCGTTTTCATAGTTTACACAGTCAGATCTGGACACTGCTAAATATGTTTTGATTTCAAAGGTTCAGACCCAGCAGAACAGTAACATCAGCTTGAAAGCCTAAGTGGCCATTCTAAGTATAGCTCTCTTGTGAACACAGTTGTCTGTTGCTGCACTGAATGTATGAAAACCCTATTATTTCCCAGGGTAAGACACAATAGCAACATTGTGGTCTTGAAACTGTGTAATCCAAGAGTAATAACTTAGATTGTTTTAGTTTATTGAACACACAAAAATTTGTGCAACCCAGAGGCTAAAATGTACAGTTTAACACAACAACAATGCTGAACGTATGAAACAAGGATGAACCAAATGCTTGAAAAGGTCTTCTTCATTTGAGGAAAAACAATGTTCTATGAGCGAAAACAATCTTCTATAAACAAGAGTTGATAAATTGGCTGAGAGAGCTGGTGGATGATAAAGGGTGGGTAGGCCTTTTTGTTCTGGCATATTTCCCTTGTTAGATATATTCCCCAGACAAAAATCTCTCACATTTTGCAGAAAAGAAATGAGTTGCTTCCTTAGAAACATCAACTAATGTTTAGTGTAGTTGCATTCTCTTGTGAACCAGTGCACTTCAGATTTCTGTGTTCAGAAATGGAAGGTCCCGATCAGCTCTGCAATCAAATATTCCTATATTGCAGCACAGATGGTCCAAGTATTCAAATGTGATTAACTATTTGTCTCAAAAAGAAGAAACTCATGCAACTTTTATATCAAGAGAATATTCAAGCTGCTATTCATCAGTATGCTTTCTTGTAAATCATTAAAGTATAATGATCATTTCTGCAACAGGCAGACTTGTTTAGGGTGGAAATGAATTGTTCTCATAAACCTAATCCAAACTCCAAAGGAGTTAATAGACTGATTCTCACTGATCTAAGCTCTTTAAACTCCTTACCAGACCTTTGGCCATTTTTTAGACAGCCTCAGTACCGGCCAACTCTCTCTCCTTTATGTTCCAACTGGTTTGGCACAAATGGTTCAAACCTGTCATCAGAAACACCTGAATTTCTTTGATAATAAGGCAGAGAAAGTTGGGCACAACTTACTCTGTCTGATATGACTCAGAGTGTGTGTAGTCATGTGTATTTGAGATAAAAAATAATAATAATAGAAAAAAAAAAAAGATTCTTTTAAAAGAAAAGTACATCCCCATGAAGTGAGAGAACAGGAAAAGGCTCTTTGGACAGCAGCTGTCCTGAAATAGCTTTCAATATAATTGCTGTAAATAAAGATATTATATCTACATAAATCTTTATTTTTACAGGAACATGATTGCTTCACACATTAGATTTGTCACTGCAACATGACAGCCTTTCCTTATTTAAGCATTCCTCAGTAAATCTTTATTCACAACAACAACTGATGCATGACTGCAGATATCATACTAGATAGCACAAAATAAAAACAGTTTCACACAAAAGCATCAAACACATGTACTAAATGTATATAAACCCCCCCAGATCCTAAACGGCAGGATTTGACATAGTCATAAAGCTAGCAGATTCTGACAAAGAAAGAAAAAAAAAAAGTTACTACTTTTTTCTCTGCTCTGGCTGATTTATAAAGGGGCAGTGTGGTTCAAACATGGAAATAACGGTAATAGAACAGATACCTTAATTTTTGATTGAACAGATTGTATTCCAAAATGTGGACAAAAATGATATCTTCCCCACCTCTGACATTTTTATTACTGTAATTTAAACCAAAACAATCTTTGTTTAGCTCACCAGGCAATTTTACTCTTTATTTCATGCTGTATGCTTGTCCCTTAGTTTTGACAACAAATGATGGATTTTTTTTTCCATTAGATACTGTATTCTAGCTTAACATTTGAGTCCAAATCTGCCCTGAATGCACAACAGTCTGTATTCAAATGGGTTCCTATTCTGCTACTCTTTTGACTGAACTAGCTTTGGAACTGCAGACCCCATGGACTTAGGGGTTTGGCCACCAAGCCAAGTAACCTGGATGCTTAACCATAGATTTATAGTATCACTGGCTCAAATTGCATGAATTTTAACTAAATTCCCACTCTTCTCTGGTCTTTTATCTTAGTGGTCCATACATATCACAGCTGACAGCACCGTACTTCTTGCACCTACAGAAAAGCCATGCTGGAGTCAGAAAAGTCCCTAACTGCAGGTCGTGGAGGCCAAGAATGAGATGCCAAAGGAAGAAAACTAGCCAAAATCCATGGCAATGCACTCCTGTGCTGTGCTGTGATACCCCTTGGACGTGTGCACAGCTAACCTGCCCTGGCTGAACTTTTGTGCTAAGCTAGTGCTTCTGTAGATCTCTTGTCCATGGTTCCCCAAAATCCTTTAGATGACAAGTGCACATAACAGTGTTTCACATAAGCAGGGAGGCAAATACTGGGTTTTACAGGCAAGCTATATTTAGATACGCAGTGATAAAGTTCTTCATCTTTTGTCATGCATTCTTCTGGTGGGTGAAATCTATTGTGGGTAAAATTGCAGAAACAATAAACTCGTTGGTTCTGCAACCAAAATATAAATGCATAGGCAGGTAGGTGGTTTTAAGAGCCTGTCTTTCAGCAGATTTATTTGACCTGAAAGAAAATTATTAATTTATTTATTTTTGTATCCCTTTTAATAATTCCAGTGGAAGACAATTATTTTGCAACAGAAAAGCTGAAATGCCTTTGGAGCATGTCAAATTTTCAGAATTCAAATGTTTCCTTTCCAATCTATCCCTTCCACCTTTTATTTTCTTATGCCCTTTCCATTAAAAACATATACAATTTGCAACTGAAATGATAAGCCAAATCTGACCGCAATATTGGAATGGTTTTGATCCCCTTTATCAGGTGGTGTTTTACAGTTATCCCCCCTCCTGCATCCTTTTCCAAATAAAGAATTTGTTTATTTTAATATTGCTAAATATTTACTTATTTATTTATTTAAAATGAGATATGTCATTGGATGGGGCAAAAAATTGATCTACATCAGTGTTTGTATTCTTAAAGATCTCTTGGAGTACTGCACTTTTCAGTAACCAAACTGTAGAGTTAGTGGGTAATTTATCTCATGTGGCTCTTTACATTTATTGAAACCACTGTGAAGCAGAATTCAGAATTTTGCACAGTGAAATACAATCAATATCAGGATGCTAAGCTTCTAAATATCACTTCAAAACCTGATATTTGCTGGGACTTTCTTACTCCTGAAAGTGATCATATTTGTTTTAAAGTTTATTGTAATTTATTCCTTGAGAGGCAAAGTTCAGTCACAGCTTTGGAGATATATGTATTTCATTTCACTGTAATGACGAAGAAGATTTGGAGTAGTTGCACAATAGGTCTTCAAAAGTGTTCTTATTTTGCCAATCATTATTTAAAATAATCCCTTTCCTTCTTCATAGACCAGTATAATAAAGTGTATTTCAAACAGTTTTATTTCTCATGGACAGTAATCACCAAAAAAATCTCATTGCCTTCAAGGGTAGACTAGAGAGACAGCAGCAACATAAAGATGCATTGTTGACAATGTAATCTGAAAAAAACCTGTGAAAATTTGTTAAGTCAAACAAATAAGACTTGCTTTTGTCACTGTATCACAATGCCATCAAACACAAGAACTCTCTCAACTGTATTTTTGTCCTTTCCAGTTTGTTTACAATATGAATCTGTCCTAAAAATCTTGACTCAAAATATCTCTTGGTGTGAACATCCAGAGTATTTAGGCCTGATGTATTTTAGAAAGTGAGGAGAATAGGGCGATACCTCTCTCTTGAATGGCTGAAGGGTCTCCTCCTAAATTCTGTCAATTTGCACAATTGCAGCACACTGTTTATTACAAACTGCTGTTCTATTAGAGAGGAAACAAGAAGAGGCACAAGCATGTCAAGATGCACTGAATAAGATTAAAATAAAATTAGCCTTATTGTAATTTTTTATTTTCACACAAGTTAGGGAAAACTCTGCCATACTGAATGAGAATGACTATGTATGCTTATGAACAAGAAACTACAGCTTATTGTCTCTAAAATGCTTCAGAAGAGCAGCCTCATCCTCCAGCACTAATGTAGCATACTAATTCATTTTCTTAGAATGTGAGCATGGGCTTCAGAATGAAATAAAATTTATTTTTTATAAATACATTTATTTTTTACAAATACATTCTTTATATATACATTTTTTATACATACACAACTTAGTGTGCCTAAGTGGGGTGTTCCCCATTTTTAATACAAAAGCTTAGAATTTTAGTGGGGGTAGACGTTGGTTGGTTGTCTCTTGTTTATTAGAAACTCAACTGACTGCAAGTATTCAGTACAAACAGGTTGAATCATATGTTAAAAGTTAAGCCAATTTAATTACATCTGGAGTCAAGTTATGCAATAAGTTAATTAGGAATATTTATTACTAAAATATTATCAATGTTGTCTTGGGCACCAATATTATCACTTTAAATTAGTTACAGCCTGGATGAGGAAAAAAATAAATATAACTCCTGTCACATCTATAACATGACTCTGGGTCGGTCAGCTGAACACTAATTAGGAAATGAAAATAAATAGTGGTCTAATATAAGCCCAGTCCAAACAATGAAGAAGGAAAAAAAAAATATCCCAGCAATAGACCTGTCAAACAGATGACAAAATATTGCTTGATATGGCTGTAGTTTGAAATAAAATCAAATCAACCACAAAACAATAGGAAGTCTGAGATAGAGTTTATCCCCTCAGACTGAAGTATTGATTGCATTATCTATACAAGGCAATCCTTAGAGGGTGGGGAGAGAATGATAACACTCTACAGTATATGAATGAGTGATTGAAACATAAATGAATGTAAGCAGCAAATGAATTCCTGAAAAGGGCAGGCTAAACAACATATGGAAATTTACACAATAAAAGCTCTCTCACCAGTTTTTCAGGCCACGCTAAACAATGGAAGAACCCCTTTTTAGACATAAAGATGCTCCTGAATCACAAAAATACAATAAACTATCTGGTTATTAATCCTGAATCCTTTGTTCTTGTTCTGCTTACTCATTGTGTTGAAGGAAGCTTTAGCACTTTCTGTGACAGCACAATGAATGGGGAAACGAAGCCTGCAGCAAATCTCATGGACTTTCCCCAATTTAGCTTATGTGTTTCATAAGCTTCCATCAGTTTCCAGTTAGAGAAAATGCTATAACTTGCTTTTAGTCATGCTTTTGAAAAGCTTCAATTATGAATTTCTCAGTGAGTTTACTTATTGCAATTTTATTTCCCTGCTGTCTGTCTAGCTCACAAAATAAGTTTGAAATAACATACACTTCTTCTTCTGGAAATGACACTTATAAACAACGATGGTATATTTAAAGTAGCAGGAAATCAATGATGAAAAAATATTTCTCCATTCTTGCTTATTTGTTTCAGACAAACTTTCTGCTAGAATTTATCTGTCAATAGCATACTTAAGTTTTTTTCTAGAGAGTTTATTGCCTGTTGCTTCAGGTATTATAATTAGATAGTAAATGGGTTGTATTAGTAGTTACAAATATACTGCTGCTACTGACTAGTGGAGCTACTGTCTTCACTAACATAGTGTCTGCTCAGTTGGGGTTTGCCCTATTAGTTCTTTGTTGGAGAAGTTGCACGATTGTGAAGGTTGTCTGTAGAGTTCATGAATGTATTTTTCCTGTAACAAGTCCTCCTAGCTAAAATCATCAGGATTTTTCTGTTGCTGAGGTATGTATGACCCAGAAAATCTTATGAAAAGACCACACATATAGTGCATATTGACAGCAGGTGTACTAATTACAAAGTATATTTATTTAATGAGTGTTACACACTTACCAACCATATAGTAGTCAAAAACTCTTCTGGAACTATAAAGACAGACTATCACAAACCTAGCCTTAACTAGAAACTGAGTAACATCTGGATTAGCGTACAAGGAAACTTAGTGCCTTTGAGGATTTGCCTTGATGAAAATATTGACATTGCCTTCATATTAGTATTATTTTTGTACCGTCTACAATGTGCGATGTCAATGACATCACACAGTGCATTTGAATTAAGGCAAACTGCAAACTTTTCAAAAGCCTATCTTCACAGTTTAGAGATATTTATGTCTGCAGAAATGCTTCCATATTTATTTCCCTAGTAATCCACTTAATGTAATAGCATTTGAGAAGCTAAGAAGCATGATCTGCTTTAATGACCAAAACTGGAAATGCTTAGTCAGTTATTCAGACTGCAAGTTCAAAATAACCATCTTACCAGCTAAGGGTCAAATAAGCCTGACTACTCACAAATCAACAAACTTGTGCAAGTGCCCTTTGGTGAACACTTCTATAATGCGTGAGATTTAACCTACTGCTGCATTATTTCCACATCTCCATTATGATCCAAACCTACAGCTCTTCTATCTCTCTCTGCCTCCTACTTCCACAGAAAACCAGCCCTTTTCTGGTCGTCTCTTCCTCTCCCTGCTATCTGTCATCCATGCCGCCTTCTCTGATCATCGAGCATATTGCTCCATCATTTTTGCCAGTTGAATTTAGCTGTAACACTTTGTCTCAGCTTTCCCAGGGTTGTGATTTGACCAAGTAGTAATTGCTCAGGTTTGCCCTTTCTTCAGGTTTGGATTCTTCCCCCTGCCCAGCCTGGTTGACTACCTGTGCTGACTACACTCCTCTGTCCACGTTCCTCATTGATGCGCAGGTTCTGGCACCGCCAGCCCTTCCCTCTGTATCTCCACCCGACACACTTCTCTTCTCTGGCTTCTTGGGCTTTCAAGCTTCTCATCTTTTGCTCCTTGTCCTGCTGCTGAGGAGAATCTGCCTCTGGCTATTTTTATTCACTTTACTCTCTCATGCATTACTTAGCAGAACTACAAGCAGAGTGGAAGTAGAAGCAAATCAATAACTTGACAGTGTTCTCTCAAAGGAAATACTGATTGATCATTTTACATTAGTTGCCATATATCATTGATAGGGACTGAAAAAAGACAACCAAAAAGTACCCTGCTTTTCCATTTGTTGATGCCAGTAACACCATGAAATTTTCTCCTAGGAACTAATGAGCCTTCTACTCACACACTCCAGCACACAGATGACATTTCACTTCTGTAGAGACAACATGTCCTGAAGCCCTAGGGTTGGCATCAAGAACAGAAATACTTGTCTTTTGAAGAGTCCTAAGGAAGGAATAATGTGGCAGAGTGTGTGGAATAATTACCTCTAAAAAGCTATCTCTGAATGGGCAGCAGAATGGCTTTCATGCAAAGCATGCACAGGGCTTTAAAGGTCAGATAACTGAGCTATTTTTTCTTACTTTTTTCTTACTTATGTCTACTACCTTTCAATTTAAGCACAAATATGAAGGAAACATTGCACATATTTGCTAGAGCCTTGGTTTGGTAACACTCAGCCTTGGTGTAGTGTCATTGCAATGATATGCTCTTTAATATATGTGTAGTAGCTGCTTGAACACTCCTTATGTTAGTGCAAATATAAAGAAAACTGAATGGAATAAATGATAAATGTGCATTTTAAACTAATTAGATTTTGGGATGTATCCAACAATGTATATTGTTTTGCCTCTCATTTAGAGCAAGTGCTCAGAGGAGAGAGGTGGTGATGGTAAAAAGCTGGGTGGAGTAGAATCCTGTCCTGCTCCTGGGCAACATGTTAGGTGAAGAGAAATGCATTGAATCTGAAGTGAATTTTCCAGCTGAAGGAGGAAATGTGGCAAGCAACTGAAAAGTGCAAAATCTACATTGAAATCCTCCTCTGCCTGACACTGGCCTCTGCTTCAGGCTAGAAATGTTCTCCAATATTTCAGAAGTCTTGTTATTTTATTCCTCTTGTACTCCAGCATGCCGTTCTTAAGTGTACAGAACCAATATTGTGCAGAGTGCACTCAGCAGGAAGTAAAATCAAACAAAATAGACTGATTGTAACAACCCTTCTCCTCCCTACCCAAACCCACTCATTTTAGCGCTTAGAGCAGTAACACATCATTTGGGTTTATAGGCACCACTTACTGAGCTGGCTTGTTTAAGAAGATGCCAGAAGAACAAAATGTGAAAACCTATACTCTGCTACCTGGAGAAAGATGAAATAGTGTTTTGCTGGTGAATGTGGGTGTTAAAACGTGTGTATGAAGTAGTTTAAAAAAGAAAAAAGTTATCTGTTTCTGTAAGGCACTGTGTTCAACAAACTGATTTCAGGAGTGTTATTACCGGATGGAGTTTAGTCCCAGAAGGGCAATGCTTAGTTGGGCTCATTTTAAAATCTTACTTGAAAGTAATCTTGAGAAAATTTCAGTGAGCTGTATTTTGATATTTCTACATGAAAGAAATAATGACCTACTTCATGCAAATTTCCATTTAAATCCATGGATATGCTGGCAGGGTAAGTTGCTGCTAACATGAGATGATGGTTTAGACTTTGGCTTGCTGAAGACAGCCTTGCTCCTAAAATAGTGCTGCTGGGGAGAAGGGAAGCCACGGGTCATAGGAAGCAAGGTGGAAAGATCAGTTTTAGGAGTTTTGTAAAATAGTTCTAAAGAGCAAAGAGTTTTAAGGAAGTTTAAATCTTTTCTAGTGGACAGGATCCCACATAACTGAGGAAATTTAAAAGATTACATTTTTCATAGTCTGACTTCTTTTTTAAACAAACAAACAAACAAACAAACAGACAAAGTTGTGGATTTTTTTCCACTGTGCATTTGGGTTGCTAACTCACTGGATTGGAAAAGCTGTATTTGCAGGAACTAGGTTGTTGCTTGGACTAGTCCTGATTCAGATTTCATTTCAGATGGCATAAGTCAAAGCACCTGCACAGAATCCAGAGAAATTGTGTCAGAAAAAAGGGCTTTCAGGGTTAAAGTTTTCACAGAGTGGCTGTGAGCTGCTGCCATTTAATGATATTTAAGAATAGAATTGACAACAATCTTAGATGGAACAACTCGGGGGGGGGGGAGGGAGGGGGGAGAGAGGCGGTGTCAGCTATAATCTTGTAGAAAACAGTTGAATTTGTTTTCCAGAACATTTCAGCTATTTGATTTGGAATTTTTTTTTTTTAAATGTCAGAATTTGCTATGCAAGTTCCTACTCCTGATCCTCTAATAACGAGGCTGTATTACAATATACCACAGAGCACTATTGTGGTAAAGTTCTTGGTTACACGATCTCTCTCTCTTGTAAGATAATATCAGAATTAGGAAAATGTGCTTGTATTTGATTCATTTAGAAGTTTGAACAAGCACATTATTTCAGTCTTGGCCTTATTTAATAGGAAGAAGGTCATGCTATAGCAGCATATTCTTGCAGCAGAACTTCGCAGCATATTGTAATGAGTCACTACCAAAGGGCAGGGTTGGTCTTCCAGCAAAATCTTGCATACTTGGAGATGTGCAAAGGCCTAATACACATTATAAGAGGCATGTTTGATTTTTGTTTAGTAATTTAATCTTTGTAAATGGGCAAATCAAAGTCTTCTTGTTACTGTAACTGTTTTTAATACCTCTTGCTTTGTTTCTTCAGGAAATAGGTACCATCCATTGACTGCTGTAGTTTCCAAGACACATACTCCCAAACAACCTCCCACTTCAATATAATTTATTGGGAGGATTTTTTTTTTTTTTTTTTTGTAAATCCACCTTGGATTTCTTCTTTCACCACATCACACTCTATCCACAGACAAACTTTTCAATGAAGAAATACATTTGAACTGCCAGTTACATGTTTCATCTCTTTTTGCTGAGTAAAAACACAGCAGCTGGAAAAAAAGCTTGATTTTGTTAGAAATATCTCTCACAGAAGAACTGCAGAATGGTTGAAGTTAGAAGGAACCTCTGGAGAACATCTTTTCAAATCCCTCTGCTCAAGAAGGGCTACCTAGTGCTAGTTGTCCAGGACCATGTCTGGACATTTTTTTTCTTTAAGGATGGCAACTCCACAATCTCTCTAAGCAACCTGTGCCAGAGCTCGTTCACCCTCACAATGAAAAAGTGTTTCCTGATCTTCAGAGGGAACCTCCTGTGTTTCAGTTCAGTTTGTACCCATTTCCCCTGGTCCTGTCACTGGGCACCACTGGAAAGAGCCTGGCTCTGTCTTCTCTGCACTGTCCCTTCAGGTATTTGTATACATTGATGAGATCCACCTGAGCCTTCTCTTCTCTAGGCTGAGGAGTCCCAGCTCTGTCAGCCTTTTCTCATGAAAGAGGAGAGATGCTCCAGTCCCTCAGTCATGCCTGTGGCCCTTTGTTGAACTCTCTCCAGTATGTTCATGTCTCTCTCATACTGAAGAGCCCAGAACTGGACACAGTTCTCTAGGTGTGGCCTCACCAATGCTGAATAGAGGGGAAGGATAACCTCCCTCGATCTGCTGGCAACACTTTGTCTGATGCAGTTGAGGATACCATCAGCCTTCTTTGCTGCAAGGGCATATTGCTGGTTCATGTTCAGCTTGGTGTCCACCAGGTCCCCAGGTCCTTTTCTGCCAAGATGCTTTCCAGCCAAGCAGCCTCCAGCATGTACTGGTGCCTGGGGTTGTTCCTCCCCACTTCCGTTTGTTGAACTTCATGAGGTTCCTGTCAGCGCATTTCTCTACCCTGTTCAGGTCCCTCTGAATGGTAGCATGACCCTTCAGTGTATCAGCCACTCCTCCCAGTTTTGTAACAAGCAGATCTTCTGAGGCTGCACTCTGCCCCATCATCCAGACCATTAAGGAAGATTTTGAACAGGACTGGCCCCCAACTAGACCTTGTACTGCTGGTACTATAATCTGGGCCCAGCCATTCAGCCAGTTTTCAAACCACTTCAGAAATTACATGAAATCTCTGATTGTGATTCAGTACTCTTAAAAGTTAAAAAGTTATCTTTCCAGTGGGCAATTACCATTTTAAATGACTGCTACTATGCAGCAATATGCTCTTATGATAGATTTTCTCCATATCTCTTTTTTCCATCCTGGTACTGACAAAATACCTTTTAATGACTCTCCATCAGGGAAATCAACACTTCTGTGCTTAGTTTTATAAACTGATTTGGGGATTTATAACTAATGAAAGACCAGATATTCTCTCACATACAAAAGTTAAGTCCCTGGTATTTTACGGGAATTGCCATTACAGAGTGCCATAGTATATACATGAGAGAGGGAGGGAGAGAGAGGAAAGATGGGAACTCCACCAGTGCTTTTAAGAGGAAAAGATAGGATGGTCAGGACCTGGCAGCAAAAGGCCTGGAAGAGCCTCAGTATCCCCTTTTATTGCTCAGATGACTGGCTCCAAAAATCTGCAGCTACTGCAGTGGTGAATAGAGGCAGCCATGGGGTGGAGTATGGGTGACAGCCCCACTGTTTTTTTTAACCCCCAGCAGTGACGGGGACCCAGATTCATCCCATGTGAGATGGCTGCATTGGCCAGGCTGTGCCTTCCCCAGCAGTCTGTGGGAACCTGCACATTTTCAGCTGGGCAGGACCCCTCAGGGGTCCCAGGCCAAAATTAGCACATTGGCATGGCCTCTGTGGACTTGCCAGTGAGTCTTTCTTAGTCACTGGGATTTGTTTCTCTGTTCCTGTCCCCCTGCTGGAGGCCAGCTAGCTTCTTTCTGCCTGCTGCTGGCTACATTTTTAGACTGTTATTTTTCTGGGATCTTTTTTTTTTCCTTAATACTACTATTGTGTTAATGTTTTTAATTGCATTAACTTTTTATAAAATAGATTTTCCTCAGTGGGAGTCAGACTTCTGAAACCATTGCTTTGATTGAAGAGAAGTTAAATGAAGCAACATCCTAAATGGCCATTTTGAAGGTGCAGCTTGACTTGCAAATGTTTGGCTAAGGCAGAATCGGCAAATGCTTGTTGTGTGAAAATGTTTCTGTTCTGTTTCCTTCATCTTCTACTCTCAAAGTTTGCTAAAAATTGTAAGGAGTCTGCTTCTTTTTTAAGACACAACTCTGTGTCTATCACTTCCCTTCTACGTGGAAATGATCCTCTTTTACCTTTTCCTTTTGTCCTAATGGCAGAACTTAAAAAGAAGATGGCATAGTTAACTCTTTACAAGTCTATGTGATTTTCTGTTTCCTTCACATCCAAACGGTTCATGGCCATGAAGCCAGCTCTGCTTAGTGCCTGGCAAACTAATTAACATATCTATAGTTTCTTTGCAATTCACATTATAGAGCAGGTGTGCATGGATCTTCCGAGTATCAAGTAAGACCTTCATGTTCTCTTACCTGGTGTGTATATAAGTCCATAGTATCTTTAATATCAGAATAACATTTTATTTTACAGTTTACTGTGCTATGCAAGAGAACTTAATATCTTTGTAAAGTAGAAGGTAATATTCTTCTTCCTCCCAGAAGTAAATTTTCTATACTAATATATTTTCTTACACATCAAAACATTGTTTGTTGACTCAGCATAGAGAAGTTTACTATAAGATAAACAGAAAAGAAAACTGTTCTGAACCAAAAATACATACCTATATAACAGTTTTTAATGCATTTGATGCATCTTAGCTGAATAAAAAATGAAACACTAAGTTCATATTCAGTTTGATTATTTTTACTAATTATTTTTCCCAGGAAATTCTGAATAAAACCAATATGCATTCATATTTGTCACTTTAAATATGAAATTAAACACGAAGAACTTGCAATTCAAATATGTATTGACTTTTCATTCTCTTTAACTCAGAAGAGCTTTTTTGCAAAATTATTGTAGCTATAGTAAGCTTCTGTAGAATGCCTCTACAACAGTTATAATGTCTTGTCATTTTCATGGAGTCAAAAAATAGATTCTTTCTTGTTCAGTGTTGATTTTGCACAAGCATCAGTGTGGAGAAGAAAGCAGATAAAATGTGGATAGCAATAAATAGAAATTATTTTAATACTAAAAAAAGGCACAGCTATGTTATGTTTAGAATCACACATTCTCCTGTCTTTTTGGAGTGATGCCGTTATTTTAGGAGGCTTTACGTATGATGGATGAGTGCTGAGACAAAGCATCTGATCTCAGGCTGATGGCACAAACTCTGTGCTGATCCTCTGCTCTTTGCTGATCCTCTGCTGTGCCTGTGACCTTTTTTCACCCATCCCCAAAATCTCCCCAAAGAGTTCTGTCATTTTCTCTTCCTTGTCTGACTGAACAGCACAATGGGTTTGTGAGGAATGTGTGTCTGATGTGCACAAAACCAGGAGAGGAAATCAGAATAAGTAGGCTGCGTGAACGAAGGGCTAAAAATCGTATCTTGAGAGGCAATGAACTGGGGGCAAGGAATAGACTAAAATGACTGTTGTGGTTATGGTCACGCAACAGTCTTACTTTCCTCCTGTCAGTAAGATGAAAACATTGCCCATTCTTATGACAGAAGGATAAAGGATAATGGAATCTGTCTGACGTAATAGCCTTGTGTCTATGCCCGGGATTTTATTCTGTGCAATTGCAATTGGACATGTTGTCCATCAGAAAAAGGAAGTCTTACCCAAGATACACATAAGCCCTGGGAAAATTCCAGAAACCAACATTTGGCTTCTCTAGCATGTACTTATTTTTCATTTACATCCCTTTACTTTTAGCTGCAAAGGTTCTATAAAAGGAACTTGAAATGCAAAGGATGCACCAAGCTATAGTAATCTCCTCCAGGATTGTATATTCAGAGTAAGGGACATGGAGCTGTAGCATTTTTACTGTCTTATAGAGAATTTCCTGCCTTCGCAAGATAGATTTCATCAAATAACTTTACCTGCTCATAAATATCTTTTCTCTATGCAGACAAGTGAAAAGGAGTGAAGGAGGCATCTTCAACAGACAAAAAAAGCAGCATTTGATTTTTTTAAGTAATAGACCCAAGGTGCAGAGATGTCCGAGTGGCTTTGCATGACATACCCCTTCTGGGGGCAATATAGCTACAGTCACTGGGGTCTCTGACTCAGCTCAGCACTACCCTAAGGATCCACATACTGCATTTCTGTGTGAAAGTGTTTCCCAAACTATAGCAGTGGACGTTACACAACCTTTCTTTCCTTATGTGTATGCAGTGCTGTATAGTCTTTCACAGCCTGATTACTTGCTGTTTTCCTACAGGGCCACTGCTGCAGGTATGTGGTAAGGCTTGGTGGAGTCATGCCAGCACAGTGAAAGAACCGCTGCTGGTACTCAGTTGCCTCAGTCTCTCTCAACTTTGAAAGGTGTATAATGAATGAGTAGAAAGACTGAAGGCACAGAAGGGACAGTCATTCTGCATCTTCTTCCCCCAGAATGAGTTCTTATTTACTTTAACGAGCAGATGTGAACAATGCAGATCTTGTTATTCCAGCATTAAAATTAAATTAAAATGCTCTTAATTTAGAAGGATGTTCTAAAGGCAACAATTAAACCTTTTTTTCAAGCTTTGCTAAGCTTTCTTTTGAATTCCTGTAGTGCTGTGGGAGGCCAGTAAAGAGACCAGAATTTCCAGTTATATCCTATTTGTTGAGCCTTGCGCACAACGTGCTACAAAACAGCACAGGATAATAATGTGACTCAAACATCTTTATGCTTTCCTCAACTCTTTAAAGCACGTCTTGAGAAGAGATAAAGGAACGTATGAGCATATCTGAAAAGGGGCTGCAACTCATTTTCTGTGACGTATCATTTATAAAGTGCACCTAGGGAGAAGAGAGGTCTGTTGGGGCTTTTCTTTGTTGTAGTGTATTACTACCTGGGGAATACAGGCTCAATTGTCCTGGTAAAATAAAGCTATATCTACATTGCAAACACATCATTAGGAAGATGTTCATCAGGAAATGAAGTAAAATTTCATAATGCACATAAAGTTTGCCTGCTACAGCTCTGGAGTATTTAAAATGTGATCTGGCATTCTGTGTGGGATTTACTGCACTGACAGAGGAATTGTGTGAAATGACCCTAAAATCTTGTACGCAAGCAGGCCAAGAAGATGGTTAAAGCTCCCAGGCTTGTAGCTTTTGTTTAAGAGTCAGCTGACATGTCCCTTTTCCTGAGCTGGAAGCAAAGTGAGTGATCCCAACACGGGCCACCTCACTGCTCCTGTTCTTGCTTAAGCACTGCTTTACTGCTCCAGCTGTCACAAGGATTTTGGCAGGGTGGTAGGCCAGAAGATGAAGTTCTGTGTGTGCATCAGCAGTTGCGGCCAGCCACAGGATCCCCATGCTCTCCAGCAGCAGAGCCTGGCCCTACCTAGGCGAGGTTATCTCTGCCTTTAGATTTTTAAAAAGGACTGAGAAGGGCATTCCCAACTGTCTTTTGGCAGGACGTGATACAATGAAAAACTTCACTGTAAGAAATTACTTCTTATGGAAAAGTTACCTCTATCTGAAACCCTTTTGGTGAAGGGGCCAGTTAGGGGTTGTCACTGGTGGCCAAAAGGTGCTTTAAAATGCATGAACAAACACATGAACTAGTTTAGAAGTAAAATTAGAGCCTAACAAAGGAGGGAATGAGCACATCTGATGATAGATAGACTTGCCCTGGGGAAAAGCATCATCTTCTGTTACTTAAAAGTGAGCAAAGCATTTGGAGGTGATCTACCACACTTCCATATAGCTCACTTAGCTGAAAGTAGCAATGAAGGAAAGCACGGGTATTATTGCAGTGTAGTGTGCAACAGAGGCAGGACTAAGCTGGAAATTTCAGAAGCTGTTTCCATATAGGCTGAAGCAGGTTTTATATCTCTTGCCGTGTATGAGGAGGGATGAGTGAGATGTGGAAAGGGATGGGGTGAGTCAGTGCAAAGCTGAAGAAGGGACGTTTGAATGTGGCAATGAATGACACAGCCTCCAGCCCCAAATGGACAGGCAGTTGGCGCAAGCAGTTGAAGACGCAGGGCAGGTATAAGCGACAGTGGGATTGGTACTGCTGCAAGTGTGGGGCTGAAGCTGAGGGGCTCCCAATCTTCAGGTGACCCTGTACTTCAAAGATCCTCTGGCCTGGCCAGCTGGACACCCTGGACAGGCACTTGTCAGGGTCTTTGCGCGCGTGTCTGCTGTGGTCCTGAGGCACTGTCAACCCTGCCTGTCACTGCTTATCCCTCTGGGGCCTCCCCACCCTTCCCATGGCCCAGAACCCCATGTCAGCCCCCCAGAGCCATCAGCCCCTGCCCCAGTGACGCTGCAGCAGGGCTGGTCTCCACCTCCCCATAGTCCTACCCTGCCTGGCCATGGGCCTCCTGAGACAGGCCCACTCTCAGGCCCTCATCCCAGCCTGGCCCTGGCCCATCCTTGTCCCCAGGGAGATGCCCAATGTCAGGGCTGGGTCGGCCCCAGTACCCCCTGGCTGCCCTGCTCCTGGCTGGGGCAATGGGATGGGCCCCAGCTGCCAGGACCTATCCTGACAGACCTGAGGAAAGCCCCATGGCCCCTGGGGAGCCCTCGGCCCCTGCAGTGCCCTGACGGTGTTTTTGAGAGCATTTCCCCAAATTCCTTTTTACTCTCCCTCTGCTTGGATCATCTACTCTCAATAAACCTCAACTGAATGTAGCTGCAGTCTGTTTAATGACTTCTTTGGGTAACAGTATGAAGCCACTTATAAAACCAAACTGCCTACAACTTTGAAGTTGTTTGACTTCGCAGGATGTTTTTGATGATTAGGCTCTGTTTTCATCAATATGACTG
Organism: Astur gentilis; assembly: GCF_929443795.1. Classification (NCBI taxonomy): domain Eukaryota; kingdom Metazoa; phylum Chordata; class Aves; order Accipitriformes; family Accipitridae; genus Astur; species Astur gentilis. Next base: position 2,066,270 of record NC_064881.1, on the reverse strand, counting down.
TGTGGACACAATTCTCTTTCTTTTTAAGGGTTAAACGGCTTTGCCAGAGTTTGTCAAGAAAACTTGTAAATCAAATAGCTTGTCCTACCATCTTGCTCTGTCTGCTCTGTGATTAACTGACAGTTATGTGTCTACAACAAATGTAGAAAGGAATAAAAAACTTTTGAAAGCCACCGATCTGAGCTAACCTGCTTCACCTTAGTGCAAAAACATCCATGCATGAGCTCTCTGCAAGTTTGGGGAGCAGATGGTCTTCCTCTCTCCCTCCCTCACATGTGTCCCGAAGAGCACCCATGCTTTGTCCTCTCCCCTGTGTTGCAGACATGTCTGGGTGATCATATGTAGACATTTGCATGCTGAAAGAGCAGAGAGCAAGCCACCTCTGGTCCCACATTCAAACACATTAGAAATAATGGGTCCTGCTTCAGTGGGAATGGTTATGTTGTATACCATTGACAGTGGGCTGTCACTCTTGCTATTGTTCAAAGAGAAAGAAGCATGTGGCTGTGCTTGTCCAGCTCTGAGGCTAAGCCAATGAACACCCAGGGGACGGGACTTTTTGGCTGCCTAAGTCCACTTTAATATGCCTTTTATAATGGAGTGTGGGCTGAATGAGATCCTATCTGCCAGGACATACTGTGTAGACATGCTCAGGAGGACTTTTTAGAGCATTCCAGGTCCTGTGACTGTAACAACTGCTTGTCCTCGGGACTGCAGCTTTCTTACTCTCATTTCAAAGCCCAGGAACTGATGTGTGATGGCCCATACCTGCTTACACGGATATATAAGGCTATATCTGGCCCTTCTTCTAAAGGAGGAGCATTTTCCTACAGCATCTTCTTTCTAGTTTTCCTGACCACAGGTAAAGAGATATTATTCATGGCTGAGTATGATCCCTCTAGTAAGAACTCCAAAGCCTCGTTTCCTATTGAAAGTGCGTAGCAAGCTCTTCTCCAGCAATGAACAAAGCCTTTTCCACTCTAGAGATAACAGCAGTGCCTCAGCAAGAGTGATCTACACATCTCTTCTGAAGGTTAACAGTAATTAATTCCTCTCTGAGGTTTAATATTCAGCAAAATAAATAGGTGTTTTGAAAACTATCTTGCTTCCTGTTAAAACAACTTTCATATGAAATGCCAGTATAAATTCTGAGTTACAATGCCTGATATCAATTACCTGCATAGCTACCTGGGAATGCAGCTATGTGATAGACCTGTGTTAATTTCATCAAGCTCTTTAGAAAAAGATATTAATCTAGGCTTTATTTACAACCCCTTCCTCCTTCTGTTTACCCAAATAGCTTAATCAAGCTGAGGAAGATTCCTCTGGTTCTTGAAGCCAAATACTCTTTTTCCTTTTCTTTATCAGACACTAGTTTGTAGTGCTATTATTCTATTTACCCATTTACAATCAAGGAGTGTATAGCAAAGCTGGCTTACAGAGGTTGTAATCACTTTCCACACAGCAGTTGGACCCTTGTGACTCAGTTTCAGATGTAGATATGTCTCTGAAGTTTCCTTGTCAAAAGGAGGTTCAAAGAGGTTCCTCTGTCCAGGTATACCAGGTGGAATCTACCCCTAGGGAATGTGTTTGTGTTGTCTCCATGCTGCAGCATGGCATACAGAGAAGTGGAAGTTTCTTGCAATTGCAGTTTTACTTGTATTTAATAAAAAGTGGTTTTCTCAGCTTTTTCTGCAGATTAAATTTTCCAGACTTTTCAGTCTTGAGTGGAATCACGGCTCAAGTGAGGTAAATGGAGAAATGTCTTGTTAACTTGATACTGTTCTTTTGGAAGATGACGTACAGACAGGGTCAGATTAATGTCTCACTCCCTTGGAGTAATGTAATATATGTTTTTAATATGTTTAAAATACATGTGAATATCAGTACCAAAAATTTTAATTCACAGCTAACAAATACAGCTTTCAAAAAAACAACAGCTCAATAATTATCTTGGTGGTGGTTGAAATTTTGACCACTCTGTTTTCTATCTAAATCCTCTTTAGCTATTTTCTCAGTGTCCTGTCCTTAAGTCTGTATAGCCCAAACCCAATATTTATTATTAAATGACCAAATGAGAAAAAATCACAGACTTATATTGATATAGATAATTGTATTTGCTACTTTTCTACATATAAACATTAATTGTAGGAACAAGTGAAAAAGAAAACCACCTTTCAACTTTAATCTAAAGCCTGATAAGGTAAGTGTTATTATTGTTTTATGTCTATGGACACTTATTACTGATTAACTGCTTATTCCATGTCAGTTAATTCCATATCAGATAATGGAATATCAGTTCCCATGGTAGTCATGCCTAAAGAGAGTCTCAGAAAATTTGTATGAGTCTCCACCACGAAGGAACCCCAATAAGCTCCTTGCTCAAGAAAGCATCTCTGAAAAACAGACCAACACACCAAAGAAGCAGATCCTGGTTCATAAAGAACTTAGATCAAAAGTTACTATTTAAGGAAAAGGAAAAGGAGTGTTATTTTTAGTTTGCCTCTCTGTACCAAGAAAGGATCAGTCATCTGCTTTGTGAGGATTTTCCTACACAGTAATATGCTTCCATAAAAAGAAGCCTGATTGCTACTTACTTTGCCAAAGTAAAGGTGGACTACAGGCAGTCTTGGAGGTTAAGATTTTGCAGACAGTGCCAGTGCCTTCCCTAAGCAGGGTGCCCAGAGCCAGGAACCTTATGCTCTGATACAGCCCTTCAAGGTGCTTTATGTGATCTTAGTGTCAGAGAATGAAGGAGTTAATGTCTCAAACATTGTGGTGGGGCAAGTTCTGCTTAATGGCACACTCTGCAGAACAACAAAGCCTGCCCAGTGACGGACTGCAGGCAGGTCAGAGGATGCGCAGTTCCCTCTTCTGATAAGCTGAGTGGGGCAGTTCATCATATATGGCCAAAGGTCAAAGAACAGCCATACTTGCAGGGAGGGAGAAGTTACTCCCCAGATGACCCCCAAGACCACCAACCCATTTCCCGAAGGTTCTGAAAGCACAACCGTGCATGACACCTAATTAGCCTAATAAGTTCGAGTGCCCACCTGAAGGAGGGGCAAGGAGATTATAAAAGGACACAAATTGAAGCCCGATGTGCGCGTGCCCACCAGAACTGGACCCCTCGGCTGACTGGACCAACGCTGGACCCAGGACTGGTAAAACTTTTCTCTTTTCTCTTTTTTTTTTCTTTAATCCCTACACCTCATCCCTTTAGACATAAATGGTTGACCAGGTCTGGGACTAGGAGTCGATCCAGCCGCCCCTGGGCTTCTCTCTGAGGAGGAGTCTAGAAAGCAAGGGGGTCTGCTCTGAACCCCGTGACTCAAAGGGAGGGCTCTCCTTATTGTCTTCCCTGAACTGATCCCCAAATAAGCAAGGCCTGTAGTATATGTTTGGTGATGTATGGTTAGCACGTGTTACACAGTTTACTGACGTAGTTTCATGCTAATTCTTGTTGTGAGCAAATAAAAGTTGAGTTTTGTGAGTTAAAGGATCTCTGGTGTCATTTCACCTGACCTGGGAATCAACAAACCTGAGTCGTCGCCGTGAGAAACTGGGACGTGACACTTAGGCAAATAGCAATCGTATCAGCTGCAGCGCAAGCGTGATGTGCTGGGAGACTAGAATATGATTAAGGCACTAAAAACACATGCACAGCTACAATGTCATGTGAAAATATGCCTTTGTACTAATGGACAACAGTTAATGTCTGCATTTCTTTCTCTGGGTTTTAGGTTCATTGCTTTGCTTTGAGTCAGCACATTGGAAAAAGATCTCTTAAATACAAAGTGAGACCTAAACTAGTAACTTTTTATTTTCAATATTCTTGGGTTTGTACCCTGAACAATAAAGTTCTAATGGAATGCTGATGTAAAATGAGAGAGGTCGAACATTACATGGCAGCCAGAAACTTCAAATGCTCATTTTTTAATCTTTTGTGCATTTCTTCCCTTTGGCTTTGATCGTAGAATGTAACATTCAAGGCATGGGTGTTTAAAGGAGAGGGAAGGTTCTGTGGAAGGCTGAAGATTTTGAAATGTATTGTACCAAACTAAACCCCTAGAATTCAACTGCAATGCATTTTAAGCCAAGCTCTTTAATGTAAGACTATAAAAGTAGCTGTACTGGGTAAGACCATAGGTTCATCTAGCCCACTATGCTCTTTCCCTGAAGTACCATATAAGCATGCTTGAGGAAGGGTGTGAGAGCAGGCTATGTATAGCCAGTTTTTCCCACTGGACCAATTTTTGCTCAGAAGGGTGCTGAGCTAGCTCTGGTTTCTACAGTGGCAGTAACTCTCCCTGGATTTCCCTTTCATTAATTTGTCCAGTTTCCCCTAGGACACATAGAAACTTCTAGTGTCCGCTGTGGCAGAAATCCACAGTTCTCCTGCCTGCTGTGTGAATGTTGTGATTTAAACCCAGCTAGCAACAAAGCACAACGAAGCCACTCTCTCGCTCCTCCCCATTGGTGGGATTGGGAGGAGAAAATATAACAAAAAGCTCATGGGTCAACACGAGGACAAGGAGGGATCACTCATGATTCTGGTCATGGGCAAAAAAACAGACTAGACTTGGAGAAAAAACTAAATCAATTTAATTTGTTACAAATCAAATCAAAACAAGGATAATGAGAAGCAAAACCCAAACCTTAAAACACCTTCTCCCCACTCCTCCCTCCTTCCCAGCTCAACTCTGCTCCTGATTTCTCTATCTCCTCTGCCCAAGCAGCGCAGGGGGACAGGGAGTTGGGCTTGGGGTCAGTTCATCACACACTGTCTCTGCTACTCCTTCCTCCTCAGAAGGAGGACTTCTTGCACTCTTCCTCTGCTCCAGCGTGGGGTCCCTCCCACAGGAGACAGTCCTCCGTGAACTTCTTCAGCATGAGTCCTTCCCACGGGAGACAGTTCTTCGCAAGCTGCTGCAGCATGGATCCTTTCTGTGGGATGCAGTCCTCCAGCCACAGACTGCTCCAGCGTGGACTTTCCCATGGAGTCACGGACATCTTTGGGGGCATCCACCTGCTCTTGTGTGGGCTCCTCCCCGGGCTGCAGGTGGGCATCTTCTCCCCCGCTCCCCTCCATGGGCTGGGGGGGGACAGCCTGCCGCCTCACCACGGGCTGCAGGGGCATACCCTCCTCTGGCACACCTCCTCCCCTCCTTCCTCACTGACCTTGGTGCCTGCAGAGGTGTTTCTCTAACATCCCACTCCCCTCCCCCACTGCAGGTTCGCCTTCTTAAACCTGTTCTCCCAGAGGTGCTACCACTGTAGCTGATGGGCTCGGCCTTGGCCAGAGGCGGGTCTGACTTGGAGCCGGGGAAGCTTCGAGGAGCTTCTCACAGGAGCCACCCCGGCAGCCCCTCCCTGTCCCCTGTCCCCCCCACCGCCACACAAACCCAAAACACTTGGGGAGAAGCTGAAGCAAGGATGAGCAAGGAATTTGTGTTTTGAACCAAAGTTCTCTAGTGCAGAGTGAAGTAGTACTGACTTGAATTCACTGTGTGGTAGCTATGCCCAGTATATTTTATATACACTTTAAGGGAGGGTAGAATTGCTTTTCCTCTTCCATTATGGGCAAAAAAACTATTAGCAGAGTACTCTGATGACTAGATTAAAGGGGAAAGATTAATGTTGATTTCTGGTGTCCATCCCTGAGAAACACTATGAACAGCCACATAAGGAATATTGAAAATTCTTCATTTATAACCTCTTTCAATTTAGGATTGAGGTATACATGGTGCAGTAAATTGGGTGGCTCACATACAGAGGGAGATGATTGGTTTTCGCCCCCTGACATGAATTCTTATTTATCCCAAGGAACAAACATGGCAGGAAGTAACCACCATTCATTTCACATCTCTGTGTGTACCTCTTTCTAATCTCCCAGAGCAGAAAGAACACGACACTTAAAAAAAAAAAAAAAAAAAAGAATGAAAGAGAATCTTCTGAAGGAAGGGTATGGCAGTTTTTGAGAGGTGATTTATCAAAATACGTTGGCTTGAGCTGAAACTGAAAAGGCTAAATGGCTAGTGGTTGAGAAATTTGCTTCTATTTGGCTCAAGCGATCTGAGATCTGAGTTTATGGCCCAGCTTGTCTATGGCTCTCCATTGCTATATTAACAAGATCTAACCTCTGTATGCCTTTGTTTTTGGTATGTGCAATGATGATAATATTTCTTTCTTCTACTTGACTTACAAGCTCTTTCGGGTAGTGACAGAGATTTTATCTGGCTGTGTATACGTACAGTTTGGTGCCTCTGAGTGTTATAATTAGAATCATGTTCCTGGTGCCAGAAGGAAAACCATTCAGTAGGAATAATAATAATAATAATAAAATAATAATAATAATTTTAACATGATATTACTATACAAGAGAATGTTTCCTAAACCCTAGGAAAAACTAGGTACACCTTAAGAGGCTTGTTCTAATGAAGAATCACTTGGCAGCCTGGGTTCCTTTAATGGACCTTACCAAGTACAGTAAACCTCACCATCTGCTGCACCCTCTAATTACCAGTGAGAAAAGGACACTTATCCCTGCTGCACCACACAAAGAAATATGATTTAAATGTGTAGGATTACTTATTCAATGTAACATACATCTGTTGTGTTGTCTCATGTTTTAGACACATATCTGGGAGGAGGCGCGAATAGCATTCCCTGGGAGATGTACATCCTTTTTGCTGTACTAGCACCCACATAATCTTACTATTGGGTACATCTACAATTTCCTTTCCCCTTTATTCCTCTACATAAGTGATTTTGCTGGCAATCTGCTTCTAAACTTATTTGTGAAGTAACAGGAGGGGGTTGAGTTACTATTTTACAGACTTAAGGTTACTTCAGAAAAAAACAAGTCAGCCCTGGAAAGTCTTTGGCCTTCTTTTGAGAGTGGTGCCTAGAGAGAGAGAAAACAAGTGAGTGGCAAAAGAAATCATAGTCCTTTGTAGAGACTTTCCCTTTTTTCTGACCTCAGTGTGACTATGGAAGGGAGGAAAACCTCTTGTTCTCCCATAAACCAAGAAAAGGTGGCAAGAAGTTTGGCTCTGTTCTGCCTCTCTTTCCTGTGTGTGCAGAGAGGGCACTGAGTCAGGGAAAAAAAGAGCAACAGCACAGGGTAGGATATTGCAATGCCTGTCCATCATCCCTACCTGATCTGCCTCTTAGAAATAGCTGGGAGTAGCTGTGGAAAGGATGCATTTTTTTTTTCCTTTTGCAGAGAAAGCAAAGGATATGGGGCCAGATATGTGGATACATATGACAGAAGAGAAATAGCTGAAGAGCTTTCCAGAGGCAGAGAGAACAGCCAGTGAAAGCAGCTTGAAGATTAGGGTCTTCTCTTTGGTGACCATTCCTTCTACAGCTTCTTTCAGCAACCTCAACATCGTATGTGTGACACCATCAAGTGTGGCTGGTGGAAATGTGTGTCCATGCTCCAGTTTCCTAACCCTGATGTCTCTGTGGAGCGAGGTTCCTCAGCTATTTCCTAGGTCTTTTGCCTCAGCAGGTAAAGGTGCAATTACCAATTATGTGAATTTCTTGGCTGTTCTTGCTGCTGTTAAGCTAGGCCAAACACAGAGACAGTGCTGTTCTATGAGGTGTGTACATATTTCACATGTTTTGTTGCCCTAGAAAGTTGTCTATTTTGTCAAGGTGTTTCAGAAATGCAGCTTAAATTCTGATCTTCTAATAATCCCCATGTTTTTCCATAAAACCCTCACAAAATGAGATGGAAAATCCCCTTTCAGGATTTATTTTTTGCTTGATGTCAGGGAGCAGGCTGCTCCATGAGGAGAGGGAACTTGGAGCTGAGAGTGTGTCGTGGTTTAACCCCAGCTGGCAGCTAAGCCCCACACAGCCACTCACTTACTCTCCCCATGGTGCGATAGGGGAGAGAGTAGGAAGGGTAAAAGTGAGAAAACTTGTGGGTTGAGATAAAGACAGTTTAATAGGTGAAGCAAAAGCCACAGATGCAAGCAAAGCAAAACAAGGAATTCATTCACCACTTCCCATCGGCAAGCAGGTGTTCAGCCATCTCCAGGAAAGCAGGGCTCCATCACGCCTAATAGTTATGGGAAGACAAATACCATCACTCTGAATGTCCCTCCCTTCCTTCTTCTTCCCACAGCTTTATATGCTCATTATGACATCATACAGTCTGGAATATCCCTTTGGTCAGTTGGGGTCAGCTGTCCCAGCTGTGTCCCCTCCCAACTTCTTGTGCCCCCCCAGCCTACTCACTGGTGGGGTGGTGGGAGAAGCAGAAAAGGCCTTGACGCTGTGTCAGCACTGCTCAGCAGCGACTAAATACATCCCTGAATTATCAACACTGTTTTCAGCACAAATCCAAAACACAGCCCCATACTAGCTACTATGAAGAAAATTAACTCTATCCCAGCCAAAACCAGCACAGGGTGACAGCAAGGAGTCAGCACCATCACCTCCCTGAGGGGTGGTGCCATCACATGCTACCCAGCCTAGAAATACATAGCAGGTCCGGAGGTAGCAACCAGGTCCACCCAAGAGGTCCACTAATCACCAGGTGGGTCTTTAGTAATGCAACATGTCTGGAGGCAAGTCAGTGGTCCAGATCAACCAGTACCTGGCTGGACTGCAATGAAGCTAAGGCAGAGACCACAGGTGAGGACTTGAGCTTGAATGCAGGTTGGGAGTGATAGCAGGGAAGACCTCAAGGGGCCTCTCCCAGGGCTCTTTTCACAGCAGCCTGCTACAAGGCCACCCAGCTGCACCATGTCAGAGCTGGCATTGACCTAAGACAGCCAAACCCCCAGGGTCTGGAGGGGCAGGGTGTTGTGGTCAGGGTCCTGACACTTGGAGAAGTAAATGTGGGTCTTCCTTGCTACCCTTTTGTAGGACAAACTGATGGAGATGCAGCAGGACCCAAAGGAGGATTCTTGTGAAACTGTGAAGGAAGTACACTGTTTTTCATTGGAAAGGAAAATGTGAGTGGATCTGAAAGATGGCATGAATATGCCTCTTAATTTCCTCTGAATCAAGTCTTATTAATACTAGAGAAGAAACTGTTCTACGTTTGTTGCTAAGTATGCTTTCATTGATAACGGCACATTGCTTTGAGTATATTCCCACATCAAAAGTGCATTTGAATTATAAACTTTTAAAAAATGGAATACACCTTTTGAACCTTTAGTTTTAAAGGTTGATTGATTTCAGTCCAGGGGATGACTGGTATCAAGAACAGCAGCTTGTGGGCAAACAAAACCAGATGCTTTAGAGGCATTCAGTCATGATTCAAAGATTTCAGGAGTCATGATGCAAAGGCAAACACAATTTGCTTCAGCGAATACTTAATATTGGAGATAAGATATGCTTTGGGACTCAATAAATCTATGAACTCATCAAACTTTAGGAACATTCCTAATCCTCTGATTGTTCTTTTAGCCTGCTTAGCTTTCCACAGTAAGGGCAGGGGGCCTTCATGTCTGCTTACTCTCTATATATGAGCCTACTTTGCTTTCAAATGCTGAGGAACTTAACTTCTATCTGTAAATTGTCTTACATTGTTTTTTGAGGTATTACTTTTCTTCCTCATGCCAGATTCTGACAAACTGGCTATGGTCAAAGATGTAGTGTTGGAAAATCTTACTTCCAAGTGACATCTTATCAGGCTTAGTTGTTAGCATTGTGCTGATGAATAAGGTCTCTGCAGACCAAAATATCCAAATATTAACTGTTATTATAAATGTGCAGGAAAGGCTCCTTGATTTGACTCTAAGCATGCAGCAGTTGACATGGCTGTATGAGACAAGTTTTTATGGACTGGCATACAAACTTTTTTTGTTCTGAATGACTGTACATGTGAAAAAGAAACTGATTTCTGTACTAGTAACCTCTGGGCTTTGGGACTGAGGGTTACCAGTAGCACTGGAGATAGATGAGCAACTTGTAACTCAGTTTCATGGTAAAAAAAAATTGTTGTTCTTTTTAAAAAAAAGCTTCATTGGGAAAGACTGATATTTCTTTGTTTGTTGTTTACTTGTTTATTTTTTTTGGCAAAGCAAACAAATAGACCTGAAAAATATGTTTCTGTTAACCTGGTCTCTTTTATTTAACTTGTTTTACTAAAAACATTGTTTTGGGATCATCTAGTTTTCCAAAATTCCTTTTTTTCTTAATTTGATTTGGGTTACTATTTAACACTGAAGGAATGGGTTATTTTGCTCATCCAAAAAACCCCAAACCTATTATGGCACATAGGAACAAAATAGAAAATACAAGGGCTTGCTGACGTCAACACAAACATGAGAGAGAAAGATAACAAAAACCATTCTAAAATTGCATTGGTAGGAAAAGGAAGTACTGAACAAATCCCAATGAGAAGACAAAACTATGATTGGATATTGGGAAAACTGGAGTTTTTAAGTGCCTTTTTTTTGCTTCAATTTCACTAACCAGGATAAATGTGGCCAGATGGCTAACACAATGAACATCGGTGACAGATGGGTAAGTGCTCTAACTAGCATCAGAAAAAACAGGTTAGAGATGCTTGTGAATTGGCAGGGCCTGATGAAACTCACCCTGGAATACTTAACGAGGTAGCTGAGGCTGTCCCTGCTGCTTCAAGATGGCACAGAGGGTAGATGAGGTTCCAGAAGATAGGAAGGGACAACCATAATCATAGGTTTTAAAGAGAAAAGAGGAGAGAAGCAAAGAAGCAAGAGGGCAGAAGGAGGACCCAGAGAACTGCAGAGTGATCAACTTAACCTCTGAACCCAGAGAAATACAAATAAGTGACCTGTTTATCAATAACAGGAAGCATCTCTTGAAAAGAATAAATCATACCAAACTAGCCTAATTATTTCCTGTGACATCATGGAATAGAGAAGAGAGAGGCAGTTATAAATAATGTGTCTTTAATAAAGCTTTTGATATTGCCTCAGGTGTCAGTCTCCAAAACAGCCACAAAACACAGCCTAGAGGTTATCTACTATAAAGCAGATGTGGCTGGTTGGGAAAAACACAGTCACAGTAGTTACCAGCAGTTTATGATCAAATTGAAAGAATTGATCTCATGGGGTTCCTCAGAGGTTGGTCCTGGGTCTGGGTACATGCAATATTTTAATCTGTGGTCTGAGCAATGGAATAGTCATATGAACTATGCAGGTAATGAGAAGAGGATACAAGCACTTTAAGTGGCAGGGGTGTAATTAACAGCAGATCTTCAACATCTGGAATGTGGTTAGGAAAAGAGAGGCTGGAAGGATCTTGATTTAATCCACCCCACCCACCCCTCCCCAACTGGGTTAGTGTCTGCTACTTTGCTTATTTTTGACAGAAGGTTGCCTTATCTGCTCCCAAAAGTCTCTCATGAGGGAGACTCCATAATCGCCCCAAACAATCAAGTTTAGTGTTTCACTACACTTGCTGTTAAAAATTTTTCCTGCATGTCTTGCATAAGACTTTGCTGCATTTTAAGCCTATTGCTTCTTGATTTATCCAGATGATAGCAATAGACCATTTTCTGTCTGTGCAGCAATCTTTCATGTGTTGGAACATGGTGCAGAGCTGCTACTGAGCCAGTTTGTTTTCTGTGTTATATCGTTGATTATTCCTGTTTAAGTGCTTTATGTTGTACTTCCTCCCATCAAATGTCATCCTGTTTTTTTCACAGTCCATGTCTCCAGGTTGTCAATATCAATTTCAATTATTTGGGTTTTCATTGTTTTTGGTTTTCTGACATTGTACTCCAGTCCTCCCTGCAATGTCATATAGCATTGCAAAACCTTATATAACAATATAATAGATGTTATACTGGTGGGCATAAAAATGAGTCATATGTAGCTCAAATGCTTTAACTTTTAGCAATGCTTTAACTCAGACTTTATGTCACCTAAGCTGGACTGATGCACTTCAGGCAAGGCCTGGACAAGTGGCAGAGAATCCAGCCAGGAATAAGGAGAAGTGTCAGAGGTCTAGAAAATTTTTCTTATTTGGGATGGTTAAATGAACTGAAGTTGTTAAATAGAGAGAGCAGCAGACTTAGTGGGGAGCATCTTCAGGCATGGAGAAGGCTGTGCAAACAACAAAGTAATAGGCTGTTTTCTTGGTCTACTGGGAATAGGTCAGAAGTAATGGACTCTCACTGTGATAGAGAAGACTGAGCTTAGATGTTAGGAAATACTGTGTTAGAAAGTACAGCCAAGCACAGGCATAGATTTGCTGAGGGAGGCTGTGGACTGTCTATTAACAGTGGCGTTTAATAACTGTGAGACTAATAGCTGCTGAGGACAGTTTGAAGAGGATCCTTTCTTGGGGATGAATATAACCTGTGATCCTGAGAGCTCAGAATAAAAGTTTTAACAAATGTCTAAGCATTTAAGGATTTTTTTTTTCCCTACCATATGTCTTTCTGATTTTGATCCTCATTGATTTTAGTAGCCCTTGGAAAAAACCACCCAGATCTAGTCAAGACTTAAATCTATGCTACCTCCACGTTAAAGAAAACAGTATGCTACAAACGATCATTGTTCAAAAATCTCTTGTGTGGTGGCATGGAAAGTGGATGGTGTGATTCTAGACACCAGTGCTGTTTCTGTCCCACATGAAAACTGTAGCTGTCTTTGGTTTGGAAGAATAAGCGTGGCTTTCCAAAGTACTGTGGGTTACTGACCATCTCTTTTATACCATAACTGTTCTACCAAAGCTTTCATGGCAGTCACTAGGACACACTTTTTTTATCAATGGATGTTTTAAAGAACCCAAAATGAATTGTAATGAGTACTTTAATACTGGCACCAGCTAAGAGCATAATATTAGCTGAAATAACACACCCACCCACACAGAGGCACTTTAAGCATAGTTTCTATAGTATAAGTAGTGTCTCATAATTAAAATATTTTTGGTAGCTATTTTTGCATTACGAATAAAACAAATATTTGAAGAGTTGTAATGTAGTATTATCAGAGTTAAAAGTTAAGTCTCAATATGCTTGAGAACCAGCTCCTCTTCATGAATGCAAACAAGAGTCATATTTGTTCCAATGGGTGAAACATCCTTGTAGTAACTGAGCACACATCAATGTGCACAGCATTCCTGTCTTAATATGACCTGCAGAGTTTCTCATTGTAAAGGGTTGATTTAGAAAAATGTGATGAAATCTAAGTTGACGCAAGAACATCGAGTACCATGGGGAAATAGTATTACACAGCTTTTGCATTTCCTTGCTTTCCTTCTTTTCACAACATGCTGCTTGTTTGCACAGAATAACTATCTTGTCAAAATGAGATTTCAAAGCTCTTACAGATGATAAGCAAACCTTTCCTACAGCAGTTAGTTGAATTTTCCATCCTTTTTTGTTTTATTTGAACAAATACACAAAGAATACAACACAGCAAGGTTCAAATCGATCTTTGTCTTTTAAAAGTACAATTCCAGAGGCTTTTGGGAAGAGATTAGACTCTGAAAGTGGTGTTCAGATCCTTTTCCCCCTGTTTTCTTAATTGTAAATTGAACTATAAAGCTATTTTATCCAAATGCTTATGCACTCTTCCTCGTATGTAAGTATTTTTTTAAGGTGTTATTTCAGAATGCAAATCTTCCTTGCCTCACTGATACCTGATTTGTGTTGCACAGGTAAAGTTGTCTTCATGGCTAAAAACTGAGTCTTGTCTCTAGCTTTTACTAAACTAAAATATTGGTTTCAGATACTCTGTCACTAAAATATAAGATATGAGCTAATGTGTCTATGCAATATATCTCTTTCTTTATCAAATCTTACAGGGTGAACAGTTAGCTAAATACTGATCTACGGTAAAGCAAAAATAACACAAGAGCAAACTGCCAGTAGGGAACCACATAGAGCATGGTCTTTTGTTCATTTATTTAATGCACAACATGAACTGTAACATTTAAGTAAAGTACAGCTTGAGTTTGCCAACTTGAATGAAATCTCCACAAGTTTCTTGTTCCCCTCTTCATGCTATCGTTCCATTCTCAAAATGCCTTCAGGAATTAATTCTAATTATTCAGATATTCTTAAGCTTTAGAGTTTTCTTAGCTGTAGAGGAATTAATTTTAAAGAAACTGATAATGATTTCATCTATTAGATTGTTTTTTCCTAGATCTTTTGTGCTTTAAACTTGCTTCATAAATTTTATTAAAATCTTTGCAGAAGATTATTAGGCAGCAATCTTATTGTTTGTTTGTTTTGTTGTTGTTGTTTTTTTTTTTCCCTTTTCTTCTCTCCTTGGTACTGAATCTGCTTTTGTCTGCAAAAATGGCTTTAGAGAATTTCAGAAAAGTAATGCTAGGTCTCAGCTGTTATAGCCAAATCTTCCTACCAATGTGAAGGGAGATGTTTGTAGTTCTCATTAGTGTCCTTATAAGGAAGAAAATCCCTTTACGTTCTCACTTGAACACTTGTTAGGATTTGCAGCATATTAAAGAAATGAATAAGCAGTTGAGTAGCTGATAGAAAGAAATCATTACAGTTCAAATTTCAAATGAGCCCACCTGTCATGGGAGCTCTGCAGGAAATTGCCCTCAATTTTCATATATGACTTTGGCAAGAGAGTAGCAGGTGACTCATGAGAAAAGTCTTTTCTGAGTCTACTATCTCATTTCACATCAGGGGTAAGAAATAACAGAGCCTTGTGAAGAATTACGCAGAGAACTAGAAGGAGAAGATGACAATCTTGAATTTATTTTCAATAATGGGAAAAATTCCTTGGAATAATTCAAAAAGGAGCTCAACGTGAGCCAAAGAGCAGATAAAAGTCCTGATTTCAGTGATGCTATCTAAATATACTGAAGCAAAAATCCGGTATGCCATTGAAAAAATAGATAGCCAACTAACTGAAATAGCTAAATTTTGGACTAATATATTTTCAGTAGAGGCAGAAAAGCAGAGTGGATTTTTTTTAAAATGGATCTGAGAAAATAATCACCAGCAAAATATTATTCTTTTATATATTTAGATATTAAGAAATACACCAAATCCAGGGCAGTTACAAATCTCAGGGTACCCTTAGCAGGCTTTGTCTTTCCCAGCTGATGATCTGTTGGATTCATGCACCTAGAAGTGAGGGTTTTTTCAGCTTTGCCCCCCTTTTCAGTTTTTTTTTTTTTACTATTTTTTCTTCTGTTATTGAACTATACAATGTATTCAGACAATATATGCTTGTGCAGTACATGAAAGTATTCTAGCAGTTATGTTTATAAACAGATGCAAGTGTCTGGCAGGATGGATCATTATTTGGGGGCTCAGATGTTATTAATTAACACCAGGAATGTTGTGAAGTAAGCTTGAAATCAGACCTCCCCCCTCCTGATGCAGTGTGAATGGATAAGTACTCTTCCTTTCAAATACTAATAGAAGGAATTCTTTCTCTTGCTATGATGTGAAGCAGTATGAGTAATCAGCTAGTCATTAGTGGAAATAATCTTGGATGCTAAAAAATCCATAGGAAACCCTGAAGAATGCCAACATTTTTTTTCTCTTGCTGTCTGATTTTTTATTTGGCAGAAGGTTGCAAGACTCCAAACTTGCTGAACAAAATTAATACCTAAAATGTCTTCAAAAAAAGTTACAGTTTTATTGTTGTCTCCCTCTCCCTCACTTGCCCCAGTACTTCAAGTTCTGTTTATTTTTTGTCTTTTTATTTACTGTTTTGTAGGTAATGGGACCTGACAGATATGCTCTGTTCAGAGCCATCCTACCAAGTTTATAGCTGTTCAACTATTCTGTCAACAGATATGAAGTGAGTTGCTCTATGTAGACAAGAAACTGTTGCACTGGGTCAGACCAAGGCCTTTCTAGCCTAGTATCCTGATGTTTTGGTAAAGGTGCTTGGCAAGGAGTTGAAGATAAGGACTGAATACTGTGTTCCTTCCAGTTTCCAGCAAACAGCTGTCAGGGACTACTTGAACTGGTTTCAAATTATCATTATCAAACAGCCTTGAAGGACTTATCTTCCATAAGTCTGTTATAAATTTGGCCTCAATGGCATCTCGTGGCACTGTTACATTCCAAACCTGATTCACACACACTGTGTTTAAAAAAAAATTAAGAATAAGTGATTTTTCCTTTTTTTTTTTTTCCTTTTTTTTTTTTTTTTTTTTTAATTTAAACCTGATGCAGGAAAATAGTCCACCAGATATAGGAGATACAAAGAAAGAATAATTTCTCACCATTCTTCATATTTAGATTTTGTCAATCTCAATAGCTTTCTAAATTAAAGAAAATTATTTTAGTCTCTTTTCACAAAAACTATTTTCTCCATGTCTCTGATAATTTTTATCACCCTTTTCTTAGTGTTGTGGAAGCCTACTATACCCTTTTCAAGATGGGATGACTGGAATTGCACTCAGTATGCAAAATGTGTGCCATCTAGGTTAGTGTAGTGACAGAATATTTTTTTTTTCATTTTTCAAGTAATTCCTTTCCTTATGTTGTTTTCTTGTTTGAATACCAAGTTTGACTTTTATCCCCTTGCCAACTATCTACAGTGACCTGATGGTCTTTCCGATGCGGTAATAACAACTTCAGAGCCTATCACTTTTCTCTAGGTGCATTTCTTTGTGTTTGCTGTTCCTGAGTGGGATCTCCTGCCTTCCCTTTGTGCACTGTCCCTCTTGCTAACACTGTCATGTGAATATGGCAAAGAGACGAGAAGGAACCTCTCTTGACAAAGGATTTTCAGGGCTCTGCAGTCTTCAGTGTTCAAGAACAAAGAGCAATTAAGCTAGTTCCCCGTAGTGGGCCAATTTTACTCATCCCTGCAGTCTTTTCCTATCAAGCACGACCTGTCAGTGAAGTTTTCAAAGTTCCTAAATATCCCCAGATATGGAAACATGCTGTCATGCTCTTTTGCTCCACCTTCCTTTCCTGAACTCCTGAGAAGCTGTCAGAACAACTGCATCTAAATTTGGAAAAGCACAGAAATTAACAAGACATAGCTGTATGAATGAGGACCTCTTCTGGCTGTTTCCATGAGCTTCCCCCATTAAGAACCACACTGAAAATATCTGGGTCAGAAAAGTGCAACTGAAGATAACACTGCGTACCAGAATGATACCTTAATAATCCTAGTCCCTGTTGTCACGCTTTTAAAATGGATGGGTGAGTGGCCTCTGTGGTCTGCATATTTAATACACTTTGTTTTCAAGGCACCATGTATTTTGCTGCTTGTTTTAACAGCTCGGATCTTAGTTTCTTTGCTAAGTATTATTGTAATAGCTCATGTGAAGCAGTCACTGTGCAGAACACTTACAGAATTCAAAGGCAGTGACCTATGAAAATGAGCTAGCGGTAGCCTGCTAAGAGGTAAAAACAAAACCAAACCTCCCATCTTGTGCATTATCTACAGAGAACCATGCTTTACATGTTTTTAAAAATTTTGCAGAATGTAAATATGTGTAAGCTTGTATAAAGTAGTAGGAGAAGGCAAATCACAGAACAGAATTAATTTACATAGTCCAAAGCAGTAACAGAAATTAAATAACTCTATTGTGTCAAAATAGAGCTATTTATGGAAGTAAAAGAAGCAGGATTTTGCCCATTATTTATGCCTTCAGCACCTCGACAAAGTAAAACATGCATCTGCTATGGATCATTCAGAAATTGTTAGCGCAATTTAGTTGGACACTTCTTTACTGACCCAGTGACAGATGGTGGTATGAGAGTGAGGCATTTAAATGACTTGCATGCCCTGTGCAGGCAAAGCAACCTGTGTTTAAGAAGCTCCATTTCAGAAACTGTGAGGATTCTCTGATGAGTTACTGTTTCTTTCCCTTCTGGCTAGAGATTGATTTGTACGCTGAATACTTCTTCTTTATGAAACTTCAGGGTACACATTCCCTTTCAAAGACTGAATCACACAGAACATAATTTTCTCATTTTACTGGTGATTATTTTAGTTTTCTATTGACACTGCTAGAGCACCTAAAGGCTTCAACTAGATTTTGATATATTTTGTGCTGGACACCATACAAACTTTATTAAAAGAAGTTTCTTGTCTGGAGCAAGACAATGAGGCCACTCAATAAGAGGAACAGTGGAAGAAAAGGGTTGTAATATTTTTGTTCCATTATTCTTTAGCATGCTTTTTAAAAAACAGCTATTGCATATGGCAAGGGAGTGATTGGTCAACATTCCCCATCAATATAAATTTCAGTAAAAAATGCAAATAGTGGAGTCTGTTTCTGAATAATAAGTATTAACAAAAGTCCAAAATGAATCCATGGTAGCAAGCAATCAGTTACAAGTTATTAGCTTCTTCCTTAATTACAGACAAGCCAAGACTGTAGATTCAGCTTGTAGCTCACAAAGAAAAAATGGTTCTTCAGGCTTCCAATATTAGTTAGTGAAAGACTCCAGCTTCTCCCAAACTGGTCATTTTACAATGATAGCACAGCATTAACATCAATGGATTAATATTTTTATTAGACAATTGCAAATATTTTGTTCATATGAATCATTAAGCTATTGTGAGCTGGGGACAACTTATTCTGCAGTCAGATGTTCATGAGGCATTGTTTTGTACCCAGGCTTAGTTCTTAACAAATACAAGAGGGAATAAAAGTTAAATGGGAATTCCATTACTGAACTTTGCTTTTGGACAGGTTTTCGGCTTTCAGCTTTCTGAGTTTGTAGTCTTTGTTATTTTAAATTTAATTTAGTCAGGCATTACATCCTTGTAAGATTGTATTATTTATGTTCTGATGACAGGAAGGTAGTTGGGATGGTAACAGGAAAGAAAAGCCATTTCCATGTAAGAATAATAAGGGACAGAATGGAAAAGGAAAAATTAGGGTCATAGAGAGGATTGAAAAGGAGAAGTGTAGGCACGACTTAGGGACTGGGGCTTGTCTCTATTTATTGCCTCTAAACTGCTGAAGTCTTCTTTAGAAAGCATCCCTACTTCTTGACTTTTCCATTCTGCTGCTTTGCCCGTGTAAATGGGATTTCTCCAAGGCCTCTGTTACTAGTGGGGGAAGCATTGGTTCAAGTTAGATGCGGAGGGATAGGACAGGATGCTGATAGACAGCAAGTCTTGGAGAAATCAGTCCAGTAACCTTCTAAGTGCTCATATTTTTTTTTGTTTCTTTGTTTCTTCTGGACTCATTATTTGTTTAAAATGCCAAATTTGTTAACTTGGTATGCCAAACATGACAAAGCATTTTTTCCTGGGAAAAGATTTTTACAATTATTAGATTTTCTGTATTTTATCACTCTGCTTGTCAAGAATTTGTGCTTGTGCGTACACATGTGCATAAGTGTGTGTCTAAATTTTGGCAAAGCTACTCAAAGATGAGCTGCAACTTGAACAGCTGCAGTCTCTGAACACTGGAATTATTCATAGCACATAAAGGAAGAAAACCTCTCGAAAACAGTTCAAACATAACACAGTTATGGGAGAATCAGACTTGAATTTTTTATTTGAATGAACCAACTCTTGAAGGAGTCTGTAAAATGGGAACATGGGTAAATGGAATTATTTCATAGTCCATTTTGCATTTAAATAAGAGAGCATAATGTGGCAAAAAATGTTGAGCACAGAGATCTGTGTGCAAAATTTATCTGTTTGCTTTCTCTCTGATGGTGTAAAAATAGGAATACTGGCTAGTGGCTGAATAAACATACAATATTATTAGGATAACACTCTGCATGGCTGAAGTCCTCGATGAATAAGAAGGTCTGAAAACATGTGGATGGGTCAACTGTGTCTGTTCTTTTGCTTAGGGCAACAGATTTACTTACAATCTTAATGACACACTAATTCAGAGATCATCCTTTTTGGCACAGAGATTAAGCCAGAGGGTGCCTGTAATCCCGAGAAGACTCTATCTAAATCTAATGCTCTTGCTTTTGTTTTGTGTAGTCAGATTTTTCCATGTGCCCAGCGCTTCTTATACTTTAAAAGATTATGTGGAGCTAAAGAAATAATTCTCCAAGTACAGAGGTGAAACATTTCAAAAGGAAGATGCTTTCTGTGTTATTTCCTCCCATATTAATCCATGTTAAAACAGTTATTGACTTGCTACAGGTGATGCTGTTGTCCACAAGTGTACCATTTGCCTTCACTGAATCAAATAGCAAGTGGCAACTCTCAGGAAAAAAATAACACTTATAAGTGTATTTTATTCATAGGGAGTTCACATGTTCATTTTGGTACACCTCAGGCAGCCAGCTGAAGTGTAAAGTGAGTATCCTGTAGCTCCCCTTTACACCTGTTGTTGCAGATAACAGCATGCTTTAATGGCACGCCCTTTCCCAACAATACTGGTTAGCAATATCCATGATCATGCTTTCCATTCGCCCCATGGCTTTTCTATTCATTTAGCCTGGGTCAGATGTGGA